>NC_044907.1:76143130-76467828 GCF_001633185.2 Quercus lobata
TTTTTCAGTAAACAAACATACCAAACATTTTTTTTTCTTATTTTAATTATTATCTTAGTATAATAAAAAAGTAAAAAAAAAAATATTTAATTATAGACTAATGTTGATTATTTAATTCACATAAAAAAAATTATCAAAAAAAAAATATTCTAACAAATTAATCATAGACTAATGTTGTAAGTCCATTTTCAAATAGGGATAAATTTGTCTATTTTAATCATTTCCTCTCCTTTCCATCCTAATTTTTAAAACATCCAAACAAGAAGAAGGATTAATTACTCTCCTCCCCACTACTCTCTCCCCCTCTACTCCCCTCTACTCTCCTCCCTCTCTAAACTTCCAAACAGGTCATTATGAGTTCTCTCCCTCTCTCCAAACCACTCACTCAAACAAAATTAGAAAGAAAAACCCCACCATCAACTACCACAACTATGCCAGATCCGGATCTCATGCCTTAGAAACGGACCTTCTTGGGATTTCTCCTCCTTATCCCTCCTCTCCCATGCGGATCCAAATCTAGCCCCTTAGTGGACCTCCAATTCTAATTCAAAATGGTCTCGAACCATTGCTCTATTCAAGTTTCTGGATTGACGCCCACTGATGGAGCTCCATCGCCACCGATTTCTCAACCTCATCTCCAACATCTTCATCATTTCGGACCAAACCCCAAACGACATGTACAAGAACTCCACCTTTGTCGTGCACTTGAAAACATCTCCTGAGATCAGGTACATGTCCTTTCCGTTTGGTTAACACTGCAGACTCTGGGTTTGGGGGTTTTGTGTTTGTGAGTCCCTGTATGGGTTTCTAGTGGGCCTTGGTTGCTTGTGGGTATACAATACAACACAATACAATAACTCACAATTATTGAGAGAGAGTGGTTTCCAAATCATGGTCTCCACCGGGTGAAATAGCTGTATGCACGTTCAATTGTTATTTGCTGGAACAATGAAGAAAATTGTCAGAGAATTATGTGAAAATTACATTTAAATTAAAGAAAGTTAAAAGAAAAAAAAAAGAGAGTAAAAAAAGAAAAGAAAATAAATATATTTGTAAAAGATGATGTGGCCTTTTTTGCCAACTAATTACTGACAAGGGAAATAAAATTTAGATACGTCATAATCTCATTTAATTTTTTTAATATTAAACATATCAACTGCGTATAAATTGTTTGAGAGATATTATGTCTACAACATTTTTATAATATTTTCATAACTCACAGGTGTAAATTTATTATTAGTTCAAATTTGAATCTAGCACTAAGATTATTTTTTTTGCCACAATAATAACAATTAGTAACAACCTGCCACTTAAAATTAGTTGTAAAAATGTTATGAAAATGTTATGGACATATCATTTCTCAAACTGTTTGCTATGTAGGCATTTTTCATTAGTAAATTAAGTGTAGGGACCAAATTAACTGCATGTTGAAAATAAGAAGGACCAAATTGACTGTTGTCAAAATATAGGGACCAAATTGACTTTGACACCAAAATGTAGGGACCAAAGTAATGTTTTCGCCTAAAAAAAAAATAACAAACGAAAGAAATAGGACTTTGCCAAATATTTAATTATGAAAATATATAATTATAATAAACAAGCAAGTTACAACCTTGACGGGTATATTTGTTTAGAGGTGAAATAAGATGGATGGAAAATTTTAGAGAAAAAGTAAAAAGGAAAATTTTTTTATACTGTGTTTGGTTAGGTGAAAAGGAAGGAAAATAAATAATGAAACCTAAGTATTTTCTCTCCAAACCTATCAAAAAAATTTCTCCCCCAAATAGAGAGAACTAAGAGGTAGATCGGGGAAAATTCTGTCCTAATTCAAGCTTCCTTAGCTTGAAAATTCTTGAAGGAATTGATCGGGTGAATCGCAATTTCCTTTGGGGAACTTCCGAAGCTGCCAAGAAGATCAATCGGGTGGGGTGGCAAAAGGTGACAAAACCGAAAGATGAAGGAGGCCTCAGACTGCAAACAACATCTCCTTGCTTGCCAAGCTTAATTGGAGGCTGTCTACAGAAAAGGAAGCTCTATGGGTTAAAGTCCTGAAGCATAAATATTGCAACCAGCAAAGAGAAAGGGCTATTAGTGCTGATAGGCTCCCTTGTTCGCAGGTTTAACAGCAATTAAAAGAGGAAGAGAGGTGTTCACTAAGGACAGTATGTGGATGATTGGTAAAGACAGCAATTTGAGTTTTTGGCGAAGGAATTGGTCGAAGAGAGGGCCTATTCGTAATCTGATACAAGGTCCCTTAACTCACAAAGCAGCTCATTGTGAAGTCAAGGATGTTCTGGTGGACACGAGTTGGGATTGGTCCAAAATTCCTTTTGATCTTCCTGAAGACATTAGGTTGATGATCCAAGCTACCCCGATTTCAATGACAGGTAGAGGCAGCAACAAATTAGCATGGGTAGATAATCCAAAAGGTAATTTCGAGTTGAAGAGTGCCTATAATCTAGCAGGGGGTTCTGCCCCTAGCCAAACTTGTATTGCCAGTTGGATATGGAAATCAAAAACGCTGCCTCGTATCAAAACATTTTTGTGGAGATGTGCACATGAAAGTATTGGGGTGAAGCAGTGCTTGGGGTGAAGGGGTGTGTTGGATGAGGACATTTGTCCAATTTGTCAAAGAGATCCCGAAATAGTTCTGCATGCGCTTAGAGATTGCTTATAGGTCAAGGCTATTTGGCTTCAACTGGGAGTGAAAATGATGAATCAAGGCTTCTGGCTGACTAACCTGCAAGAGTGGCTCAATGTGAATGGAAAGGCTAGCAGTAGCTATAATCCTGGAAATCCCCCGTGGAATATGGTTTACCCCTTTGCTCTTTGGAATTTATGGAAATGTAGGAACAATGCTGTTTTCAACAGGAAGAGCCAAAACCCAAGGCTAGCTGCAGAGATAATTCAACAAACTTTGGAGTTTATGTATTGTGTGTCTTCCCCCAGAGATCCTACTCGAAGTATTATCAAGAGAGTGTGTTGGGAGAGACCACCAGAAGGTTGGTGTAAGCTGAATACTGATGGAGCTGCCTCGGGAAATCCGAGTTTAGTGGGGTGTGGGGGTATCGTGAGAGATGAGGATGGTGGATGGCTTGCAGGTTTCCTAGGCGGATTGGGATAACTACAAGCTTTGTGGCCGAGTTATGGGGTCTTAGGGAGGGGCTAATGATGTGCAACAATTTAAATATATCTGCTCTTGTTGTTAAGGTAGATGCAAAGGCCTTAGTAGATGCCTTACAAAATATTCATTATGAAAATAACATAGTCTCCCCTGTTTTGGAAAATTGCAAGCACTTAATCTCAAGGTTCAGCCGGATCAAATTCAACCACTGTTATCGTCAATCAAACCGCTATGCTGATGTGCTAGCAAAAGTGGCTGCTGGAAAAAACTCTGATTTTATCTATTTTGAATGTCCGCCTGTGGACATAAGGAAAGTTTTTGAGGATGACCTCAATGGTGTGTTTTTGAACAGGCTTTGCCCTGAGTCAGTTGTAGTTCCGTAGTTCATTTTTAATATATCGTCTTTTTACCAAAAAAAAAAAAAGAAAAAGAAAAAAAAAAAAGAGGTAGAAGCTCATGAGATGATTCCAAAAATATCTCTTACGTTGGACTTCACTCTAACATGTTGGGTTTTTTTTTTTTTTTACCTGCTATTCTTGTTTTTTCTTTTATTTTTTCTTTCTTGGTTAATGTGTTGGCTTCTTTTTTCTTTTTTTTCTTCCTTTGAGTTTTTCTTTCTATGCTAACGTGTTGGTTTTTTTTTTTTTTTTTTTCCTTTGATTTTTTTATCTATATTAACGTGTTGCCTTTTTTTTCTTTGATTTTGTCTAGAAATGTTGGTTTTTTTTTTTTTTTTATTTTAGAAAAAATTTTGGGTTGATTTCTTATGGTTTTTTTTTTTTTTTTTTTTTTTTTTTTACTTTAATGAAGTATCCATCTATATACAATTTTTTTTTAAAGTATAATGTGTTACTTTTGTTTTATTTAATAAGGACATAATGATAAATTTATACAAACTTTATTTTCATCTAAACAAAAGAGTTTCACATCCCTCCTTCCACCCTCCCAACTAAATATACATGAGAGAAATTAAAACATTTCTATTCTCCCATTTTTTCATTATTTCTCTATTTTCTATTACCTTACTTTCTTATCCTCCCAACCCAATGGACTCTAAAATATTAGAAACTAGTCGCTAACCCGTGCGATGCACGGGTAAATTAATAACTAAGTTCCAAAATAATATTATTTATTTATTTTTAAGATTGTTAAATATACATGAGTATTTATCAAAGTTCAAATCTCTTAAAACACTACACCAATATGAGAAATTCGATTGTTGTGTTCTACCTAAGTACAAAGTTAAAAACAACATCTAACTTTGTATTACTTATTTGTACCTTTAGTTAACAACCTCAAATTACTGGTAGGCATCCTACGTCTATTATCAATTGCATCATTTTTTTCATGAAATTTAAAGTCCCTATCATTTTTTTTAACATAATCCCTTCTATTATTCAGTCTGTTTGCAAAATCTTGGTAATTAATAAATAGTAGAAAGGGAGCACAACATGCAAACACAAGAATGCTTTACATATCTTTATATAAACTACATCCATTTAAATAAATAAAAAAACATATTAAAAGAAAAACATTAAGGACCTTGATCTTTGTGAAATAAGGTTATAATGTTATTACATATAAAGTTATTCATCAGCCCTGTCTCAGTCTTGTGTGCACTGCAAGCAGTAGCTAGAGCATTTGAATCAACTGCAGTCTTTTCTTTTCAAGGCAACACTTGCAGCAGTCTCAATCTTGTGTGCACTGCAAGCAGTAGCTGGAGCATTTGAATCAACTGCAATCTTTTCTTTTCAAGGCAACACTTGCAGCGGTCTCAATCTTGTGTGCACTACAAGCAGTAGCTAGAGCATTTGAATCAACTGCAGTCTTTTCTTTTCAAGGCAACACTTGCAGCGGTACCCACATTCCATCTTGCCTTTGGATGGTTGTCCTCAGAGGTTGCTATTAGAGATATCTGAAATCACGGTAGCAGCCATAACCTATTGAGGTTACAGAGATAGAGAGAGGGGGAGTGCATTATCGGGTTTGAAGTAGTTCTAAGTTCAAACTAAGTAAAATATTTAACTAAAATACCGTGCTAAAAATAAAAATTAAAAATATTGTTAAGGTGTAAAATTGTGAAGACTCCAAACCTGAGGTGGCACACTCTTAAGAGGCCAACTTTTTATTAACATTTGAATTTCCTTGCAACCTTCTATTAACATGAAGCAAACAAACACAACCTATGTTAATATTTCTCACTAAGTACTGCTTTTTTAAGAATCTGCCAATAACTACCAAAACATCTTGGACTTTGCATCAATTCCTAGTATAATGCCAACAATTACCAATTATCACAATACAGCTAACACTAAGTACAATAGAAGCATAATGCATATTAGCATGTACAACAACAACAAAAAAAAAAATTCACAAACAGCAGCACCAGGCCTTAGTATAGCAGCACACAGCAACAATAATGTTAGTTTGAATACTGGAAAATGAAGATTAGCCTTATGACCTTAGGAGCAACATAGAAAGCCTATTGACTAAAACCTTATCTTCTTTCCTTTTTTTTGGTAAGTGAAAACTTTATCTTCTTTCTAAATCATTTTATTTCAAATTACTGAAGCTCACCCTTCCAAGGGTTCAAAAGAATGATGACAGTGAAGCATAAGCAGCTGTGAACAGTTGTCGGCCTAATTAAACCATCAACACAATAATTAGACTACAAATATGAGTTATAATAATAATTATTTTTCACAAAATTAAATCTTAAAAAAAAAAAAACTAACAAATAACAAAACCTAAATAATATTTAACACAAATTTTCTTCAATTGAACAAAGACACAGAAAATGATAAGATGGAAAGAATGACATTAACACATCGAGATGTAAGCAAGATCTACCTAAAAACCCCCTAACCATAACTACAATTAAGCAAACAACATTAGGTTAAATTACAACTGAGTTCAAAACTGGAATCACAAATATTACATCACTTGAATTTCATGTTGATATAAGTCTTAGGATACTTGGAATATCCTATGACAAAACCGAAAATTTAATGAAAAATATGGTATAAATAAACTAAAACAAATCCTTCAACAATTATAAAACCATAACCTAAATATAGAATATTAAATCTCTAATAATCTAAAAGAAAACAAAAAATAAAGTAAATAACAAAAGGGAACGATGAAACAGATTGCCAATCTAATTTTAAGAATGAAATACAACTTTAAAAAACTATAAAATCGAGCATTGTAAACAATCAAATCAACAGTTAAAAATATTTTAAGAAATAAATCTCTATCAAAACGTAAAAGTAAATAACATTATACTTTCAAATTTCACAGTTTTAACAAAGTGACAAATCCTTCATACATTTTCAAACAGAACCACTTAGGAGAAACAAATGTAGTCAAATGTATTCAGTAAACTGTATCAATAGGATCAAGTTTCCAAATCTAAGTGACAGATGATAGAACCACTCAGGTTTATTAAAAAAAAATATATTAATATATACGAAAATTATAGCTTCTTCTAAACTATTTATTCATAACCAATTCGGATGCGAGCATAATGGTTAGTATTACCTAGATGTAGTCTTCTCGTTCTTCTTCTAGCCATCCTTCAGAACCTTATCTTGGATTTGGTGTAGCGCCAACATATTTGAGTCACTGATCTCTTTTAAATTAGAATAGATTTCGGTTCCCTTGTCCAATACAGTGAACTTGGAATGAGTTTTTTGCTTCCTAGATCTTCTAGTAACTTTTTTTGGAGACGCTTTTGATTCTCTCATCTACTCTTTGCTATCTAGGCATATAATAACAGATAATAGGAAAAAAATACTCAATATCAAAGCATCATAAATAAGTGGGTGGGAAATAATTACATCAAGCATTTAAAAAAGAAAAAAAAAAATCTATAGGGCTAAATCCACATTTGCATGTGTGTTTAACCATTGTCATTCCACAGTTGCCACATTGCAATGAAATTTTCAATGTTAGACATGAAATCAATGTCTATGGAAATATGGAAGCCCTACCAAAAAGGTAAGCATAAACAAAGAAACCAAGATTTTGAATAAGAAATTTAACAAAAACCAAGTGATCAAAGATACCCATTGACAAAAAAAAGATTTAATAATAATAATAATAATCACATATCAGAATTTGGATTTCCAAAAGACATGAATTCAAAATAACCATTTCCAAAAATACTCTCTGCTCCCTACGCTAATAGGAAATACCTGTTAACTTACTATTACATTAAGCAGAATAACGTGTTTTTTCTTTTTTAATTGTACATGAGGTATAAGTTTAAGTGGGTTTTTATCCTACGTGGCATAATATGAAACATTTTAATAAACCATCAGCTTAACTGTTAGTATTATAACAGGGGGGCATTATTGAATCAATTTGGTTCCTTCCCTTTATATCTACAGCTCTGTATCTTTCACTTTTTAAAATTTTGAAAAATGCAGCAAAAACATGCATGTGCAGAATTTGGTGAGAAGCAAAAAAAAAAAAAAAAAAAAAAAAAAAGCTTGTAATGTCGAATGCTCATAGGACCAAGACTAAATTGGTTTAAAATGTAAATTCAATGTTCAACAAGCATTTGATTGTAATTTAAGCAGTTTATTTATTTTTTTACTTATAGTGAGAGGCTTTCAAACGGTGTTGTAGCAGTAAAAGATAAAATTTTAAGATTACTGCAATGATGTATCGTGCGGGATTTTTAACTTAAAGCTGTAAATAATCTGCATATCAATAATCATGAACATATATAAAACTAATTTAGGATTAAGCAATGTTTTAAGAAAATAACTCACTCAGAAAAGATGGATTGTGGATAGGAATTTAAGCTAATGAAACAATCTATGCTTGATTTGCAAAAAAAAAAAAAAAAAAAAAAAAAAAAAAAAAAAAAAAAAAGAGAGAGAGAGAAAATTAGAGGAGCAGTGAAGCGTGACTGGAGATATAGATGAGAGAAACAGATGATAGATGGATGAGGAAATACCATTTGATGTGAATGTCATAGGCAACAGAGAAGATTATCATTTTTATATATGTGTGAAAGAAAATGTAAACTTTCTTTAATTGCTAAGATTAGCATTCCTAAGATAAGTATTTGAATTATAAAAAATAAAAAAAAAAAGGTTGCATCAAATACCAAGCATAAAATTTAAAATAAGAACAACAGTAAAAGCCTTAATATTGTTCACATTTATTTCTTTTCCAGTACAATTCCAGCAACAAATGAAGCATCAAATTAATAACCTTTCACACATTTTTTACTGTTTAGTTTCTAACAAAACCAAAAACCCAAACTTTGCTCATTCAATCAGTCCCCAATTGAACCAAAAACAAATTCCAATTTCCCTCATCATTCCCTCACTTAATCCTCCATTTTCTCAACAACCAATCAAAACCCTCATTGTTTCTAATTACGCAAACTAAATAATCCCTTGAGTTATACTCTTTAAAGAAAAATAACGAATAAAAAAGCATATATAATCACAGCTTTCTTGGGAAAGAAACAGAGACGGAAAGCAAGAGAGAAAAAGTGAGTTAGGGCAAGAAGGAAAGAACCAAACAAACAATATCAAAATCTGAAATCTACAAATCGTAACAGAAAATCCCAAAACATCTAAGCAAATATCTAAATCTATACCTATCCAACCAAAATACCCAAAAACTAAGTCATATTAAATACCCAGATATAAGAAAGGGGAAAAAAATAACCGTTGGCAGTTTCGACGATCCTCAATCTCAATTCCTGTGTGTGCCTGCACTTTCGGTGTTCTGAGTTTGGCGAGGGAATGGATGGCGGCGGAAAATCTGACAGTAATCGTGTTTTGCCTCTTTCTCTTCTTAGTTTCTCTCTCCGTGTCCTAGGCCTCATCGCCTCCCTCTATTACCATCTCTCTTTCTCTGCTTCTTTCACCGTTTCCTCGTCGCCTCTCTCTCTCTTTCATCACCTCTCAATTTCGGTCTGTGTGTATATGGAGGTGCAGCGAAGAATTGCAAGTTTGAGTCGATTTGGGTTTTAGGGTCTGCGTTTTTTTTTGTTTTTTGTTTTGTGGATAAGCGGCTTGAAAGGGTGTCTTTTATAGTTTTATTACGTTTTTTTTTTTTTAATATTATGCTGATGTGGAAATTTGTGGGAACTTCAAAAGTTTCGGTTATATATATATATATATATATTGAAAAGCATGCATATGAAAAAAAAAAAAAAAAAAAAAAAAGCTCGCATTAATTTGCGAGGTCTAGCTAGAGGACTTTGTCAGATTTTCGGCTGAATAGCTATTAAGAAATATATATTTAACTTTGTCCTTCTTCTAGGCAACCTACAAAGAAATGTATATTTGAATTTGTCAGATTTCATTATTTGTACTTATTAGTATAAAAAGTATTGGCTTGGTATTGATGTTTCACAACACATTCATCATTATTATCATAGAGAGAGAGAGAGAGAGATGGTGGTGCGAACTGTGTTTCAGATACTTTTTTTATCGAGATCAATTAATACAGTAGTAAAAGGAACAAGTATAGGCAAAGGACTCATGTCAAGCACAGTGTGGGGACATTGATATTCCATACCCTTTTGGAATAGGAGCTGGTTGCTACATCAACGATTGGTTTGCGATAGATTGCAATAATCAAAGTGCTGTGGCCTCTTCTCCCAAACCTTTCTTGAAGAGCTTCAAACTGGAGGTGCTAAATATTTCATTACAGCATGGCACAGTTCGTGTCAACTATCCAATTTTTTCGATGTGTGCAAATGGTACTAAGACAGAAGCAAGTGTGGATTTAGCACCAAGCCCTTTTGTGTTCTCGCAATTCGCAAACAAATTTCTTGCTGTGGGTTGTGACAATTTCGCGTCATTGACATCCCCAAATGGTACAATTTTTGGTGGCTGCAGGTCTGTTTGTGTGTCAAACACCACACTACTCGAAAATAATAATGGCACTAGTTGCAATGGCACCAACTGCTGCCAAACCTCGATCCCTTCAAATCTCCAACTGTTTAACGCAACTATAGAGTCAATAAACAGGGAATCTCAAAGTACCATAGATTGCAAGTATGCATTCTTAGCAGAGCAGATGTGGTTCGAAGTCAATTTGATAAACCCCTTTGAAATCCAAAATATGTCCCAAGTTCCTGTGGCATTAGATTGGGGGATAAATACAACATTGTTCCCTCTTGTTACGGGAAATAACCAATCATCAAGTTATAACTCATCATCCTCATGTTCAAATAAATCTTCTACCTTTACATGTTTTTGCAAATCCGGCTTCGAAGGAAATCCATCTCTTCCTCAAGGATGTTCAGGTAAACTACTTCTCCGACTCAATTAATTTTAAGTATCATCAAATCAATATAAGAATTTTTATATTGATATTTTATAACATAGTAAAGGTTGAAATTTTCAAATCACTCTAATTATCAAATTATTTATTAAAAAAAAAAAAAAAAAAAAAGGGGAGTTGAAACTTTCAAAGGAATGTCTAGATCAGCCAAGGAATGTAAGTTCTAATAGTAATGAACTTCCAAATTTATCAACTTTTTTTTTTTTTTTTGGTAAATCAAACATATCACTTAGATATTTAAAATGATTGTTTTTGGATGATTGTCAATGTGGCTTTCAGTTTTGTTGCTCAATTTGTTATAAAGCTGTGTTTTTCATTACATGTCAGATATTAACGAATGCATAGATTCCAAAATGTGTTTGGGTGCCTGGAATAACTCTTCAACTGGCTGGAATAACTCTCAAGTGCCTGGAATAACTCTTCGAGATCCCTCTGCGTAAACACTTATGGCTCATACTATTGTTCACCAGTCATCGAGCCTCGTCCTCCTCCGACTAAAGTGATCACAAATTCACAATAGGTACGTCTTTTTTTTTTATTAACAGATACTTTAATTTCTTCAGATTTGCTATCAAAGTTGTGGAACTTTTCCTGCTGTTTTTTATTTTAAAATTCGTTTAGCGATTTGAACTTATCTTTCTTGTCACCTACACAGTTTCTCGAAAAAAAAAAAACTACCTTATTGTTTGTGGAACATCAAGCCACATGTCCCATTCCTTTGCTAGTTTTTAATTTTATTCTATAAAAACTTGTATGCTTTGTACAAATTTAATTTTTAGGTAAACCGCTTGTATTATCAGTTATTAAAAACAAATTAAAAAACAAAACAAAAATGGTCGTAGAATCATTTAAACCATGTTTGGGAGATTATAAAAGAATCAAATGAAGAGTCATAGAGAGAACACAATGGAGTGGAATATGATGTAATTTTTTATAGTATGCTTAGGAGTCTATAAATGAAATATCAAATTAATTTTATTAGAGCAGGAGTATTGGGGTGTAAAACCCCCCAGTTGCTACTTTAGCAACTAACAAGTCAAAACCCACCCACATCGGGGGGTTGGGTCTCTATTTATTTTTACCAACTGTGAATAGTTGGTTCTCATATATGAGAAGTTGAGAACCAACAATTCACAAGGATGTAAAATAAAAATAAAAATAAAAAATTAATGAGAAAAGAGAGACAAAAAGGTAGAGAGGTAAAAGAAATACAAGAGAAGAGAGAAAAACTAAATTTTTTATATTATTTGTTGGTATAGTTTATATTATTTTAATGAGTTGTATGTAAAAATAAAAACCAAGATGTTGGATGAATTGTGAAATTGAATGGTAAAAATAAATAAAGTACGTTTTGAGGATGTAAAATAGACACTCTTTTGCATCCCTGGATGCTACGTTCCATTTGATTTTTTATTTAAATAGGGATAAAATCAATATTTCATGCCAATTTTATTAAAATAAAGATTATTATTATTTTGAGAGGAATGGGATAGAATGATCATCCCTTATAGCCAATTCAAATAAGGGAACAGATGCAATATTCTTGATAGATCAATTCTATTAGATTGATTTCCATTCCTTTCTCTCATTCCAAAGGAAGTAAGGAACTATTAAGAGGCAAAACATGTTTTTTTTTATATATATTTTTCCCCATTATCAATTCTTAGTATTTCCTTCTCTTGTATAGTTTGCCAAGTTTTTTGAGCATTCAAAGAAGATGTGTCTCTATTTTACTTGAACACTAGTTATAGGCCCGTGCATTGCACGGTTTTATGAAAAAACTTTTAAAATAAATGTATAAATAATTATATATTTTAATAGATTCAATAAAGACAAAAGAAAAAGTTATCTAGTT
Source organism: Quercus lobata (assembly GCF_001633185.2). Lineage (NCBI taxonomy): Eukaryota > Viridiplantae > Streptophyta > Magnoliopsida > Fagales > Fagaceae > Quercus > Quercus lobata. Next base: position 76,155,430 of record NC_044907.1, read on the forward strand.
TAAATAATTATCTCACTAAAATAAGGGATAAGGTTTCTTCCTAAAACTAAATTAAATTGATAATTCCAAATTGAATTTTAAATTGATAATTATTTAAAAAAAAGGTACTAAACAATTGATAAATCTAAAATTAATATAATCTTGATAATATTATAAATTAAAATTAAAGTTGATAATTCAAGAATACACGTGTAGAACATCTTGATAATTTAATGTAACATAAAAATCAAATAAGAAAATTGTTAAAATTAATCTATTAATTCTAACCATTTTAATCATTAATTCTAAAAATATAAAAGAAGGATCAAGGATTCAAATGCATTCCTACACATGCTATAAAATGGGAAAATCGAAGTTTAAACTCTTAGGAAAGTAATGAAAAATAAAATCAGAAGTTTAAGTCACATCTTTCCATTCATAAAGATCAAAGTAGACCTTATTTTCTTAGCCTGTGTATTGTCTATTTATACCTTGGAAATTATACTAACAATATCTGTGTTGCTACTCTAGTTGTTGCCAAAGCAATTGATCATTTGGCCAAACAATATTGTCATAAGGGGCATGCCTAACCCACTTGCAATGGCTCCAACAGTGCCAACAATCATCAATGCAACATCAGTGGAATCTACAAATGAGAAAAGCTTGAGAAGTAGAACTGCTTGGGTTTTCTCCTCCCCATCAACGTTAGAGCTTTTCTCTGCTTCTGTGTTTTTTTTTTTTTTTTTTTTTTTTTAAAGAAAAAGAGAGAAAGAGAACATAGTTGATAGCTATAAGGAATTCTGATATATATATATATATATATATATATGTCATCAACGTAGAAATTATCAAATTAATGGAGATATATACTTTTTTTTGGAATAGATAGAGATTATCAAATTATTGGAGATATATACTATTTCTTGGGATAAAATTTTATTAATCACCTCTTGAAGAATTTGGATTGTGTTTATCCCTTAATAATCAAGCTTTGTAGCTTGGTATTCTAATAAAATAATATTAATTTAATAATATTAAAATTTTGAAAATTTAGATGATATATTATCTAAATTAAATTTTTGTATGTTAAATATTATCCCCTAATTTAAGAAATATATCCTAACAAAAAAAGAAAAAGAAAATAATGTTAATTAGATGATAAATATTATCTAAATTAAATTTTTGTATGTTAAATATTATCCCTTAATTTAAGAAATATATCCTAACAAAAAAAATGATGTTAATCTAATTTTATTTAATGATAAGAATGAATTAGAGTTCTGGTAGTATATTATTCATTTTCAGTTCTTTAAAAATCTAAAAATTTAATAAAATTTCTACAATTTGGTAAAGCCACGTGGCACAACCACGGCGTCTAAGGCCAACTTTTATTATATACTAGTTAAAGGCCCATGCGTTGCACGGCTTGATGATAAAATTTATAGAATATATGTAAAAATAATTATTATATTTTAATAATTATTATAACAAAATAAATAATTCTTATTAGTTGTGTTATAATATTATTTTTAGTTACATGTATCAAACTATTTGCATATGAATTCTGCATTTAATGAATCTACATATGATTACAAACCTTTCTTAGGATATGCTTGAAATCTTTTATAACAAACCTGGAAAAAAAAAATCAAGACTTTCTTAGGATATGCTTGAAATCTTTTATAACAAACCTGGAAAAAAAATTCAAGAAGAAAATTAAATTGAATTAAAAAAAAAATAGAAGCATATAGATTGTAAAGTTGCATATGAGTCTATGACCGCTTTAAAATAATTTTTTTTTTTAAAAATAGCTTTCATTTCAACTTTGATTTTACTATTTTAGTCAAATAAATTTGATAATTGCAAAGGAAAAAAAAAAAAAAAAACCCTATTTTATAGAGATGGCTCAAGAGTAAAAATAATCAATGCACAAAAAAATTGATATTGGAAGAATGATGACTTTTTAAAGATTATGAAAATTCAGGAATTAAAGTTCCAAAATTTTGTAATTAAAAACCAAAAAAAAAAAATTGATTAATGAAAATTTCTTGAGAATAAAAAATTATACTAATAATTAGAAAAAAAATATTAATTAATGTTGCAAACCAATACACAATATTATGCATACTTTACATAAATAAGTATTAAGTGATAATATTCAAAATATAAATATAAAAAGAGAAAAGAAAAAGGGAACAACATGAATAAATCCAATTAAAAAAAATAAATTTCATTTTGTTTTAAAAAAATTATATAAAAAATCCTATTAACTTAATAGTGGTGTATTTAAATGATTCAAAAAAAATAATAATAAAGCATATACTTTTGTGCCTAATCACATCTAGCAAATAATAAAGCATTCAAAATATTGAAAGGCAATTTAAATTCATTTGTGCTTGCATGAGATACGTACTTATCCACCATTGCTGAAAAAAAACACAAAAATAAAGAATAGAAATACATACCTGTAATACTTTGGATGATAGGTTTGATAAAAACTTTTACTATAGATTTAACAGACATCAAATTGCCTAAGTAATAAGGAAAAAAAAAAAAAGGAAAGTTAGATTTCTAAACAACATAGAAATTATAAAAAAATGAGAATTATTAATAATAATGGGGGAGAGCAAAGAAGAAGAAATTGTTATGCCTAAGAATATATAAGAATACACGAAAAAACAGTAATAATAAAAAATACAAAAATATTTTGATAATATAATTAAATTTAATAACAAATAAAATGAAAAAAAAAAAAAGAATTAATTCAAAATTTAAGATTAAAAAAAAAATTGTACTTGTACACTTAAAAGAAATTTAATTTTTATTTTTTATTTTGATATTTAAATAATTTGTTTTAGTGTTGATTTCATTCAAATGATTATAAGTTATATCAACCCTAAACCAACATATGTATCCATATGTAACATTCTAAATGAATAATAAATAAAAACATAATACTCTAACTTAATGTAACATTCTAATTTACTTATAAATAAATATTGCACCTTAACTTAAAGTAATATTTGTAATTGTATTGTGTTTAGCCTTTAAAAGCACATATATTATTTATTTTTTTATCATAAAAAAAACACAGATATTAATATTACACATAAAAAAATAATGAATTCAATAATTGAAACGGTTGAAAACAAAATTAAGCGAAAACCTCAATTCATTTACAATTTTTTTTAAAAAAAAATTCAAGCACCTAATCTGAATTTTTTTAGATAAAAAGTTGTCATCTATATCAATTAACATAGGCCTTCATATATAATCTGGCCAAATAAATGCTCACATTCTCTAGTTTCAAACTCAATTCTTGAACTTTCTTCTCAGCTTCATTTACCCGAGATTAAGCCCTTCGTCCCTTTTCAGTTTGTCAGCCTGTATAAAATATGACAGATCATATAGCAGCCATGGTTTTCAACAGTGTAAATTGTTTGCTTGCCTATATCTTACCTGCTTCTTTAATTCACCTGCACGCGCATGAGCCTCTCCGATCCGCTCCTCAACATCTATCGTTCCTTTTTTCTGAAAATAAAAATATATATACAATAAGTAATAACATAGAAATCTTGTTGACACAGAGTTAAGTTATTGGTTTTGGGAAGTCCAATGCTAAATGCTAATGCCTCACTTGGAGAGAAGCAACCTCACTCTGCAACGACGCAATGCTATCTAATTTTTCTTGAATGACTTTTTCCTTCGCCGCTATAATCTCTTCCTTTGATATCAATTCTTTGGATTTCTCATCAACTTACGTGAAGCAATATATATATATATATATATATATATATATATATATATTTTAGAGATAAAAATGAATTAGAGTCTTAATCTTTTGAATTAGAGATAAGAATAAATTAGAGTCCTGATTAATCTAATATTAATCTGCAGCTTTTTTTAAACATGAATTAGAGTCCTGATAGTATACTATTCATTTTTAGTTCTTTAAAAATCTAAAATTTTAATAAAATTTTTGCAATTCGGTGAAACCATGTGGCGCAACCACGGCATCTAAGCCCAACTTTTATTATATATAATATGATATAATATGATATTATAACCTTTACTACAAGGAGTAATCCTTTCCTATTTGATTGTGTTATGCAGGTATTAGCACAAGCCTTGGGTTACTATTTTTGCTAATTGGTGGATGGTGGTCCTACAAAGTGGTAAAGAAAAGGAACAGAATTAAACGCAAGGAGAATTTCTTCAAACGAAATGGTGGTTTATTGCTACAACAACAATTATCTTCAAGTGCAATTAATGTTCAGAAAACCAAAATGTTTAATTCAAAGGAACTGGAAAAAGCCACTGACCATTTTAATGTGAATGGAATACTTGGCCAAGGAGGACAAGGCCTGTTTACAAAGGTATGTTGGTAGATGGGAGGATCATTGCAGTGAAAAAATCCAAGGTAATTGATGAAGCAAAACTTGAAGAATTCATCAATGAAGTTGTCATTCTTTCACAAATTAACCATAGAAATGTGGTTAAGCTACTTGGTTGTTGTCTAGAAACAGAAGTTCCTTTGCTAGTTTATGAATTCATTCCTAATGGAACTCTATCTCATTATCACAATGGCCAAAATGAGGAGTTCCCACCAACATGGGATATGCGCTTACAAATTGCCAATGAAGTTGCAGGAGCTCTTTTCTACTTACACTTAGCAGCCTCCTCACCCATTTACCACCGAGACATTAAGACTACAAATATACTCCTTGATGATAAGTACAAAGCCAAAATAGCAGACTTCGAGACTTCAAGATCCATTACTATTGATCAAACTCACCTAACCACAGTAGTACAAGGCACTTTTGGTTATTTGGACCCTGAATCCAATCAAGTCAGTTTACTGAAAAGAGTGATGTTTATAGTTTTGATGTTGTCCTTATTGAACTCTTAAAAGGAGAAAAAGCAATCTCTTCTACAAGGACACAAGAAAACAAAAGTTTAGCCACATATTTCATTCATTCAATGGAGGAGAACAATTTGTTTAATATTATTGATGCTCAAGTTATGAAGGATGCTAAGAAAGAAGAGACCATAGCTGTTGCAAATCTTGCGAAAATGTGCTTGAACTTGAGTGGAAAGAAATGACCAACAATGAAAGAAGTTGTGATGCAGTTGTAGGCAATTCGAATGTTACGAAAAGCTCCTAATGTTCAACAAAACTGTGAAGAGGTTGAATATGTTACAATTGAAATGTATGAGCAATGGGATGCTATTTCTACATCAACAATTTCAAGTGCGGACAGTGGTGTAGTATCATCTTCAGACTCCCGCCCACTGTTATCTTTTTAATTAGACCAAAGTAAAACCTTTTGTTGGCATGGATTTGGGTGGGTGTGTCATCAGAGAGAGACGAAGAGAGATGGAGAGATGGACTATTAGTAGATTGGTTTTTTAGATTTGATATGACTTTTTTTAAAATAGCTTATGATGAATTTTTCATTTGAGTTCTTTTAATCCCTGATATGTATCTTAGTTATATTAATAACTGATGTGTCATTATCCACATCATTAGTTTGTAGCTCTAGCACTATTATTTTTCTAAAATTTTTTGTAGCTCTAGCACTGTTATTTTTCAAATGCAAACCCTAACTATATATTTTATAGCCAAAGTACCCAAAATACTTCCGAAACTTCCAATATTACCAACATATCACTAAAATCTCTAAAAGACCAATATTCAATTCTAGATATGAGAATGCAAAAGAGCTTTCATTTATATCAAAGCAAAGCTATGATATTAAATTTTACCCATATAATAGAAAGAAATGATTAGTTACCACCAGGGACAGAACTACTCAAAGGGCAGAAGGGGGCCATGGCCCCCTCACCCCCCCCCCCCCCCAACCTTTGAAAAAAATATATACTAATATGTATATTAACAAAAAGAATTTAATTTTAACTCTTAAATTTATATACTTAGCCCCCCTTCCCCAAAAAATTTACAAGCTAACCCAAGAAATTCAACAAATAGATAACAAGAAAAATCTATAATAAAAAAATGCACATATCCAGATAATAAGAAAATCTTTGGACAAATCATAAATCTAGTCTAAGCAAAAACAATAACAACAAATCAATTACAAATCCTAGAAAAAAAATCACAAAAATCCAATAACTTTTACCCAATTTCTCCCTCTCACTTGAGATCTCTATGCCCCTCTCAGATTACTTCACCCTTATAGTTATAGAGACAACTCCTATGCCACATATTGATCGCTTCATCCATACAATAGTTAGACCCTGGAAATATTAAGACATGCCAATTGACTTGCAAAACTCTTGATTATAAAATCCTATTATTAAATTTTTATTCAAAAGAAAAAATACAATTAATAATTAATAAATGAATGCTAATAATGCAACTTTGTCAACCTTTAGTATTGATATTTTAATTTTTTTAAATCTTTGAACAAATAACTTCGGCTCCCCCTAAGTTTGAATCCTAGTTCCGTACTTGGTTACGACATGGTGAAAGTTTCTTACCTTCAAGTCAACAATGAAACCTTATTCAATATATAACTTTTTAAATTTTCATGAAATAATTTCCCAGTAAATCTTAGCATTAACAATTAATATTACATTTTCAAGTACTCTTTAATAGAAATAAATATAATTTTAAAGGTTTTTACACAGATTTGAACATTTTAATCATTTTACTTTGTGACTGGTTGGCAAAGCCATTTTCTTCCATTCTACTTTTTTCTTTCATTGCGTACTTGTCTATCATCCTTAAATTAGACACAGACAAAAGAAAGAAAGAAAGAGAAAGCAAATAAATAACAAAGAAATTTAAATAACCCGTGTGAACAATGAGATATACAAAGTTTTCAAATAAATGAATGTAAGGCCAAAGAATGAGGAGTGAACATTCTGATCTCAATTTATCAAATGACTTCAATCTTGAAGCATAAATTTGTCGATGAATATCTTATTAGAATTAGTTTGTGATGCTGTTGAACTGATTGAGAAGAACGTTAATATATTGCATAATCTTAAAAAACCTTATCTAGCTATAACTCAAAGCCTTTTTTCCTATATACAATGTAATAATGGCGAAATCCCTTGCCTTGAACCCGATATAATCATAGCGCACACCCCTTAATTTGAACCCAACCATATAAATATATATATATATATATATATATATATATATATATACCTTCATGTCAAAAAAGAAACATCAAAAAAGCCAAAAGTTTTATTTCTATACGTGTACACTTTTAATTTCATGTATTGAAAAAGTGGGAAAAAAATAAAATTACTTCTAGGCTTCCTTTCTAATCGTGATTATTTGATTATTGTTCCAAAATAATTTTTTTTTTTTTAATATCAATAGATAATAGATAATTAGATTACAGATATATTACTCAATTAAAGTATTTTTTCAACAACTTACTTTTTTTTAGATCAAAATACTTTTTTTTTTTTTGAGAAATAATTACAACATGCTGCTAATCCGCAGCTTGAATCTTTTCTCCTCTAGACCCTCAAGCACTTTGTGCATAGAGAGATGTCAATTCAACTACATGACCTTTGACTAGATCAAAATACTTAATTAGCCTTTAGAAGGTGAATGGTTAGGAAAATAAATAGACAAATGACAAAAAAAATTAAGAATTACTGGTCATAAATAATAATAAAAATGTGAACTTAAACACCATGCTAAAGCTTTCTCAAAAAAAAAAAAAAAAAAAAAAAAAATTCCATACTAAAGAAATGCCAAATCATCCGTTCAATTAAATCTTAGGACATATTACAATTTACCTATATATGATTTGGCCAAAATTAAAGTTTCCTACATGTAGTTTAAAATTTGACACTTTACCTACCTGAAGTTAGCTTAGTTATAGTTCTGTAATTCACTTATGTCAAAAATAGGTTTAAATATGTATAAATATGTATTTGCTCCACTTTTATGTCTCTCTCTTCCAAAAACACAAAAGACATAAAAATACAAGATCAAATAAGATTAAAACAATATAGCAGAACACTTGCATTATAGGATTTCAAACAACAAGTAGACAACTTAAATTTTGGTCAAACCTCAGGTGAGTAAAGTGTCAAATTTCAAATCACAAATAGACAACTTAAATTTTAGTCAAACCACAAATGGGTAAATTGTAATAACCTTAAAAGAATAACCATCACTCTTCCTCAATTTTCTTCTGTCTCTAATACAAACTTCAGATCCAAAAAATTAAGGTTAATTTCGCTGTGGGGAATTTTGAAGAACAAGATCTATAAATCATCTATTTTCTTATTTTTATTTGCTTTGTATTTAGTGGGGAAACTTTAAATTTTAGTTTTGATTTTCAATAAGGATTGTTTTAAATTTCTTTGAAACTATGTATTTATTTTGGTGTAATTAAGATGCACTTTTGTATATTAATTGTTAATTTTTCACATGAATTAGATTTTAGTTTTGATATTTTTCCCTTTGGGTTATCAAGTTTTTCTTCTTGGAAAAAAAATAAAATAATAAATTCAGCACAAGCCTTCTCTCTTCTAATTATTATTATTATTATTATTATTATTATTATTATTATTTTACATTTTATTTTCCCTTAATGAAAGTAATCTTTCCAGTGGTATCATTATCAATGATTCTCCTAAAAAAAGAAGAGAGCCTCTAAGCATGCACTCTTAGAGGCTAGTCTTACTTGTGTGACTCTTAATGGAAGAGGGTTAAAACACTTGTCAAGGATATTGAAAGCTCAATTAGTGTGAAAACACTAAAGCTTGTTTAGACCCCCAATTTTAAATTATGGTTAAATTGCTTTTACTCTAACTTATCTAAGTGTGGAACAAAAGTAAATGAAGTACAATAAATTGGTAACACTACTCTAAGCCATAAGTAAACCACAATGAGCAATAAATGAAAAGCTTATAGAGTAGGGAAGAGAGAAGCAAACACAAGATAACACCAAGACATGTTATCGAAGAGGAAACCGAATAACTCGGCAAAAAACCTCTCCGCGACCCTCCAAGTCGAAATCGATCCACTAGTGAATAAGTTGGAGTACACGAATATCAAAAAGACTCTTCAAGCCTAATCTACCTAATGTACTTAAGCCCTCTAAGCTCTTGCGACCAACGAACGTCTCAGAATCTTGTCTTCACAAACTTTCTAGATCCCATAGTTCCGCTTGATTGTATCCGCCACTCAATGGCTTCTTCCAATGCTTCCTAAATGCACCAAAACTTCTCTCAACACTAAGAATGGGTAAGGTAAGTGTTTGGGCTAAGAACCTCTCAAGGATGTGTAAATGGAGAAGTGGGAGTAGATGGAAACTTTAGAGAAAGGATGTAGAGAATTGTGGGTAAAATAATCTCTAACTCTCAAGTGTTTGGCTAGGGTTTCTCTCAAAATTTTCTTCAGAAAATACTCCTTTTTCTTCTTACATTTCGTAGGTAACAAGGGTTTATATAGTGATGGTAAAAGATGAGAAAAGTCACACTCCAAAAAGTAATAGGCAGTGGGTTTTGCGGGTCACTTACGACTTGGCCTGAGTCGTGAATCACTCGTGAAATCCAGCCTGTCAAGACTCTTCAAATTCTAACATGTGCTTCTCACATGGCTTGTTTCGCAGGTCATCAGTCGCAAGTCTAGTTTCGAAAACCACTTCTTCACAAATTCTTTACCAAACTCTCACACAAAACCCTTACATAAAATTCCACAAAAATACATGGAAATGATTGAACAAAATTACAATCAAATTTTACACGGAATTAAAGCCAACATAAAGATAGTTGTAAATCACAACTTTACAAATGTAGCAACCAAAGGACATGTGTCGGTACAAGGAAAATTTGGTAGTCATTTGTTGCAAATAACCACCCCTCACTTGCATAGTGAGGTGGTTTTGGGTCGGAAAAATCACCACATTTGCCTATATATGGAGGCCTAATTCTATAAGAAAAACCAGAGAAATTATTCAGAAACACAAATAGAACACTTTCAGAGACCATTAGATTAGATTCTTAGGAAGTAGTTTGTCACCTGCGATCATTTAGTTCTTTAGGCCAGTAAAAAGATCTTCATTGTCTTATGCTTGTAAATTTATGTCTCGTTGTGTATGTACTTGTGATTTCAATCAAGTATTTAAGTTTGTTACAATCAGCTATTGTTAATTTCAGTTTGATCTGATTTACTATTCAATTAGAAGTAATTTAGTGTTAGTTCAATCCAGTAGGCTCAAATCAGTTAACTTTGTTGACAGCAAAGTTCTGTTCAGGTTGCTTTTGCCACCGATAATCTGCTGCCAGTATCCACCGTGGAAGGACCAAAAACTTCTTGTGTTTCACTGCCCATTGAGCCTTCTTTGTTCCAACATCTGTTGAGACCACATGCGTTACGAATGAATCAAGCTTTGTCACACAAGTAGCTCCCAGCTGTTCTGCCATCTTCCACAGATGTTGATTTTCAGCCCGGTCTATGGTGGGAAACGCTCGGCTGAAGACAATTTTGCACCCCTTCAGAACTTCTTTCTTAACTGTTTTCAGCATCTGCAGAAAATAACATAAATATAAAATATCTTTATTAACACAAATCTTCATAAAGAAAAGCCAACTTGTCCATAATTCTCCTTTTCAAAGTTTTTAGGAAAACAGGCAACAATTTATCACATGGGATGAGGGAATCAACAGACAAATATTAATAAAGTCAACACCAAACATTTTAATAACTGATTTCTGATCACAAAGAACACATGGTGTCCATTCAATATATTTATAACAATCATCAGCCTGCTTTAAGTAATGTTTTACTGAGAATGCATCTTCACTACTATCCCAAAAAAAAAATAAAAATAAAAATAAAAATCAATATATTACTAAAAGCTGAAGCGTGGCATTTATAGCTGCTGAGCTCCTGTTGTGCCACCTCATCACCACGTCATTCGCCACATAATTAATATTTATTCCTATTTTTTTTACAAATATATATATATATATATATATAGATTATTGACTTTACATATTCATCTTTATCAGTTTTAACATCTATATATAATTAATATTTATTCCTATTTTTTTTACAAAAAAAAAATATATATATATATATATATATAAATAGATTATTGACTTTACATATTCATCTTTGTCAATTTTAACATCTATATATATTTCTTTTTTATTTCCAATTTTCCTATAATTTTTTTTTTTATATTCACTTATTTTTTTAAATATTTACATTTTCTTCAACCTTTCTTCTTCCCTCACCTTTCATCTCCCCACTACCCTCTACTTTAATATTGCTATTCATCCTTCTCTTCATCTTCCTTTATTTGTTTCTTCTTATCCCTTCCCTCTTACTATAATTTGTCACTCTTTTCTATTCTTTGCACAGTTTTCTCTCACAAAAAGGTTCTCTCTCTCTCTCTCTCTCAATGTTTTGGTGGATTTTTAATTTTTATTGCATCTCCGCTTTAGGTTGATAAAATTTTGTATTTTTAAAAACTCTAATTTATGTTGATACAATTTAGTTTTGTGTTTTAAGTTATTATTATTATTATTATTTTGCTCTTTGATTGTTAAATTTTATCCGATTACGTTATAAAAAATTAAAGATAGTAGATAATAATAAAATAGTATTCCATTACATAGCATAATTTGGATAATTTAATGTTTATTGTTATATCTTTTAATTTTTCTTATTTTTTTCTTCTCTTCCATTTTACTCAATATTGAAATTCAACCACATCCTCCTTATCATTAAATTATTTATATTTTCTCTCTCTTTTTGTTTTACAAAATAAAAAATGTAATATTTTACTTAAATTCAAATAAAAGAAAACTGTGCTCATCAAATTGTACTCATTTTTTTTTTTAACATTTACACTTTCTTCAACCTTTCTCATTCTCTTTACCTTTTCATCTCCCCAAAAATTCTACCTTGATATCACTCTTCCTCTTTCCTTTTATCTTCCTTTATTTTATTTTTTTATATTATCATCCTCTTAATATAAATTTATCATTCATTCTTCTATTCTTTACATAATTTTATCTCACAGAAAAGTGGTTATTTCCCACTCTTTCTCCCTCAATTTTTTGGTAGATTTTTATTTTTATTTTTCTTGCATCTCTATTTTAGCCTGATAAAGTTTTGTATTCTTTAGAGCTCTATTTTGGTTTATGGGATTTAGCTTTGTGTTTTAAGTTTTTTTATTTATTTTTTATGTCTTTGATTGTTAAATATTATCATATTTCATTATAAATAATTAAAAAATAGTATATAAGAATGTACTATTATTATATTACATAGAATTATTTGGATAAGTTAGTGTTTATTGTTATATATTTTATTTTTATTTTTTTTCTCATATCATTTTATTTAACATTTAAATTCAACCACATCCCCCATATATATCATTAAATTATTTATATTTCCACTCCTTTTTTATTTTTAAAAATTTTAAATATAATATTTTGCCTAAATTAAATAAATAAAATTGTCCACATTAAGTGGAGTAATGATAGGGAAACACTCATTCTCACACCCAATGCATCAAAGGAAGAATGAAATACAAAACAAATCAAGTTAGAAACACTAAATAAAAAAAAAAATTAATAATGCATATTTAATGTCATAGAATCATCATCAAATTTTGGAAAACGATAGGTTGCCAGTGGAGAGAGAGAGAGAGAGAGAGAGAGAGAGATGGTATAGAAAAAACAAAACCAATACAAAGTAATAAAGAGTAGATAAAGAAAAAAAAAAAACCAAACGTCAATTAGTAATCGTTGATTGGAAAACAAAGAGGTTGTTAGGAGAAGTAAAAAATAAAATAGAGATTACCGTGTGGAGAACATTAAAAACTTTACAGTGTAGTAACATAAACCGTTTAATTCACTTAAAAAATTAAATCAACAATCAATAATTAAATACAATCATAGTACTAAATTTAAATTTAAAACTAATCAAATTCTAACTATGGAAACCATATTAATTATAACTAAAAAAGAGATGTTCTCTGATAGTAGTAGAAATTGAATAAGAAATAAAGTTAGAAAATTTAAAAATCCATTTTTTGACATTTCATTTAACCTTATTTATAATATATATATATATATATATATATAATTTTCATGCACTATTACTTTCGAAAATCTAATGAACAATCCTACCTCTCATTTATCGTCTTTGTTATGCAAATCATCAGTTAGTAAATATATGATAATGGTAAGAAGCGTTACAAATGAGATCACTAAAAAAAAAAAAAATTAATTAGCCACTATCATTATGGAGTAGTAGTCTATAATTTTACGCATCCAAAAAAGTGAAATATATAGAGTTTTTTTAAAGGTATGTGTAAAGATTCACTATGTGTGTGTGTGTGTGTGTGTAAAGGTAAAAAAAAAAAAAAAAAAAAAGGTATATTTAAGGTTTCTGTTAACTTAAAAACTAATGAAAATCAAATGGTTAATAACTAAAATTATAGTATTAATAAAATATTTAATGAGACCATCCTAAAAAATTTACCGCGCGCAACGCGCGGGTATGCGACTAGTAAAAATAAAAAAAGAAGAAGAAGAAGCAGGATATGCATGATTTAGACCAAGTTACATTCAATAGGCCAGAACACATGCCAGGTTAAGTGAAACCAAGGCAAAATAGGAGAGAGAGAGAGAGATGGTAGTGGTAATTACGGATTTGACAAACATAAAAAACACTACATGAGCCAGATTTAATACCTTAACACAAAAATCATTAATTGTTCCGATTTTCTAGTCCCATTGGGACAAAATTAAAATCGTCCTTATGACAGGAATGTTAAATATACACACATGTAGAGGTGCTTGCCACTGGGGGCCAGGACTGGACAACAAAGGATTGGACAAGTGAAAGCAACTTAGAACAACAAATTCATGTTTCAGTTGTCAAGAAAAAAAATATACCTGCCTCACATCTCTGTCAACAAGATTGTCCTTAAGTTCCTGCAATAAGGTTCCCATACATAAGAATTTATCACACAAGAAATATAACATCTAACATCAACAAGTGAAACAGGGACATACATCAAAGAACATATTATGGATTTTCTTAAGAACTTTAAGCACAGTTGCAAGTGCTCCACCAGTCTCACTTTCATCTCTCTTCAACTCAGCAAGAGATTTACAATTGAAGCGAAATTGGCAACAACTTGAAGCAAAGAAAAAATATCTTTCCATTACTATTAAATTCTCCTTATTCGTTTGCCATACCTACAATAATGCAAAACATTTACATCAAGCTTATGGTAACAGGATGATTGCAGCCACAAGAACCTATAAAGATAAATTGCAAGTTCAAAGGCCATGAAAATGAATCTGAACAAATAACAGGCATCATTTCCCTATGCACCTTTATCTTAAAAATACTTGAATAAGTACACATATATATTGCCTAGAAATAAAATTAAACATATAAAAGAACAACCACATGCAAGCTGGTACTAGGAAATACTGTCAAATTTCCCTTCAACAGCTTCAAACAGATTTTCAAATAACCTTTTATTTTTATGATTTCTAATTGGATTTGAATTTTAACTGTTATTGAATAAATTAAAATTTTGGCTTTTTAAAGAAGTAACAAAACATGAGTTCCTAAGGCAGGAATTAACAAATACAAAATATAGAACTTTGTGTAATTTTTCAATCAATGCCAGACTGCTTTCTAAATTCAATGGTGTTTATAAAACCTGTATATAAGCTTCAGTTTCATGCACAGGATATATTAGGTCAAAAAATATTTCACTTGACTGGATTTTCACAACTTTTGGGAAGTTCTTGATATCCAAATCCAACGTTTCTTCTGAATACAAACCTGCAACATCAACATACCTCCTGTACTAATTTGAATTATCTTAAAGGCATGAGCATCAGTCACATCAGCAAAGTAGAACATCAAATTCCTGAACTCTGCCGTTTTATGGAAGATAACATGAACAAACAAAGATGCAAACTACAATGGCACCTTCGCTCATTCATATTCACACTTGAGTTCTAGCTCATTCTATTTAAACTTCATTGTCTATATGTTTGAAATTACAACTTCAAACATGTTTCCAAAGACACCAAAAGTAAATGATAAAATGATAGGCAAACCATGACTGGTAGAGCCAGTATTGTTCTTTTCTTGACCTGAGTAAGTGCTAAATATTTAAAATAAGGATGAAATTTCCCTTTTCTGTAATCTGAATCTTCCCTACAAATAAGAAGACTTGTAGCGTTGAAAGAACTTCTTTTAGGGGGTAAAACAGAAAGATTAAAAGTATTATCATGTGTAACAAACACTATCAGATTAAAGAGAAAATAAATTGGTTGAGCAGAGATATTCAGCTGATCACAGATGTACCTACCTCTTCTGTATCATCAAGAATCAGAACGGCACTTTCATGCCCAAGAAAGATATCAAGGTCCTTTTTATTTTTTTGGGTACGATCATCACGTGAAATCACTCTACCACTTAAGTACTCTCTTTGAGGATCAAGCAGCTCAACCATTTCCAAAGCATAGGCCCGATCACCCATTGTGTCAATGAACAACTCAAACATTTCACTAGCTTCTTTTTGAAATGTGCGAACAAAGGGCCTTAGCTTCGTCATCATATGCACAGAGTTCACCATGAAGAGACTGCCTTTTGAGACATCTGTCCATTTCATAATTTTTGAATACCATAAGGCCACAAGCACATCAAGTCACTCAAAAGCCCAGAATGTCAAAGAAAAGACAGTGCAACCAAAACCAAAAAAATTAGACAATGTATATTTTTCAAAAAGAATAAACACACATCTTCTGCAGCAGAGCAGATATAGTGAAAAGCAAAGCCAACTTGATAATCAATCAAATCGATAAGGGAGCCTCTATTTAGTTTCCATGGCCTATAGGGGACAAGGACGCAAACAGTGAGGAAGGAATTATTCTTAAATAAATTTGCTTTTTAATTGATGTGTGCTGAATGTTCTATGTTTTTACCACATATCTATGCAAAATGAATACCATGATAGGAATTTTTCCCTAAAATTACCAAAACTTTCCTATTTGCAGTTTGCCTCATGCCTCACGGAACAAAATAACTCATGGTGATATTACAAATGAAGGCAGTATTTAAGCTTTGTCTTAAGTATAACAAATAAATTCAGCCAATATTTCTTTAAAAACGGGAGGGAGGAGGGAAAAAAAGGTGCAGACAAGTGAAAAAGAAAAGGCAGTGCTTCCCACAAGGGCAACAACATTCTGTAGGAAAATCAAAAGATTCCACCAGAAATTCCTCAAAACTTCCCAGTGATTCATGCTTATGGTGATTTTATGACATTAGACTGCATAAGCAATAAATTAACTATATCCTTTTTGTTTCTTTGGAAGTTTTACTTACCTTTGGTTAGAAATCTGAACATTCCATTGAGAAAGCACTCAAATAAAAACTTTCATCAACAGATTCAGAACCAAACAATAATCATTCATGTTGACTTCTAAAAGTTGTACAGAGTGATGATGTTCAAATTGTAACTTACAATAGTATCTAGCCAAGCTAATTAGAGTTGATAATACAAACAAAGAAGCAATGTCACTGCAATACCTGAAAACAATGATATCCTAAATGCAAAATACTATAACAAAGTATAATAAAATATAAAGGTAACAGAAATACCTTGCAAAGAATCTGTTTGGCTCTTCAAATGTTCTTCTTTGGAAGTCATAGCTCTAAGCCCAGTAGAGTTTAGCAGTGTATGATCTAAATCAAGAACCAAGTAAAGCTTTTTGTGGCGTAATAGATTCTTCGTGTCTGCATTTCTATGTCTGAAAATTTCATAATTCTGAAGCCTTATTCCCTGCAAATAATGTCCAAAGTTGGTTCACATCTTTCAAGTTGTAATTCTAAAATTATTTCATATTAGGGGATCATTAGATTCAATACTTTGTAAATGCTACCTCAAGAAATTGAAAATTTTATTAGTATGATAGATATTGTCATCCATTATGCAGCAATGATAACCAAAATTCATAACTCCAAAAAATAGTCGGTCATCTCAATGAAGGGAAGGTTACCTCGTGAATGTAACTAATTGCCGCACCAGATTCCGCCGGCAAGATTTTCCCACAATGATAAGACATTTGTTCAATAGTACCAGGATGTGTACATTCATCCTTCATTAATGGTTGAAGTTCCTCTTTGTTTTCAAATTCCTTCTCCTCCACTTTGCATCTTTGGGTGAGTTTGGTTAAACTTTTTGTAAAAGTGCATAATGAAAAAGTGGAGTTTTCAAAAAGTGCATAATTGAAAAAGTGCATTTTCAAAAAGCTGAGTGTTTGGTAAAAGCTGTTAAAAAGTGTTTTTTGAAAAAGCTGAGTGTTTGGCTAGCACTTATAAAAGTGGCAGTTTGAGGGATAAATTACCAAAAAGGACAATGTATATATAAGAGCATCTCCAGCACGTTAAACAAATTTTTGTACTGTTTGGACAATCAACAGTGATATTTATCTTTTGCTTATCCACTTTTTTAATTTCTATTTTGTAATCAAATTTATTCTTTTTTAATATTTATTTATTCTTTTTCTATTCATTCTCAACAATTATATTTTCCAACAAAAAGTGTTACATCCACAATATTTTTTGCAATACTTTCACAAGAATTATAACAAAATCTTATATGAAAATTTGTTACTAGTTCTAATTTGAACCCATTATTGAAATTATATTTTTACTTGTCAATATTAGCTAATTACTTAAAATTTATTGTGAAAATATTGTGATAATATTTTTAAATTGTGATTTCTAATTCTTTGCCTTTTTTTTCCTCCATGTGTTTCCTTTTCCTTTTTTTTTTTTTTTCCTCTTGTATTTTGTCCACCACACACGTATACATTATTTTGTACACATCCTCTCCTTTTTCTTTTTCTTTACTTCCACAGCTCCCCTTTCCAGAAGCTCCTCATTCTTTCATTCTTTCCTCTTTTATTTTTCCTTTACTTCCACTTGATGATTCCAGAAGCTCTCCGACTCTCTCAATTTCTTCTCTATTTTTTTTTTTTTTTTTTTTTCCACTTGATTCTAGAAGCTCTCCACAAACCACTGCTGGCGCTATACACTTCCGCTTCTTGACTTATATGAAGCAAATTGTTCGCGGACCTGAACTGAACATTGAGAAGCCTCACGACCTTGAAGTTATTGGATACGGAATCGAATCTGAACCCAACACTGTGGGTTCGGTCTTTCTTCGTCTTCCTCTTCTTCTTCTTTCTTTCTGTCTTTCTGCGTGTTTATGGTTATTTGGTCGTGGGTTTGGCTATGGGTTTGTGCTATTTGATTTCTGTAGTTTTGGATTGTGGTTTGTGTTTTGGGTAATGATTTTTCTGTGTGTTCTTTGGGTTGATTTCTCATGGGTATGGGTTGGTTATGATTTTTCTGTTCTTTGAGTTGATTTCTCACGGAGAGGGCAAAGCAGAGAGAAGAGATGGGAGGCCTGAGGTTAGGCGTTGAGAGAACTAATTAATTTCATGGATATTTCCGTAATTCCATCATCAGCAATGGTAACCCATCAAACGTGCAATGCGCGTTTTCATTTATGGATCCTCAGAGATCCATAAATTTTCCGCGTTTAGTTCGCGTTTTTGGCTTGGCTTTTTTCAAAAAGCCCTTTTTGGGCTCAAAACGTGGAAACAAACGGGCACTTTTTAACCTGCAAGTTAATAATGCATAGCATAAGTATAGGTTGGAGTTCAAATTATATACAGTTGAACAATGAGATGAGAGAAAGAAGAACAGGAAGTCAGAGAACACAAATTCCACATAACTATCCTATGTGGCAAACTGCTGTCTATCTACTAATGACCCATGGAATTGGTTGTAATCCTAGAATATTTCATACTATATACTCAATTAACTATAGTGGAATCAAATTCAGGTACCCTTTTAGTAAAATTCAATTACGGAATCAAATTCAAGTGTACCCTTTTAGTGAAACTCAATTGCGGAATCAAATTCAAGTACCCTTTTGGTAAAATTCAACTGTAAAAATCAAATTCAAGTACCCTTTTATTCAAGTGTAACCTTTTGGTAAAATCGAACCATGTGTTTGCATTGGGCAATATATAAATAAGCAAACACACACTAAAGTTAGTTTTGATTTGATTTGATTATTAGGGGCATAGTTTAGTTTAGTTCAGTCCAATTTAGTTTCAGTTAATTAACATAGGTCCCAGCCCTCAATTACTCAAATAAATTTTAAGCACATGATCAAATGGTTGGTTGTATTGGCCATAAAAAACACACACACATCACATGATTTTTGTCGGAATCGAGTTCTTCATCAAGAAACGCTGCAAAGTCTTCAATGCTTGACTTGACCAGTGAATGTGAATCGATCATCTCCACTAATTCACTTTAGATCGAATTACAAATTAACCAAACACAAACACAGGTGACTGGTGTTGTAGCGGGACGGGGCTAGGGTTTGGTCTGGTTTGGTTTCGATTCGGGGCTTTGTGTGTGGGTTTGTGACTTTGTGTTGGGAATTTGGACAGAAGTCTTATACTTACAGCAATTACATCACGGAAACGGGATAATCATTATTACATAATTATTAATATTATTAAATACTAATAATCAATATTATTAATTAATTAATTTGATAAATAAACATACAAATATGAAAATTTAAATAATAATTTAAAAAAAAAGAGGTAAACTTTTTTTTTTTTAATCTCTATCCTATACACCATATTTTAATTTGACTAATAACCTTTCAATTACATCAATTTGATCCTTAACCTTTTAATAACGTGTCAATTTAGTCTCTGTCATTATCTTTTGAATAAAAGTTGATGACGTGTCTAATGGCCAAAATAAAAAATTAACTTCCATTGATGTGAGAATAAACTAAAATTTTATTTTGGTCATTTGTCATGTAAATGTAAATAGCGGCTCACAATTTCATATAGAAGTTTTTTTTTTTTTTTTTTTAGTAATGTATTTTTAACTATTAGTTCTCTTATTCAAAATCTATATGGCCTAAAAAGATGTATAATTTTTGAAATTTCATACACATATACACTTAGATTAAGTTAGAATAGAATTTCTATATTTTATATATATATATATATATATATATATGTGCGTGCGTGTGTGTGTGTGTGTGTGGGGCAAGCAATAAATGTTTCAATAATAACATTTTTTTATAGAGTTTTAACTTATGGCATCCACTCTTGATGATTGTATTCCTTATCATCATGCCAAAACACCAGTCAATTTTTATGTAGGTAGGGATTGAACCCTAAGTCGCTTATTCAAACATCAAAAATTTACTAGTTGAACTAGTTGGTTTTTTATGTAAACAAAGACTGAACTCTAGATCTCGTATTCAACCATAAAAAATTTTGCAAGTTGAGCTAACTGAAACTCACCAATAATGACATATTAGTAATGTATTTTTAATGATTAGTTCTCTTGTTCAAAATCTATGGTGTAAAAGATCTATAACTTTTGTAAAGTTATACTTGATGTAACTTGCAAGAAATAATGTATATATATATATATATATATAACTTAAATTTTTTTTTTGGTTTTGGCATTGAATAGGTCATGAACCCATGATCATACCCTATTACCATTCCCATTTGTCATTTGTCTTATAAGTTAAGAGTCAGTCTCGCTAAAAAAATGGATAAGCCGCATGAAGTGATCTGTGATCATATTCCATAATAAAACCAGTTAGTTTACCATATGAAGTCTTTGATGGGATGCAACTTGTGAAAACAGTGACAAAGAATGCTTAAACATCCAACAAAATAGTTAAATTTCCTTGTTAGTTCAATGATTTTGTTATTATCCTCATCTCTTATTTTCTTTTTTCTCCTTGCTGATAGCCCGTCTTCCAACAAAGAGGAGCAATCTAACACCATTCCCTGATGCATATACACTATTGTTTCCTGCTGGAAACAGATACTGTGATGCCTCAATTTGATTGATTGTGTGACGTGTGTGGGTGTGTGATGAGTCCTACATCGGGTATTTACTGGGTTGAACTGGGTTTTATTAACAACTACAAGGAGCCTCAATTATGACTAGTCCTTTTGAGGTATAGTGCAGATATGGCTAGCGATTTTCCCTGAGTCGTTACATATGGTATCAGAGCCGGCCCGATAATCCCATGTGGGCTCAGAGACATTACCCCACAAAGTGGGCCCTAACGAGGACGTTAGGGATTTAAGTGGGGGAGATTGTGATGTCCTAGTTTGATTGATTGTGTGATGTATGTGGGTGTGTAATGAGTCCCACATCGAGTATTTACTGGGTTGAACTGGGCTTTATTAACAACTACAAGGAGCCTCAATTGTGACTAGTCCTTTTGAGGCATAGCGCAGATGTGGCTAGCGCTTTTCCTTGAGTCGTTACATATGATATCAGAGCCAGCCCAGTAATCCCGTGTGGGCTCAGAGACATTACCCCATAAAGTGGGTCCTAACGAGGACGTTAAGGATTTAAGTGGGGGAGATTGTGATGCCCCAATTTGATTGATTGTTTGATGTGTGTGGGTTTGTGATGAGTCCCACATCGGGTATTTACTGGGTTGGACTGGTCTTTATTAACAACTACAAGGAGCCTCAATTGCGACTAGTCATTTTGAGGTATAACGCAGATGTGGCTAGCGCTTTTTCTTGGATCGTTACATATGGTATCAAAACCGGCCTGGTAATCCCATGCGGGCTCAGAGACACTACCCAAAAAGTGGGCCCTAACAAGGACGTTAGGGATTTAAGTGGGGGAGATTGTGATGCCTCAATTTGATTGATTGTGTGATGTATGTGAATGTGTGATGAGTCCCACATCGGGTATTTACTGGGTTGAACTAGGCTTTATTAACAACTGCAAGATGCCTTAATTTTGACAAGTCCTTTTGAGGTATAGCGCAGATGTCGCTAGCGCTTTTTCCTTGGGTTGTTACATATGGTATTAGAGCCGGCTCGGTAATCCCGTATGGGCTTAGAGACACTACTCCATAAAGTGGACCCTAACGAGGACGTTAGGGATTTAAGTGGGGGAGATTGTGATGCCCCAATTTGATTGATTGTGCGATGTGTGTGGGTGTGTAATGAGTCCCACATCGGGTATTTACTGGGTTGAACTGGGTTTCATTAACAATTACAATGAGACATAATTGTGACTAGTCCTTTAGAGGTATAGCGCAGATGTGGTTAGCGCTTTTCCTTGGGTCGTTATATATGGTATCAGAGCCGGCCCAGTAATCCTGTGTGGGCTCGGAGACAATACACCACAAAGTGGGCCCTAACGAGGACGTTAGGGATTTACGTGGGGGAGATTGTGATGCCCCAATTTGATTGATTGTGTGATGTATGTAGGTGTGTGATGAGTCCCACATCGGGTATTTACTGAGTAGATCTGGGCTTTATTAACAACTGCAAGGAGCCTCAATTGCGATCAGTCCTTTTGAGGTATAACGCAGATGTGGCAAGCGCTTTTCCTTAAGTCGTTACATATGGTATCAGAGTCGGCAAAGTAATCCTGTGTGGGCTCAAAGACACTACCCCACAAAGTGGGCCCTAACAAGGACGTTAGGGATTTAAGTGGGGGAGATTGTGATGCCTCAATTTGATTGATTGTGTGATGTATGTCAATGTGTGATGAGTCCCACATCGGGTATTTACTGGGTTGAACTAGGCTTTATTAACAACTGCAAGATGCCTTAATTTTGACAAGTCCTTTTGAGGTATAGCGTAGATGTCGCTAGCGCTTTTTCCTTGGGTTGTTACATATGGTATTAGAGCCGGCTCGGTAATCCCGTATGGGCTTAGAGACACTACTCCATAAAGTGGATCCTAACGAGGACGTTAGGGATTTAAGTGGGGGAGATTGTGATGCCCCAATTTTATTGATTGTGCGATGTGTGTGGGTGTGTAATGAGTCCCACATCGGGTATTTACTGGGTTGAACTGGGTTTCATTAACCATTACAATGAGACATAATTGTGACTAGTCCTTTTGAGGTATAGCACAGATGTGGTTAGCGCTTTTCCTTGGGTCGTTATATATGGTATCAGAGCCGGCCCAGTAATCCTGTGTGGGCTCGGAGACAATACACCACAAAGTGGGCCCTAACGAGGACGTTAGGGATTTAAGTGGGGGAGATTGTGATGCCCCAATTTGATTGATTGTGTGATGTATGTAGGTGTGTGATGAGTCCCACATCGGGTATTTACTGAGTAGATCTGGGCTTTATTAACAACTGCAAGGAGCCTCAATTGCGACCAGTCCTTTTGAGGTATAACGCAGATGTGGCTAGCGCTTTTCCTTAAGTCGTTACATATGGTATCAGAGTCGGCAAAGTAATCCTGTGTGGGCTCAAAGACACTACCCCACAAAGTGGGCCCTAACAAGGACGTTAGGGATTTAAGTGAGGGAGATTGTGATGCCCCAATTTGACTGATTGTGTGATTTGTGTGGGTGTGTAATGAGTCCTACATCGGGTATTTACTGGGTTGAACTGGGCTGTATTAACAATTACAAGGAGCCTTAATTGTGACTAGTCCTTTTGAGGTATAGCGCAGATATGGCTAGCGCGTTTCCTTGGGTCGTTACATATGGTATTAGAGCCAGCCCAATAATCTTGTGTGGGCTCGAAGACAATACACCACAAAGTGGGCCCTAACGAGGACGTTAGGGATTTAAGTGGGGGAGTTTGTGATGCCCCAATTTGATTGATTGTGTGATTTGTGTGGGTGGGTAATGAGTCCTACATCGGGTATTTACTGGGCTGAACTGGGTTTCATTAACAATTACAATGAGCCTTAATTGTGACTAGTCCTTTTTAGGTATAGCGCAGATGTGGCTAGCGCAAATGTGGCTAGCTCTTTTCCTTGGGTCGTTACATATGGTATCAGAGCCGGCCCAGTAATCCTATGTGGGCTTGGAGACAATACACCACAAAGTGGGCCCTAATGAGGACGTTAGGGATTTAAGTAGGGGAGATTGTGATACCCCAATTTGATTGATTGTGTGACTTGTGTGGGTGGGTAATGAGTCCTACATCGGGTATTTACAGGGTTGAACTGGGCTTTATTAACAATTACAAGGAGCCTTAATTATGACAAGTCCTGTTGAGGTATAGTGCAAATGTGGCTAGCGCTTTTCCTTGGGTCCTTACATATGGTATCAGAGCTAGCCCAATAATCCTGTGTGGGCTCGGAGACAATACACCACAAAGTGGGCCCTAACGAGGACGTTAGGGATTTAAGTGGGGTAGATTGTGATGCCTCAATTTGATTGATTGTGTGATGTGTGTGGGTGTGTAATGAGTCCCACATCGGGTATTTACTGGGTTGAACTGGGTTTCATTAACAATTACAATGAGCCTTAATTGTGACTAGTCCTTTTGAGGTATAGCGCAGATGTGGCTAGCGCTTTTCCTTGGGTCGTTACATATGGTATCAGAGTCGGCCCAGTAATCCTGTGTGGGCTCGGAGACAATACACCACAAAGTGGGCCCTAACGAGGACGTTAGGGATTTAAGTGGGGGAGATTGTGATGCCCCAATTTGATTGATTGTGTGATGTATGTAGGTGTGTGATGAGTTCCACATCGGGTATTTACTGAGTAGATCTGGGCTTTATTAACAACTGCAAGGAGCCTCAATTGCGACCAGTCCTTTTGAGGTATAACGCAGATGTGGCTAGCACTTTTCCTTAGGTCGTTACATATGGTATCAGAGTCAGCACAGTAATCCTGTGTGGGCTTAAAGACACTACCCCACAAAGTGGGCCCTAACAAGGACGTTAGGGATTTAAGTGGGGGAGATTGTGATGCTCCAATTTGACTGATTGTGTGATTTGTGTGGGTGTGTAATGAGTCTTACATTGGGTATTTACTGGGTTGAACTGGGCTGTATTAACAATTACAAGGAGCCTTAATTGTGACTAGTCCTTTTGAGGTATAGCGCAGATATGGCTAGCGCTTTTCCTTGGGTCGTTACATATGGTATCAGAGCCGGTCCAGTAATCTTGTGTGGGCTCGAAGACAATACACCACAAAGTGGGCCCTAACGAGGACGTTAGGGATTTAAGTAGAGGAGATTGTGATGCCCCAATTTGATTGACTGTGTGATGTGTGTGGGTGTGTAACGAGTCCCACATCGGGTATTTACTGTGTTGAACTGGGTTTTATTAACAATTACACGGAGCCTTAATTGTGACTAGTCCTGTTGAGGTATAGTGCAAATGTGGCTAGCGCATTTCCTTGGCTCGTTACATATGGTATCAGAGCCGGCCCAGAAATCTTGTGTGGGCTCGGAGACAATACACCACAAAGTGGGCCCTAACGAGGACGTTAGGGATTTATGTGGGGGAGATTGTGATGCCCCAATTTGATTGATTATGTCATGTTTGTGGGTGTGTAATGAGTCCCACATCGGGTATTTACTAGGTTGAACTGGGTTTTATTAACAATTACAAGGAGCCTTAATTATGACTTGTCCTATTGAGGTATAGCGCTGATGTGGCTAGCGCTTTTCCTTGGATTGTTACATATGGTATCAGAGCCGGCCTAGTAATCCTGTGTGGGCTCGGAGACAATACACCACAAAGTGGGCCCTAACGAGGACGTTAGGGATTTAAGTGGGGGAGATTGTGATGCCCCAATTTGATTTATTGTGTGATTTGTGTGGGTGGGTAATGAGTCCTCCATCGGGTATTTACTGGGTTGAACTGGGCTTTATTAACAATAACAAGGAGCCTTAATTATGACAAGTCCTTTTGAGGTATAGCGCAAATGTGGCTAGCGCTTTTCCTTGGGTCGTTACATATGGTATCAGAGCTGGCCCAATAATCCTGTGTGGGCTCGGAGACAATACACCACAAAGTAGGCCCTAACGAGGACGTTAGGGATTTAAGTGGGGGAGATTGTGATGCCTCAATTTGATTGATTGTGTGATGTGTGTGGGTGTGTAATGAGTCCCACATCGGGTATTTACTTGGTTGAACTGGGTTTCATTAACAATTACAATGAGCCTTAATTGTGACTAGTCCTTTTGAGGTATAGCGCAGATGTGGCTAACGCTTTTCCTTGGGTCGTTACATATGGTATCAGAGCCGGCCCAGTAATCCTGTGTGGGCTCGGAGACAATACACCACAAAGTGGGCCCTAACGAGGATGTTAGGGATTTAAGTGGGGGAGATTGTGATGCCCCAATTTGATTGATTGTGTGATGTATGTAGGTGTGTGATGAGTCTCACATCGGGTATTTACGGGGTTGATCTGGGCTTTATTAACAACTGCAAGGAGCTCAATTGCGACTAGTCCTTTTGAGGTATAGCGCAAATGTGGCTAGCGCAAATGTGGCTAGCGCTTTTCCTTGGGTCGTTACATATGGTATCAGTGCCGGCCCGATAATCCCGTGTGGGCTCAAATACACTACCCCACAAAGTTGGCCCTAACGACGACGTTAGGGATTTAAGTGGGGGAGATTGTGATGCCCCAATTTGATTGATTGTGTGATTTGTGTGGGTGTGTATTGAGTCCTACATCGGGTATTTACTGGGTTGAACTGGGCTTTATTAACAATTACAAGGAGTCGTAATTGTGACTAATCCTTTTGAGGTATAGCGCAGATGTGGCTAGCGCTTTTCCTTGGGTCGTTACATATGGTATCAGAGCCGGCCCAGTAATCCTGTGTGGGCTCGGAGACAATACACCACAAAGTGGGCCCTAACGAGGATGTTAGGGATTTAAGTAGGGGAGATTGTGATGCCCCAATTTGATTGATTGTGTGATGTATGTAGGTGTGTGATGAGTCTCACATCGGGTATTTACGGGGTTGATCTGGGCTTTATTAACAACTGCAAGGAGCTCAATTGCGACTAGTCCTTTTGAGGTATAGCGCAAATGTGGCTAGCGCTTTTCCTTGGGTCGTTACATATGGTATCAGTGCCGGCCCGATAATCCCGTGTGGGCTCAAATACACTACCCCACAAAGTTGGTCCTAACGAGGACGTTAGGGATTTAAGTGGGGGAGATTGTGATGCCCCAATTTGATTGATTGTGTGATTTGTGTGGGTGTGTATTGAGTCCTACATCGGGTATTTACTGGGTTGAACTGGGCTTTATTAACAATTACAAGGAGTCGTAATTGTGACTAATCCTTTTGAGGTATAGCGCAGATGTGGCTAGCGCTTTTCCTTGGGTCGTTACATATGGTATCAGAGCCGGCCCGATAATCCCATGTGGGCTCAGAGACAGTACCCCACAAAGTGGGCCCTAACAAGAACGTTAGGGATTTAAGTAGGGGAGATTGTGATGCCCCAATTTGATTGATTGTGTGATGTGTGTGGGTGTGTAATGAGTTCCACATCGTGTATTTACTGGGTTGAACTGGGTTTTATTAACAATTACAAGGAGCCTTAATCGTGACTAGTCCTTTTGAAGTACAGCGCAGATGTGGCTAGCGCTTTTCCTTGGGTTGATATATATGTAACGACTCAAGGAAAAGCGCTAGTCACATCTGCGCTATACCTCAAAAGGACTAGTCACAATTGAGGCTCCTTGTAATTGTTAATAAAGCCCAATTCAACCCAGTAAATACCCGATGTGGAACTCTTCACACACCCACACACATCACACAATCAATCAAATTGGGGCATCACAATCTCCCCCACTTAAATTCCTAACGTCCTCGTTAGGGTCCACTTTATGTGGTAGTGTCTCTAAGCCCACACGGGATTACCGGGCCGGCTCTGATACCATAAATATTGTCACGCCCCAAACCCAACTATAAAGACAGCCACGTGACAACCGCCGCACGCTTATAAAGTAAGCACCCTACAAGTGTGCAAAGCCTTCTTAGCAACTAAAATTTATCCTAAAAAATTAAACCAAATAAATCCAAAATACCTCAACAATTTCTTTATGAACAAATCTCCAATAATTTAAAAGGAACAAAATCCAAACCTCATGTACATAATGCCAATTGGCCGATAAATATAAAACTATTAGAAGACCATCCAATCCCAAAATCACTAAGCTTCCTTTCCTACTCACAACACAACATCAAAACTTGTTATTCTTCACAATCTGAAATTTTTGGGGGGGGGGGGGAGTGAGTTGATAACTCAATAAGTAACGGAAGTCCTAATAAGTTCTATCAAGCAATAAATCTGTAAAGTAATAAGATGAAATATAAGTCTTCAAAAGTTATAATATACTATGGGTTTTCATAAATAACTAAAAAAGTTTCATAGTCTTAAGATAAAAAGTTGCAAATAGATCAAATACTTTAATCTAACAAATATATCACAGATGGTTTAGAAAGTAGTCAATTTTCCATATATCAAAGTCCTTATGGTTTAGGATAAGGATTTTAGGGGAAGTGATAGGGAAAAGTTCTTGTTGGAATGGCTTTTAGAGGTAAGTAACCTTATCCTAATTGGTTTTATTTTACATATTTTAACTCCTGAAATTTGTTTACAGTTATTACAATTTTATTTCTAATGTATTACTGATTTCAAGTAAAGAATTATCACAAATATATTTTATTGCTGAATATATGATGTATTTTATTTAATTGTTTTTAGTTATACTGATTCAAAGTAACGAATAAAGAATTTTCACAAATACATATGGGCACTGAATATAAGATTTATTTTATTTAATTGATATTTGTTAGCTATATTGATTTAAAATAAGAATATAGAGATATCACAAATATATTTGATTATTGAATATATGATTATATATATACGTATTTGAATAAGATATATTTTTGTTAGAAACTATGATTTTATACATATGATTATGGACAATTTGACTATGAATTGAGTTTGATACCCAAACCAATGGGGGTTATTCATTGGTACTTTGATACCCAAACCAATGGGGATTATTCATTGGTACTCTGATACCCAACCAATAGGGGTTATTCATTAGTATTCTGATACCCAAACCAATAGGGGTTATTCATTGGTACTCTGATGCCCAGCCAATGGGGGTTATTCATTGGTATTCTGATACCCAAACCAATAGGGGTTATTCATTGGTATTCTGATATCCAAACCAATGGGGATTATTTATTGGTACTCTGATACCTAGCCAATAGGGGTTATTCATTATTACTCTGATACCCAGTTACAAGGATATAACGTGACCATAGTCATAAGATTGTTAAAAATATGAATTACGTTTGAATATTTGAACTATTTTGAATCCTTAAAACTACATATGTGATTTTGAAAATGTATGAGTATTTGAGCTATTTTGAGTCAATTAAAACTGCTTATGTATCTTTTTTGGAACGTACTATAAGTTATAGCTTTGATATATGGAAAACTGACTACTTTCTAAACCATTTATGATATATTTGTTAGATTAAAGTATTTGATCTATTTGCAACTTTTTATCTTATGACTATGAAACTTTTTTAGTTATTTATGAAAACCCATAGTATATTATAACTTTTGAAGACTTATATTTCATCTTATTACTTTACAGATCTATTGCTTGATAGAACTTATTAGGACTTCCGTTACTTATTGAGTTATCAACTCACTCCTTTCCCCCCCCCCCCCAATTTCAGATTGTGAAGAATAGCGAGTTTTGATGTTGTGTTGTGAGCAGGAAAGGAAACTTAGTGATTTTGGGATTGGATGGTCTTCTAATAGTTTTATATTTATCGGCCAATTGGCATTATGTACATGAGGTTTGGATTTTGTTCCTTTTAAATTATTGGAGATCTGTTCACAAAGAAATTGTTGAGGTATTTTGGATTTATTTGGTTTAATTTTTGAGGATAAATTTTAGTTGCTAAGAAGGCCTTGCACACTTGTAGGGTGCTTACTTTATAAGCGTGCGGTGGTTGTCACGTGACTGTCTTTATAGTTGGGTTCGGGGCGTGACAATTATAATGGTATCAGAGCCGGCCCGGTAATCCCGTGTGGGCTTAGAGACACTATCCCATAAAGTGGGCCCTAACGAGGACGTTAGGGATTTAAGTGGGGGAGATTGTGATGCCTCAATTTGATTGATTGTTTGATGTGTGTGAGTGTGTGATGAGTCCCATATCGGGTATTTACTGGGTTGAACTGGGCTTTATTAACAACTACATGGAGCCTCAATTGTGACTAGTCCTTTTCAGGTATAGCGCAGATGTGGCTAACTCTTTTCCTTGGATCGTTACATATGGTATCAGAGTCGGCCTGGTAATTCCGTGTGGGCTCAGAGACACTACCCCACAAAGTGAGCCCTAACGAGGACGTTAGGGATTTAAGTGGGAGAGATTGTGATGCCTCAATTTGATTGATTGTGTGATGTGTGTGAATGTGTGATGAGTCCCACATCGGGTATTTACTGGGTTGAACTGGGCTTTATTAACAACTGCAAGATGCCTCAATTGTGACTAATCCTTTTGAGGTATAGCACAGATGTGGCTAGCGCTTTATGTAACCACTTAAGGAAAAGCGCTAGCCACATCTGCGCTATACCTCAAAAGGACTAGTCACAATTGAAGCTCCTTGTAGTTGTTAATAAAGCCCAGTTCAACCCAGTAAATACCCGATGTGGGACTCATCACACACCCACACACATCACACAATCAATCAAATTGGGGCATCACAATATCCCCCACTTAAATCCCTAACATCCTCGTTAGGGCTCACTTTATGGGGTAGTGTCTCTAAGCCCACACGGGATTACCAGGCCGGCTCTGATATCATATGTAACAACCCAAGGAAAAAGCGCTAGCCACATCTGCGCTATACCTCAAAAGAACTAGTCACAATTGAGGCATCTTGCAGTTGTTAATAAAGCCAGTTCAACCTAGTAAATACCCGATGTGGGACTCATCACACATTCACACACATCACACAATCAATCAAATTGAGGCATCACAGATACTGATGAGAAATCTAATTATATGTAGACCAACTCAGCTGACACAGGTCCATCTATGGTACACACAAACACATCTTTTGGATGAGTAGATAATTAATTTTAAATATAAACACCTAAATATGTTGAGGAATGAAATTCATTATCAAGATTAGGTTGAACTCATGCTTAGCAAAAAAAAAAAAAAAAGATTAGGTTGAACTCATTCCTTCATTATGCTTGAAAATGCATTGAAGTAATGAGAATTATTATTAAGTCATCTAACAAATCAATGCTAAATCACGCCTTTGACCTCTGATTTTATCAAATAAGCAGGATTCAGATCACATCCCCACATCAAATAAGCAGCCCACCAGCCCCATAGTAGGGGAGGTTGTGGGGTTATGGGTATCTAATTCACCCATTAAAAGGCTATTCCAAACTACAAGTAGCAATAAGTCAGTAACAAATTAGTTAAAACTAAATATTATATAATATTTAGTTTTAACTAATTTGTTACTGACTTATTGCTACTTGTAGTTTGGAATTTTATATAATATTTAGTTTTAACTAATCAGTTACTGACTTATTGCTACTTGTAGTTTGGAATAGCCTTTTAATGGGTGAATTAGATGCTTGTAACCCCACACCCTCCCTGCTATGGGTTTTAAAAAAACAAAAAAGGTCGGAGGCCCAATGTTTACAAGCCCAAGTTGTGTTTCATATTATATATGTAATATAAAATATAGGGGTGTGCAAAAAACTAGGAAACCAAAAAACCAGCCGAACTGTTGCCAAAATTTTAGATCGGTTTCGGTGTGGTTCAGTTTCAGTTTTCATTTCATAAAAACCAAAAATTTCAATTTTGATTTTGGTGGTAGGTTTGTATGCACCAAATTGGCCAAAACCAAAAATATTATAATATATTTTATATTACATATATAATATGAAGCACAGCTTAGGCTTGCAAACATTGGGCCTCTAGCCTTTTATTTGATTTTATAAACATTGGGCCTTTGGCCTTTTTTGTTTTTTTTTCATGTTTGGGCCTCCGGTCTTTTTATTTAAAAAAAAAAAACATTGGGCCTCTTGCTATTTAAAACCCAATAACCCATTAGATTAACTAATTAAACTAAAAACAAAAGACATTTTAGAAACACTACCCTGCATACCCCACAACGCACACTCTTCAGTTTTCATTCTCACTCTCAAACAACCTCCACACTCCACACTCCATTCCAGTCTTTTTCTGCCTTTGCCGCTGGCCTCCCCTTTTCTTTCACTCTCAATCTCTTTTGATCATCCACGGTTCGGCTTTGCTCTTTACTTCTTTTGATCATCAGCATGATTCTTCTCTCCCTTTTCCCATTTCTTTCTTGATTTTCTTTGTTCTTCAACAGGTCTGCCTCTCTCGCTATTTCTTTGTTTTTTATATGTGATTAATGTTAGAGATTTGAAAATCTTGATATGTTATTAAAGTTAGAGTTTTGAAAATCTCAAAAACTAAAAACTGACCAAAGCTAACTGAAGCTAAAATAAAATCAAAATTGAAAATTTCCAATTATTTCAATCGGTTTTGGTTAAGAACTTCACAAACCAAAAATTTCGGTTTCGGTTGGCTAAACACTAAGAAAACCAATCGAATCAAACTGAACCAATTACATTCCTATTATATATACCATATGCACTAGATTGATAGGTTATATCTTTACTTTGACTCTTTTTGATAAGTTATAAAAGTTCTACTAAAGAAAAGCACAAACCTCCTAATTTAGAGCAACCACATCAGTATGTATAAAATTGCTTTTCTATTTTAGCATAAAAACCTACTTTTTCTATTTTACACGGTCACTTTTACAAAACACCTACATTAGATTATCTGTTATACACCCCTTTTTATTTAAATATTCATTTTTTATTATTATTTTTACCTTTATTTTTTCTCACATGTTATCTCTCATTCTCATCTCTCACACGTTCTCTCTTCTCTTTAGAGTTTAGACCACCACAAAACTTCCTGGCTGAACCTCCATAGCCAAAACTCAAATAGCCACCACAAAGGCAAACCTCCATGGCTGAGACTCCATTTCCTTCATCTATTGCTGTTGTTGTCTGCTGTTATTGTTGCTGCTTATTCGATACTGTCATTGCCTTATTTTTTCTTTTTTTCTTTTTTGCTACTGCTATAGCCGTTGCTGTTGGTTTTTAGACCACTTAAAACAATTGATTTAACCTAGGTAATTAGCCAAGTTGTTACTTAGTCCAATTAAACAAGTCTAGGTTATCACAATAACAAAGATCAAATCATGCAAAGCAGCGGAAAATAAATAACACAAGATATGATCACCCAGGAAACTAAACCGGTAAAAACTTGGGGAGGATCTGACCTAGCTATCCTCAAGGTAAAAAGCAAATCCACTAGAAAGAATCGAAGTTCATACAATAAGACTTACAAGCCCCTACGCTCAACTTCTTATTGCTACTCACCAGTAGAAGTTACTGACACGACCACGTGCAAGCTTCGAATCCACAGACTCCTTCTTTCTTTGGCCTTTGCAAAACACAAACACCCCCGTTTGTGACTTTGAGATCCCACTCAAAGGTTTAGCAACACAAACTCTCCTGTTTATGACTCCAAGACCACCCTTGAAGGTTTAGATCAGCAACACCTTTGACGACAAGAGAAGGCAGCAACTTCTACAATACTGGATCTTGAGATTTTTCAAGGAATAATACCAGTAGAAGACATAAGAGAGCTTTTTAGGAACAAAACCCTAAATACAAAAGAGGCACACTCTTTTCTCTCTAAAAAGACATAAAAATGTGCTTAGGGTTTCCTTTATATACTAGGAGAAGTAGATTAGAAACCCAAATCCTAAATGGGCTTGAATTGCTATTTGGGCTTAACTAAAATTCTGCAGACACGACTTTCGATCGATCGAGCTTGTCTTTCGATCGATTGAACTAGACAGATTATGAAATCTTCTTCCTGCAGCTTGTATGTTCTTGAATCTTGACTTGAATCACATTGGGCATTGTCTAATAAAACCTATAGACTCTAAGATCTACATCTAGACAAGTTTGTGTTCATGATTTGCCAATTGTTCTAAACATTTAGAACCTAACAGCTACTTCTTCTTCTTCTTCTTCGTCTTGACCACTTCTTCTTCTTTGATGATTCACATATATTTGTATATGGATTTGATGATATGGTTTTGTAAATGGGTTTGATGAGTTTGAGATTTAGATTTAAGAAAACAATATGGGTTTGATGAGTTAAGATCTAGATCTAGGATTTGTTTGATGATTTGTTTAGAATTGATGATTTGTACAGAGGAGATAGAGATGGAAGAGAGTTCGGTGGAGAATTGAGAGAGAGTTGACAAAGAAGAGAGAATATATGACTTGAGAAGTGAGAGAAAAAATTATTAAAAAAATAAAATACAAAGCTACAGTTCATATGCACGGTTACTGTAGCAAATGTGTAAATATGCACACTTTTAGAAGCACTGATGTGGAGCATTTTTAGCAAAATCTGTAAAATTTGTGTCTTTTTGTATTATGCAAAGGTTTACATCCACTGATGCGGATGCTCTAAGAAGGCCATATCTTTACTAGATTCTCGCTCCTTCTAGGTAATATCATCTTAATTGCTTCCTGCTTTCCCCCCAAGGCTAAGCACACTCAACCTCTCCTTCAGCTTCCACTTCTATGTCAAGCATCATAACTACAATCTCTTGACTTTGTAAATTTTTCTTTTAACAAAGATGCAATTCTTCAATAGTAAGCAATAGTAAGCACTAATCATTGTGGTTTGTAAACTAAATATATGCTAAATGTAGAATAAGGTTACTTTTTTGGCAGCAGATTTACGAGGACAGCCTTTATAATTTTTTGCGCTATATCAGAGCATACATATTTCTAAATCATATTGAAAAAAATAAAAATGTAAGTACCTGCCTAAAGGTACATATACGCATATATACAGTGTTGTTATACTTCCCCATTTTAAGGCTTTGGTTCAGATAAACTTGGATGTTCTATATATAACTGTACACAGAGAGGTTCGCTACTCATTGACTTAATAGGGGTCAGGAGGGGAGGTTGCCCCCACTGCCTTGTGTCCGTTGGGATCCACTGCTCTACATCCTTGTTTGCACTAGCTTCTGGAAGGGATCGAAAGTAAGCAGTTATCTCCCACCTGTAGTCTGTCAAAAGAGAAGAGTGTGGGTGCAGGTGGGGGGTAGATTAGAGACCTACCCTTAATTCTAAACATAAAAGGAAAAAAAATGCAGGATATAGATCATGAATGCAGCAAACACTTGAAAATTCCTTCAAGCATAGGAACCAACACCAAGGCATTTGATAAATAATGGAAAGCCATAACAAAATAATATAAAATAAAAAAATAATAATAAAAGAGGCATATTTTGTAACACATGTATACAGAATGAAGTATTAAACTGAGAATCAATATACTGAACTGCTATATTCAGCACTTACTGCGGGGAAGAACCTTAGTAAGAGATTCTGAGACCGAAAGCTTGATTAAGAATGATCTAAGAGGGAACTCCAGGTCAGCTTCTTCAACCTTTGAGCCATATGACAGATTCACTGCAAGCTTGAAAACAAAACGCTCCACTGGGATTCCGTCAGTGTTGAAAAAAATAACTGCTGCTCTCTCCACCATTCCCTATTTGTGAAGGACAAGGCTGTTTCAGTTGATAATCATAATATGAAACCAAAATCTTAATATTCTTTGTTAAAATTTATGTTTAGGCAACTCAATTCAAATAACTAATTGCAAAACAAGTTTTATACATCCCTATATGATGATTGGTAATTTTCAAATACAAAAGGAAGGAGCCTCTCTGTTACAGTTACTTGAATTTTTAATTCAAGTAAAAATTATAGGAGATTATGATGCCAGAAGTTGATTGAAGAAATTATGAGAGAAGCAAATCTTATCTTTAACTAACGGATATGATAAGACAATACCAGAGATTCTATACAAGAAGAAGGGTGACTCCGACAGTGGACATTACCCCATTTACCACTCGAATTTTCTTTTCTTGTTTTGATCCCCCCACTACTTATTTCCATTCAAACTTTCAACATTTGGGTCTATGTTTTGTAACACTTTAATGGTTAATAATCACCCAAATGGCAATAGAGAATCATTCTGAAATTAAAACATAATATATGATCAATCTTTCAAAGTTAACTAAAACCAATATGGTCAGCTAGACGTAACCTATAGTTTCCTCCTTGCTTAAATATAACATGTGAATTCTTTCAATACAAGCCAAGCAGTGAAATTCTCCATTATGTAAGCCCACTTTAACGCCTGAGTATGGCCTCTACTAATATAGGACATATTTTTTTATTTAACTTACAACAAATTGAGAAGGAAACTAACAAATTTACCATGCCAACCACTCAAATCTTTCAGAAGTTATTGGTTACAAACTTAACAAAGCATCATGAATTTGAGGTTGACTATCCAATCAAAAAGAAAAAGTCTTTGCAATTTGTTTTCCATAGCATTTGTAATATTATTTTTACATTACAAAAATAAAAACATCACCATGACTAATAGCATACACTAAAAAGGTCCTTTATCTACATAGAACATTAGAAATTGCATTGACCGAAAAAGGGGGGGGGGGGAACTCATTTTATAGATTTAGCATCATCAATTTAAATATTATCTATATATATATATATAAAACCGAAGCCTTTGCTGGCACCACAATTTTCCACGTCAACATAACACAATATTTAAAAAATAAAAAATAAAATTAAAAACACTATACTTATCTTCTTTTTTTATTTTTCTTTTTTTGGATAAAATCTGATATTTTAAGATAAGTTTAATCTAAAGATTTTTTTTTTTTTTTAAAATCTGCTATAAAAGGATAAGTATCTGCCGTATATTAGAATTTATTAATTTACAACCCTAATCCCCCCTCAGCCTTCACGTCACCTCCTTCTTCTTCTTTTTATTTTTTTTTTTTTTTTTTTTTTAATTTTTTTAATGATTTATTATTAAATTCTAATGATTTATTATATTATAATTTATTAATTTAGAACCCCACCCCAATCAACTCCCCTTCAACCTTCACGTTACCTTCTTCTTCTTTTTTCTTTTCTTTTTTTAATTCTTTAATTCTAATTTATTATTATATTAGAATTTATTAATTTACAACCCTAATCCCCCTTCAGCCTTCACGTCACCTCCTTCTTCTTCCATTATTTTTTAAAATTTTTTAATGATTTATTATTAAATTCTAATGATTTATTATATTAGAATTTATTAATTTAGAACCCCACCCCAATCAACTCCCCTTCAACCTTCACGTTACCTTTTTTTTTTTTTTTTAATTCTTTAATTCTAATTTATTATTATATTAGAATTTATTAATTTACAACCCTAATACAAGTATACAACTCCCTTCAGTCTTCACGTCTAAAACAACCTCTCTGTTTCCCGTCAGCCTTCACGTCTAAAACAACCTCTCTGTTTTCTAATATACGCTGGCACCCCAAAACTCAGATCCTCTCACTGTCGCCGCCACCATGGATCACCGCCACTACATCGATTTCTTTTTGCCTCTCCATCGCCGCTCAATCCAGCCCATCATATTCTAGGTCGGCAAATTATTTTGAGGTAATTAAAACATGTTTTTTACTTTGCATAATTTCTATATATTGCTCTCTCTCTATCCGCTTCAATTGTTCATGGAATTTTGTTAGTTTGTGGCTGTGGGTTGCTTTGGATTTAAGTTTTTTTTTTTTTTGGTTTGTTTTTGTTTTTCATGGAATTTTGTTGGTTTGTGGCTGTGGGTTGCTTTGGATTTAAGTTTTTTTGTTTTTGTTTTTTTTTCTTTGCAGATTTCCACGTTTTCTTCTTCTTCCTTTGTTGTCAAATCTATGGCAAAGAAGAATCATGAAATTTTTGTTATTAGATTTTTTTTTCCTTTTTTTTTTATATGCGATTTTTATTGGATTTTTGGTTTTTTGGGATTCTTCTATTTGGTTTTAATTCTGGGTTTGTTTTAGTTGATATACAGTGTTTTTCTCATCTTCATTTTACATTGGTTTGGATTTTCTTTTTCCCTTTTTTTTTTGGTTATGCAATTTTTATTGGATTTTTGGTTTCCTAGGATTCTTCTATTTGATTTCAATTTTGGGTTTGTTTTGGTTTGATATATAGTGTTATTGTCATCTTCATTTACATTGGTTTTGCCTTTTTATAAATTATTATAATCTTTGGGTCTTCATATATGATAGCCTGTGGAATGTTATGTTGGGGTTGCCGTTATTTTGGATTCCATGGGAATTCTTTTTAAAGGTTGGGGTTGGTTAGTATAAGTGCTTGAGATTGCTGAATATGTGTTTGATAGAATGCTTAGGTGTTTGTTCTCAGATTCATTTGTAATATGCCTTTTGTTCTCTGTTTAAAAGAATTCAACTACAAGAAATTACAAAAAGGTTATGGTTTGATATATAGAGTTATTGTCGTCTTCAATCTAATAAGACCGTGCCAATTGCATGGTTAACTCCAAAAAAATTTTAATCAGATTTTTTTCTACAGAAAGTTGTGCTATTACCCCAGTCCATTAAAAATCACTACTCATGTTTTAGTTTTAAAGTTGTAATATCTATTGGACAATATAGTATTTTGTGTTTCAATATATTAATATTGTTCTTTTTTTAAAACAACAAAAAAAATTGTTATATTTGAATGATATCTTGAATAATCACTAAATATATATAGTATATTATTAATGTCAACTCTTATTCATAAGCATTTCATTTAATTATATATGTTATTCCAACTAAAATAAAATGAAATGAAGATTTGAAATAATATTTTAAACTACCATAAATAAATATTCAATATAAACTAAAATTAATAAATTTTTCTTTTTTAAAATCTAATTTTTAATAGTTTCCCGTGCATCGCACGGGTTAGCGACTAGTTTATAACTAAATCCAAAACCAACCTTTTGGATAATAGGAAGAAGACCAAAGACAACAGAATGTATGTAATCTCTGAGCCGAGGGTGGCGAGCCCTCTGAACCATCAAATTCATATACCTCCTCCTCCTCTCAAATGCACCTTTCACCCACAAATTCACCATCACCCATTCATCAAGTAGGTATATATAGATAACACAATATCAGAAATGCACTTCGTCTTTTCTTTCTTTTCCTCCTGTTTTGATGCCTATAAATTTTATAGGCAATCAAACACACACACGCACAGAAGGGTTTAAAGAGGAACTAACCAGAAGGGTAAGCCCCTTTGAGGAAAACAATAGAAGTGATCGCCCCTACCAAGAATTCAACCAAAATCCGAGCTGTTTCACTTGCCATTAATTTGCACTCACACTCAGTTTCTTTTTTCTTTTTTCTTTTTTTCAATTTAAAAGGAAAAAAGGTATAAGAGAAAAGGAAGTAATAAAGTTAAAACCTTGAGGAGATTGGTTATCTTTGCGATCCATAACACTAATAAATACTATTACGTATGCTTCTCTGTAAGCTGCAATTTCTGTGCCGCTCCAATTTGGTTATCTGACTCTCTATTTTTAGGTTTGGAAATGCTTGCCAGTTGCAGCCCTTCTGATGATTGTCTTGTGCTTATGTTTCAAATTTTCACCAACTCTCAATTTGAGAACCATACATCATAGTTGTGCTTATTATTCTAGGTAAAATAGATAAAATACAAAGATGACCTACAAAGTATTACAAAATTAGGGATACAAATATATTCTTGTAGCCCAGTAATGACTGAGCCACATCAATCTAGAGAGACCTATACGTAGACCTATACGTGCACACATACATTCAATATGCTCTTACCTCAAAAAGAAAAATCTACCTATATGCAATTGCCCATTGCAGATAGATAACACCCCTTTTATGTTAAACATAGTTTGTGGCTCAAAATTATTGGAACCATAACACTATACCTTCCAAATTATATAGCCAAGAAAAAGAGTTAACGCATGTCTAATTTCTAACCTGACCTTAACGGGTTTGTATTATGAGCAGAGGTGAAGCTGCATTGGTGAATTTTAAGGATGTTGATAAAAGTATATACTATAATGTATAATCAAAATGACAAAACTTAGATACAGTTACTTAGGTTCCCCAATTGAAATAAACCACATAACTACATTGACCAATGTAACAATACAACCATAAGGTACAGCAACATGGCTTTTTTTGCCTGTTAGCCTAATTTCTCACATAACAAAAATATTTCAAAATTGGCCACATTACTAATATGTTTGGGAAATTTTTTTTTGATAAGAAAGAATGTTATATATACGAATGGCTACTCTATGCATGAAAAACATAGAGCAAACCCAGAATATGTTTTACCCAAATCGGAAATCTCACGTCAATGACCAAAAAAAAAAATGGTGAATATTAAAATGAGTCTCAAATCAATGGCAGATTCAATCCTTGCTAATGTCTTCCTTCTTCTTCTTCTTCTTCTTCTTCTTCTTCTTCTTCCTCTCTCTCTCTCTCTCTCCCTTTAATGTTGAATTTTTCTTGTGTCAGTAAATTCTGCTTCATCGTTTAACATCTTTCTTTTATGATTTTTTTTTTCTGTTCTAATTGGCTTTCCAAGATGGGTGTGTCAATGCTCTATACTCTATCCCATCCATATATACTGATGCACAGTATGCGCCTACAGATGAATCCTAGCCAACCAAGATTGATGACTTTTTCTTGTAAGTTTAACGTTTGGATGTTATATAACCCGTTCTCTTGTTGCTTCGCACTTCAACCTTTTCTTAAAGTTTGAAGCATGCACCGTGCCAGTTATGCAAATAGTGCAAATGCATTCTAGACAAGATTCTTTACCAGTAGACCAACCTTGAAGCACTATGTCAAAATAATGAGGGGCTATTATTTGGTATCATTTATGTGACTGTTTTAGTTTGTATGATGGATTTAATTGGAATGGTCGAATGACAGTTTTAGAGTTTGAGATTTATTTATCTCTAATGAATAATTGGCCGCAGGGCAACTAGAGTTTTTCAAAGGAAGGAATAGTTCTGAGCCCAATACAGAATCACTGGCAAAGGCTTTAGCAATTGCTCAACATCATGATGGAGTTACTAGTACAAAAAACCTACATGTGGCTAATGATTACGCAAAACGTTTGTTGATAGGGTACACAAAGGTGTGAGTTTGGCTTATCAATTCAACCATATGATTTTTCTCAAAGTTTCTCTCTCTCTCTCTCTCTCTTCCTAATGTCATCCATTTCTTCAAAATTTATGTGTAGGCTAAGGAATTATTTGCATCTTCACTTTCTTGCTTGGTTCAATCTACTACCTCAAATACTGGATGTGGGAAGTTTCAACCAGTAAAGTATTATGAGCTTCAGCTACTGAGCTATTTTAATTCATTGCTTAAAGGGCTCATTTTATATATTGTGGCATTCGTATAGATCTGATGATGGATCTTGTTTTTGACTTTTGAGCACATTTTTAGTTCTCTTGTTAATATGGTACTTTTTGGTTGCAATCAATTACCCTTGCATTTTTTTAAGGCGAAACTACACTATTGGTCCCGAAGTTACCCTATGTGCACAATTGGTCTCTCAAGTTTGAAGCAAGCACAATTAGTCCCTTAAGTTTTAAAACAAAGTTGTGTTGGTTTTTTTACTTGCTGTTGTTAATGGTGTTATTTACGTGACTAACGGAATAATGACTTGGTTTTTTTTTTTTTTTTTTTTTAATGACGTGAAATGTTTTTACTTAAAAAATTAGAAACTAAATTTACACGTGAGAAAAAAAAATCACCTGTACCAAATCAAAAAATTTATTTTCTACCTGTTGTAAAAACCCACAACGAGAGAGGGTTATCAGGCAATCGGTTATTTATTTATTTTTTTTTAATTTTCTGTTAACCAAATTTCCAAAACTTTTTAGACAGTTGATTACCTAAACATTCTTAATTTCTTACATATCATCGTTAGTGTTTTCTTACAACGAAATGTGGAAAATTGGCAACTACAATTATAAAAAGCATAAGCTTGCAAAGACAAAACAAAATTTTAAAAGAAAAAGTGAAACACCAAACCTCAGCTTTGGATTCAACAGCAAGTCCAAAGAAAGTAGCCGAAACAAAA
Organism: Quercus lobata; assembly: GCF_001633185.2. Classification (NCBI taxonomy): domain Eukaryota; kingdom Viridiplantae; phylum Streptophyta; class Magnoliopsida; order Fagales; family Fagaceae; genus Quercus; species Quercus lobata. Next base: position 76,197,428 of record NC_044907.1, read on the forward strand.
TGCTTGCCCACAGACTCCGCCAATTTGATCTGACTGAGCCAATACGATGAAGTCTCAAGCCTATCGAACCACCATTTGCTACAATTCTCTGCACTGTGGTGTGGTGTGCCTAGACTCTTAGCCCTCGTCAAAGACCGCGGCGCCACGGGAGTCTTCGGCATAACCACATTGATTGCATCCAAATTCGTCGCATCTTTTTGTTCAACTTCTTCTGGAAAGGAAACACTTAATTTCTTCAACTTGGGTAGTACTGTTTTTTCAGGAGTACTCTGCTATGTAAAAATAAATCACCAGTTGCCTGATAACCCTCTCTCGTTATGGGTTTTTACAGCAGGTAGAAAATAAATTTTTTAATTTGGTACCGGTGATTTTTTTTTCTCACATGTAAATTTAGTTTCTAATTTTTTAATTAAAAATAATGCACATCATTAAAAAAAAAGGCCAAGTCATTGTTCTGTTAGTTACGTAAGTAACACCGTTAATAACAATTAGTAAAAGGACCAACACAATTCAGTTTTAAAACTTAAGGGACTAATTGTGCTCGCTTCAAATTTGAAGGACCAATTGCGAACATAGGGTAAACTTCAAGGACCAATAGCATAGTTTTGCCTTTTCTTTTTAATGACTAAGAGGCGGTAATGTTTAGAGGGGTAGTTTATCTTTGTATTATTATGGGTTAGCATAGGAATTCACAATCTACATACAACAAAATTAAATTACAAAAACTCCAAAAGAATCAGCTCTTTGTGTCCATGAAATGTAATCAATCACTAACAAATGAACTATTCTGCAGCTATATGATCGCAAGTTGGGAGTTTCCAACTCAATTCATTTACTTTAAATTGTAAATGTCAAAATGATTATATCGTGAAGTTAATTTTGTATTGCACTACAACCTTAGTTGCTTCTCTCTTAGACAATTCAAGGGGAAGCACATACAAAATTATCAGCTAACTCCTTGAGTTGATAAACCAACCAAGCTAAACTAACAAAATTTGACTCTAGTCCACTGCACAATAGCACCACAAGGCTTATAAGAGGGGGAAAAGGGGCTGGAACTCAGTTTGCATACATGCAACTCCAAAACTTAATTTCATTGGAGGGAACATTTATTATCATTAATTCCACTGGCCAAGGGACATATAACCACAAAAAATGCCAGATCTTAGAGCAACAATTTGAGCATTAACTTTAAATCAGAAATTTTTTTGAAACAACTATCCAGGAAAATAGGTTCCAACTTCCAAGCAACAACATGAGTGCATAATGAAATCGCAACAACAGATAGAACAGTTAAAGGTACAAACAACTGTGCATACATAAATGAAATAGAAAAATTATATTTAGAAACTACAAAATTTACCTGAAATGAATACACATTGCTTAAAGAATGACATGTGAATATGAAACTTGTCCTTGATGTTGAGAAACTAAAAATCCTTTACACAAGCTTCTGGAGCAATTCTAGAATGTCATTATCTACCTATAAGACTGCAGTAAGTGACAAAATTGAGAGCCACTCCCTTGTTGGATGATTCAAATTGAAGTTTATAAAACAATAGAATATATAAATGATTGGAATAGAATCAAATTGAAGTTTATTTCTTTCATGGTATAACTTTTATGGCTATTTTAGGAGGAGAAAAGCTATGTCCATAACACTTTTACAACAAATCTTGAGTAGCAAGTTGTTATTGATTGTTACTAGTGAGCAAATAAGTAATTTAAGTGGTAAATTTAAATTAAAACCAATAATAACTTACCACTTATGATTTGTTGTGAAAATGTTGTTGACATAGCACTTCTAATTTTAAGAGAGTTGTTCACATTGTTCATGTGTGATATGGTTCCTAAGACCTATTCTGTATCTATCACAACTCCACAGAGAGTAAAGTTCTCCTCCCATCCAATAACTCCTTGTGAGGATCAACCATATCTTCACTTCAAATAAAACCTATTTAATTACAGATTTTAAAAAATAATAATAATTAAAAAAAAAGTCAAAAAAATTTGAAAGGAAAAAAATATCAATAATATGAAAAGAAACATCACTTCATAAAAGTAAATAACAACTTCCAACAAATATACATACACCTTATAGATTGATTGGCAAAGTCTTAATAAGTAATTCTTGAAGTGCTTTATTTGCTGGATTTGCAAATATCAAGTCAAACAACATGGATGCAGTGGTTGCATTTGCTGAAAAACCCTTGTCAACCATTATCTTAATAAGTTCCATAGCTTTTTGATGTCTCATTATGTTGCAGTAACCCTTGGATTATAGTGTTATATGTGCGATCGTTAGGTGAACAACCACTCCCATCCATTTTCTCAAACATCTCACTTGCTTCTTCTAGTAGTCCCTCTTTGCAAAGCCCTTTGAGCATTATGGTGTAAGTTCGAACATTGGGTTGCAATCCTTTTGTAGGTAGACTATAAAAGAGTTCTCCTGCCACTTTAAGATTCCTAACATTACACAATCCGTCAATCAAAATGTTGTAAATCACAATATTGTTGCCCAATGTTTTTTCTTCCAACTCAAGAAACACTTTTATTGCCTCAACAACTTGTCCATTCTTACATAGGCCGTCCAACAAGATAGCATAAGTTTGGGGATTTGGAGGTTGGCCACAAGACTGCATCTTATGGAATAGATCTAGAGCAGCCTTGTGTCTCTCCACTCAAAAAAACCCACCTATAAGAGTGCTGAAAGTCACAACATTGGGAGTTACTCCCTTGTTGGACATTTCATGAAAGAGATTCATTGCCTCATTAATTCTTTTCTCTTTACAAAATCCATTAATCAATGTGTTATAGCTAACAACATTAGGTGAACAACCCCTCTCACCATCATGTTCAATGCTTCGATGGCATCCTTCAATTTATTTTGCAAACAGTATCCATCAATCAAAGTATTATAAGAGACTACGTCAGGCTCAATACCTCTTTGAATCATCATATCAAAAACTTTTTTTTGCCTCTATCAACACTCTTTGCAATATGTGTCCACCAATATGCTGAAGGTCCTCACACTTAGCATGATCTTCCTCTGTGTCATCTCATTCAACAAAGTAATAGTCTCTCTCCACCAGTGGAAATTGCATAAGCCTTGAATTAAGGAATTGTAAGTGATAACGTCCGGTTGAAAGCCTTTACTCCTCATTTCAGATAAAAGGTTCAAAGCCTCAGTTACCAATCTATCCTTACATAAACTATCAATGATTGTGTTATTCATTGTCAGATCAAGCTCAAAATTCCCTTCTTCCATCTTCCTAAGCAAACCAATAGCCATACTAGTCTGTCCAATCTTACACAGAGCTTTTAGTATTGTTCCACAAGTAATTGCATTAGGCTTATACCCAGTCTTCTCCATTTCTTCTACCACCCTCACAGCTCCAGCAATGTTACCTTGAAGATAGAGCCCCTTGACAAGGGTGTTTAGAGTAATAGAGTTTGGGTGATGACCAAGTTTCAAAATTGTTGCCAAGACAGAAAACCCAAAATCTACTCGATTCAAATGGCAGAAGCAGTTAACCAAAATATTAAGAGTATAAACATCAGGAGAGATACCAAATGATTCGATTCGTTTAATTAGAGAAATGACTACTAGGTAATGCTTCAATCTTGCAATGGCACCCAACATGTGATTAAAATTGACAATGGAAGGCAAACGGCGCATGTGAAGCATTTTATCAAACAGGTCTAAGGCATGATCAACGTTCCTAAAGCTTCTAGATTTGCACTGATCTTTAACAGATTTCAAGAATTGGTTTTGATTGTGATTGTGGTTTGGGTTTTTTTTTAGCACTAGCAATACTAGTAGTAGCAGCAGTAGCTGCAGTAAGAGTAGAATAACAATAAGAACGAAAAGAAGAGTGGGAAATACAAAGCAACGTACCCATTTTCCTGAAGATCCAGCAAACAATTTGGCAGCGGAAATCAGAACGAAATGATAGAGTTTGAGAATGGATGGTGAGAGAGCACAAAAGAATTGGGGATGGGGTGGTACATATATCTCCTTATCATTACCTATGATGGCTTATTTGTGGAATTTAAATAGGAAACAATGGATAATTTCTGGATTGATTTGAGGTAATTCGGCCTCCTTAAAAGATAAGTTTGAATGATAAATTTTCTGATGACTTTTATTCCAATAGCTGCTGAATTTATACAAGTAGATGGTAACGTTCCAAAGCATAAAATCAGGACCATTAACACAATCGTGATCCTCTTAAACTCCAACTCCTAAAAAATAGAACTAAATAACAACAGACTCCAACTCCTAAAAGCTAGAACAAAATAATAACTCAACGTTAAAAAACTACAACTGACATAACATTCAGATACCAACTATCTTGGCACAAATCAAGGAAACACCACTGCTACCAATCTTCAAAGATCCCACTTGCCCTGCAACAACTTGTGCACGTAACATGGGGGCGGCTGAAATGTGGTATTTATATCATGCTTTTTAAAAATGGAAGTAGCAAAATAATCAAGATTAGGCTCGAACTTGAGATAAATTGACCAAAACACACTTACCGCACCACTAAGCTACCGATCAGTCATGTCTTAAAAGTAACATAATCTATATATATTTAATCTAATACTATATATAAATACATATGCCTTTCCCTGCAATTAAAGATGTTGCGACGTGTTGGAAAAAATGTCATCTAACACACCACTTAACCCATCGCTTTACTCAGTGTTTGTAACAAAAACTAACCGGTTGTTTAAAACACCATTTCACTTCCTATTTTACAAAAAATAGCGATTGATAGAGAGATCATAAGGCAGAGAGAGAAACATTTGAGGACTGCCATTACTGCCATTCTAGCCTTCCACATTCGTCAAGTCTCTCGCTAACTTGCTATGAGTAAGTTTTGATTTTTGACTACTTTTTGAGAAAGAAATTGGCGTTAACTATTATTTAGGCTAATTAGGACTGTACTTGCTATACGTATTTGGCTGACATTAAGGTATTTTGATTATTTTAGTTTGATTGTTTTTGCTTAAACTTTATTACTGACAACCTTTTGCTGTTTACATATAAAGACACCAAAACATTTGGAATCAACATTAAGAGAAACTCAATAACTGTAAGTCACACACAGAGACGAAGAGACGGACAACGAGAAAGAGAAAATAAAGTATTCCCACCCATCGGCAGGTAAAGCTTTTAAAGAAAAATAACAAATTTGGCTTTATAAAGTCTAGAATTTGGGTTAGAGTCCGTTTGAAATAAAAGTCTTTTCGTTAGAATCAAATAGTTGCTTAAACTTAACTTTTAAGTTAATGTAGTGTTGAAGAACTCTCATGGCTAAAATATTTTGTTCTTTAAAAATTCTCACCACAATTTAAAAAAAAAAAAAAAAAAAAACGATGTGGGTTGCATGTTTTGTTCATTAAGAATGATACTGCAGCCCAATGGTTTTTTCTATCTTTGCTAAGGACGGACAAGGATATTTCAATTAGTTCATGCATGTGATTTGTATAGTGTATATTAGGTTAGTACCTTGGTGTCTGTTGAAAGGAATAGCTCATGAGATTAATGATCATAATTTTCCTACTTTTTTTTTTTTTTTAAATTTCTTTTATCTTTATGTTTATTGCCTAAATGGTTTCCTTCTTTAGTTGCTACTAATCCCACATGAAAAAAACCATATTTGAATGAAACATTTATAAATGATGATTTTTTACCATGCCAATCCTGTTTTGAATGTATCTATTGTGTGATTTATATCATTATCCTATAAAATACTAGTCGCTAACTCGTGCGATGCACGGGAAAACTATTGAAAAATAAATTTAATCCATCTTTTTGTTCTATTAAATTTAATCTTTCTTTTATTCTTTTAAAATAAGAGTTTAAGTCTAATGATAAAAAGCAATTATCGTGTGACGGATGCAATAGATTAACATTTTATTGAAACTAAAAAAAAAATTGGTATAACATCATTTTGAATGGTAAATCTATAGTTTTATAACATCTTAAACATTTTTTTTTTCTTAATAATATCTTAAACTTCTTTTTTTCTTAATAGCATAATTTGTTAGGATCACAAAAGAGTATGTGTAAAATCTAACTGTTAAAAGTTGTTCTTAGAGGGTCAAAAATGCATTAATTTTGTTAAATAAAAGCATAACTTTTATCACATTTTTATAATAACTTTACAAATTTATAGCATTTATTTGTTAGTTAAGGTTGTATTAGAGGATTGGAGTTTTTCTTAATTGGATGTGTTTACAGTTAATATTTACACCCTTTTGTTTCAATGGCCAATTAACTTTTTATGAAATTGACCAAAATGACATTTTACACCAGTCAAAGTTTGCATCAAATTTTTCAACAAATAATAATAATAATAATAATAGTAATAATAATAATAAAATAAAGAATAATTTAAACAATTATTCTACATGAACTTTTCATTGAAGAGCCAATTTAGATTCAACTTCCACCTAAAGTGCGCAACAAACCATTTCCCAATTTTCAATTTCATTATTAGTTGTCTCAACTTCATATTGCTGCTATACCAAACGACTGTTTAGATGCGTACTTAGTAGTATAGCATCCCATAAAAACCTCTTGCCCAATTGACATTAAGCCATAAAAGCAAACAGCCCCAAAAAACATGCAACTACTTCACACTTCTGGTTTTAGTGTTCTTGGAACCAAATGCTTACTAAACATCAGATTTTGTATATCAAATTGTTGCACACTCTAAATGCTTTTATTCATCTGTTAACAATTTCCACAATTACTACAACAGGACATTGAAAAAAAAATTATATAATAATAGTAACTAATAATGCTAGGTCTATCTTTATCTTAAAGCTAAGATAGTGATATTTGAGGGAACATTTCAACTTAATGGGGTGCAAGCAAAATGCAAATCAAACTAAACTATTAGGATAAACCATTGCTATAAAAAAAAAAAAAAATGCAGGTCCTCCCATTTCTTCTTGCAAGCCAATAGTAGCTGCAAGAGTTATCACAATTGCTCAATTCCATGAGAGTATTCCACCTGATCGTCTTGACCCAAGCATCCTCCTTCTATATCCCATCCTTTGCATGTTAAATTTTTTAAGAATGAAAATTGTCAATCAGTGGTTTCAAGCAAAAGTTACATTTGTACAAAATATAAGTAGCCTAACTCATTTGCTTGAGGAAAGAAAGACCAACACCTCAATAAAAAATTTTTTGACTACAAATAGGCAATTACTTCAATTTAGCTGAAAAAAGAAAAAGATATTGCAAAGTCTACAATGCTTCCCAAACCTAAAAGAAAATGTTCATCAAAGCATCATTCATAGTAATATATATATACAAACATATATATATATATATATATAAGTGCCCAAAAGAACTACAAACAACCAAATCAATTAAAAAGTAACAATATACACACAAAAAAAAGTGCCTCATGTGAGGATTATGCTACTCTTTAAATCTCACTTATCAAAAAGTAGAGGTTTTTTATTATTTTTTATTATATAGAAAGGAAAAAAATAGGCACCCTCCTAGAGCACCTAGGTCATGTTCAAACTCTTTATCCATAACTACCTGCTACAATTGCTCAGTTGCATTGAAAACCAAAGAAAACCCAACAAATGCAACTTTTTTGCATTTATTATATGTATATGATGAGATGACACCAGCTAATATCCATTTTAATGACCTTCATGAAATATTAACACTGTGAATTTGTGATGCTGCAAATAGCAAGATTAAAGATGGTTAGTCACTATGGTTCTTTTGTCAATCATAGTAAAAGGGTGCTAAGTAAACTACTTAGCCCCTCAGGGGTGAAAAACCCTTGAATTAAGCATCTCTTATGAATGAAAGTATATGTAGCCAATTACAACAATTTAACCCAACAGAGCAAGTTGTTAAACAATTGTTTTTGTTGAAAATAAATAATTTTCCTTTGAAACAAGTAGAAGCTCATTTAGCAAATATATGTTATCAAACATAATATACAACATACATTCGGTTGAATTAAGTAGTCAATTCAAAACCTTCTCCACTAATAGATGCTTTCATGTAAGAATGTAGTATTATTCATGAAATAGTAATATCAATTCAATTCTGACAAATAAAAGAGCATCGCCAACATTAAACATGTCGATATTACAAATTAACTTCTAGTAATTTCAGAATTCTAGTAACTAAAAATCATTATCATGCAGCCATTATATATGGGTTTAAAAGCATCCTATCAATCATTCAGACCCATTGCATTATCTAATAGCAAAAAAACTTTATAAAATTGAAGTAATAATAGATCTTGATGATCCTAAAAAACCATCTAAAATGTTAGATCTTGATTAGCTTGCAATACATACCTGATACCTACAGGAGGTCTCTATCTACACTCTTCAACAACCACTCTTGTCTGATTATTTTTCTAAGCTTCCATAAATTTCCATATCAAGATTAGAAGCTGTCTGCACCAAATTCATTGCTATCTAGCTTCACTCACCCACCTTTGGTTCCGATTGTACCATAACAGCCAGGCTATATTTAGCATGAACTCCACCTCCATGACATGCCCATTTTTCTAATAACACTATACCTATGGAAACATCATGGTTGATCTCTAGACTTCTGGTGCTTCTGAGCACTCCCATATTTCATATGTCACTAATTCTGCACTATCCCCACATATTTCACTTGAGAATGATGAAATTATTCTCCTACAATAAAGATTGAGCTTATTCATAGGTAAAATATTGTGGATCACCTTTCAAGCAAAAATTGAAAGTTATGGCTGCACATTTAGTGTCCAATACAAAGAGAAGTACCTTTTAGCACGTCACCGCACATCATGTTTGATATAATGTTTAGCTAAATAATTGTCTTTCAAAGTCAACATTCTTTTTGCGATGAAAATATTTGCAAGCACTTTGACATGTTTGATATAATGTATAGATTATGTGGGTAAAATATGCAAAGTATTTTTTTTTGGAATTGGAAGAAGAAGAAAAATGTTGAAAGCAATGGGATAATGTTCTATATTATTTTCTTGGGCAATGAGCATTTGTTACCCACATAATCTTATCTGTGTATTTCTTGTTTAGAGGAATTTTAACAATGGCAAAGATTGAAGCTACATCCAACAGGTCTTGTAACTTTTCCAAGTCCCACTCTCCTCTCATTTCATCAATTAGCAAACTAATCTAGATTTTCTAGGATAACTTTGTCATAAAGATCTTATAATCATATGAATCATAAAAAATTCAACACCAATCCAAAATCTAACATATGAATCATAAAAAATTCAAACCCATACCAATCCCAATATCTAACATATAAATCATAAAAGAATTCCAAATACACAATCTCAAAGAATTAGAAATTAAAATTCCTTATGAATTTCGAATTTAAATCCCCAAACTATACACTAAAATCAAGCTTTTAAGTAGTAGCCACACGAACCCAGATAAAAATTCACAAAATTAAATCCAAAAGAACTGAAGAATTATAAAGAGAGTAATAAAAATTTAGAATTGTAAAGCGAGTAAAAAAAATTTAGAAGAGAGGAATGAAAAATACAAATTTTTAGCCATGAGTTTCATGGTAACAAATAATCCCTAAAAAAAATATTATTTATAATATAATATAGGGTTATGGATTCCTAATCAAATTTGGTTAGGGTTATGGATTCCTGATCAAAATATAATATAAGGTTATGAATTCCTAATATGTTAATGGTATAGAAAATTATTTAAAAGCAGTGGCGGTGTCTGATTTGATTTTCTCTTCAAGCTCTGTTGCGTTCCCATCGTCACCTTCGCTTCCAGAAAAACTCTCCGACTATGAAACCATAGTTGTATGTATTGCCGAAGGACCAAACCATTTGGTTGGTGATGCCTTCTTTCTATCTCGGACATGACAGTGTGGGGATGGCTTGGTTTTGGGGAAGAAGAAGGTAGAGAAATAGAGAAGAGAGAGGAACGGCAGAGCGTGGGTTTGATTTTTTTGCACTTATGTTTTTTTTTTTTTCCTCATATTTTGGTTTTTATCGCGCTTTAGAAAAGGTTTTTTTTTTTAAGAAATTTTTTTTTTTTTTTTTAATACTGTGCTAACGTCAAAAATTGTAGGAGTTTCAGAGGCTTCGGTTTTATATATATATATAGATGAGTGGGGTGGGGGGTTAAATTGTGCGGATTCTTCTCTGCTGATTACTTACTATAAGTTTATACCACATGCATGGTTGAGTCTAGAAAAATCCTTATCCTTTGTTCTGTGTTTTAGGACTATGCATGATTTGTTGTTCTATTTGAATTATTAATTTTTTTTTTTTGGGAATTTTTTATTAGCTATGTACACAATGCAAGTTAATTTAGTTTCTTTGTTTGACTTGATTTCATATATTATAATTCAGATCCTCTAACCCACCTTATTAACCAATATTATTGACAAAGTTATATTATAATGAAAGTTTTTTGTTATGTTCTATAATTTCATAGCTCTAACAGAAGAGTTCCTTTTCTCCCCCTACTTGGATCAAGCCGCATTGGTTTTTGGTGGACTTAGGAAGAATTTTGCAGGGGCAGGTGGTCATTTGAATTAAGCATAAAATACAAAGTTAAATTTATTATCTATGTGTTTTTTGGGGGTTTCATTTAATTTTTGATAAATTGTGCTAAAAAGCTTGAAACAACAATGTTAATGGTTGGAGAAATTGGAGGGAACGATTATAACTATGCATTGTTTCAAGGCTAAACAATTGAGTAGGTTAGACACATGGTTGTAGAAATTTTGCAAGCAATAAAGGATGTTGTTACAGTAAGTTTATTTATTTATTTTTTTTAGTAAACAAAAAAAATCATTTTTTTTTTCTTGAAAAATGACTTTCTATTATTATTGATTCATAATTCTCTATTGTTCCATAGAGTCATCAATTATGGTGCTACCTGGGTGGTTGTCCCTAAAATCTTCCTAATAGGCTGTTTACCAATCTATCTTGCAGTATTCCAAACCAATTCTACTACTTATGACAAATTTTTATTGCCTAAAGGGATTGATTAATTTCTCAATAAATCAAATTGACCAACTCAAGCAAGCCCTCTAAAATTTGAGAAAAAGAAAATTCTTATGTTGTTATAGCATATGGTGATTATTGTAGTGCTTTCCAATGTGTTTACCGTTATTCTCCACTTCTTGGTGAGTCTTATGAGTTTGTAATTTTTATAGACTTAAAGAAGGATGTTAACAGCATTTAAAATTCTTCTCCATCTAAACTGAATAATTATGATTACTACATGATCATTTATTTTGAATACTCCCATTTTTTATTTTTGTGGAGGTGATTTTGTAGATTTGCATGCCACTACAGCCTATCCAAGAACCCACAATATACACTATAGATTAGGTTTGGATTAAATATCCCTTTTCCACAAGTCAAAACATTGTTTATGTTGTTTTAGAAGATTTTTCTTTTTTTAATTTTAAAATTTATTTACTTTCAAACTTAGTTTTTTCCTTTATACTATCCTTAATTATATTGTAAATAAATAAATAAATGTTGTAAATATTATTGTTCTTTAGATAGTATAACTACCTGGATGAGTTTTTTTTTTGGTAAAAAACCTGGATGAGTATTTATTGTATTGTTATGTCAAATTGATGATATGTTAAATATGTATATTGTTATGTCAAGTTGATAGTATTTTTTTTTTTTTGAAAACGAGGCATTCATTCAATCACTAACATGTAAAGAATCTTGGTACAAAGCCTCCACCGCAGGTGGTGGTGAGTCCTCTAACCAATAGACTACATCACTAATATTTTTTGCATACTTTGCTAAAGAATGCGCAACCATATTCCCCCCTCTCCTAATACAACTTATTGAGACCAGCTGCATCCCATTTAGGTAAGCACAAATATCCTCATAAACATGCCCAAGCAAGGAATTATGGTAAGACAAACCCGAGATGGCTTTCATTACTGTGATGTTATCACCCTCAATAACAAGCTCTGAAAATCCAGCTTCCAAGGCAAAAACAACTGCTTGTCGACACGCCAAAGCTTCTGCCTCTTCACTATTTCTGACATAGGGCCCTTTAGCTGACATTCCAGCCATTACTTGCCCCTGTGCATTTCGGATTATTGCTCCAATTCCAGAACTCTGCTGCTCCGTGAACACAGCTGCGTCAAAATTCAACTTATACATAGTCTGAGGTGGAGGCTTCCAATGGTGTCCGTTTGAAATTGTATTCGAAATAACCAGCTGCTCCTGCGCCTTTCTAAACTCGTCCAGGTAGTCTGCTGCACGTCTGTTCAGCCAGCAAGGATTCTTTATCTGTCCTCCATGCACCATCGTATTCCTCTGATTCCACACAGTCCAAGCTTGCACCACAAAAAGCTCCAGCCCAGCTGCATCAAGTCTATTCATCAAAACCTCAAAAAGCTGCATAAAATCATGAAAGTTAGTAGCACATTTCTGCATCATAGTGGAACTGCCAGCCCACACATCTTGGGCTGCTGGACATTCCCAAAGAGCATGAATCACGATCTCTGGAGCTCGCTGACAGCAAAGGCATAAATTCTCTCTGATAATATTTCTTTTTGCCAAATTTACTCGGGTTGGCAGTATCTCATGACAAGCCCTCCACACAAATACCTTCAATTTGTTAGGTACCCTTACTCTCCACAATTTCTTCCATAGTTGCTGCCCAGAACTTGTTGAACTTTCAGCCCATTCCCTAAGCACTTTTCTAGCCACATGATACCCGGATCTAACTGTGTAAACACCTTCTTTATTATGCAACCACACCACAACATCATTCACACGCCTATGGCTTAAGGGAATTTTACATATCGCCTCTGCATCCTCTCTATTAAATAGTGTCATGATGGTATCTCTCCTCCACCCATGTAATTCCAAATCTATAAGATCCGAAACCCTCCAATCCTCCACACCCTCATGAACCGGATGCAGCACCCTATTTGATGGATAATTAGGAATCCATTTATCCATCCAAAATTTTATAGATTCACTATTTCCCACACGCCAACAAGATCCACTTCTCAAAATTGGCATCTTGTTGGCGTGTGGGAAAGATGCCAATTTTGAGAAGTATTTTTTTTGACTTTTAGAAGATTTTTCTTTTTTTAATTTTAAAATTTATTTACTTTCAAACTTAGTTTTTTCCTTTATACTATCCTTAATTATATTATAAATAAATAAATAAATGTTGTAAATATTATTGTTCTTTAGATAGTATAACTACCTGGATGAGTTTTTTTTTTGGTAAAAAACCTGGATGAGTATTTATTGTATTGTTATGTCAAATTGATGATATGTTAAATATGTATATTGTTATGTCAAGTTGATAGTATTTTTTTTTTTTTTGAAAACGAGGCATTCATTCAATCACTAACATGTAAAGAATCTTGGTACAAAGCCTCCACCGCAGGTGGTGGTGAGTCCTCTAACCAATAGACTACATCACTAATATTTTTTGCATACTTTGCTAAAGAATGCGCAACCATATTCCCCCCTCTCCTAATACAACTTATTGAGACCAGCTGCATCCCATTTAGGTAAGCACAAATATCCTCATAAACATGCCCAAGCAAGGAATTATGGTAAGACAAACCCGAGATGGCTTTCATTACTGTGCTGTTATCACCCTCAATAACAAGCTCTGAAAATCCAGCTTCCAAGGCAAAAACAACTGCTTGTCGACACGCCAAAGTTGATAGTATTTTAAATATGAATAAATAAATAAATGTTGTAAGAATTATTGTTCTTTAGATAGTATAACTATAATTGAGATACACAATTTTAGTTGTTCTATAAAACAAAATGGATATACTACATTACTTGGTTGAATTTTTTTTTTCTTTTTTTTGAGAAAACCTAAATGAGTATTTTATTGTATTGTTATGTCAAGTGGATGGTATTTTAAATATGTACTGTATTGTTATGTCAAGTTGATAGTATTTTAAATATGTAAAATGTTTCCGCGCATTGTGCGGGTTAAATGCTAGTCTATATCTATATATATTTAAAAGCTGAAGGGTAGCATTTGTTGCTGCTAAGCTCCTATTGCACCACCTCATTGCCACGTCATTAGCCATGTGTTAATTAATGACTCCCTTACCTTAATCAATTATTAACTTCTTTATTTGCTTCTTCTTTAAAAAAAAAAAAAGGTTAGTTGCTGGTCCGTTAAGATAGCTCCTTCAATTGGGTTAATATTGATGAACAGATACCACAACATTAACATCAATGCATTAAATGATTTTTATTGTGGAGGAGGCTAGGAGAAAGGTTAGTTTGCCAAAGATTTAAAAAAAAAAAAAAAATACGGAACCATTAAAACAATAGACTCTTTATTTTCTATCTATGGAATCCAGATGTAATAATAGACAATACAAAACAAAACATAACCAAACCAAAAAAGAATTTAAACCCCTCACCCTCAAGTCTTCTTCCCTAAGTTTCTCTTCTCAAAAAACACTATTAAGAATTTAGAGATGGGCACAATTGATGATGATGATATTATTTGTATGCATGGTTTCTACAATTTCATTAGATTTTATTCAATTTGTTTTGTAATGTTGAGTTCAAATTTGCATATGCTAGAGACGGCATTGAGGTGGGACTATAATTAATCAGGGGTTTAGATAATCCAACGATAAGGGGCAAAACCAACGTATCGACAATGTTAGGGGTGCAGCCCAAATAAGCAACGTCCCGGTGAGGTTTTAATTATATCTTTTTTTGTTTTTATCCCAAGCTACTCACAAATCTGAAAATTCTTGAGGTGTTCCATTCTTTAGTTTTTCATAAATATTAACGAAATAAGCAATGAGCCGGTGAGGTTCTAATTATATGTCCCCCATTGTTTTGATGTAATGTCTAACTTAGATTTTATTGAATTTGATGAATCTAATAGGCAGGAAACAGTAAAAAAGAAGAGCTCTATCTAGAGATGCTGCCAAATCTAATAGGATTTTATTTTTCTAGAACACAGAAAGAGGATGTTGTGCTGTGTCATGCTGAATTGGAGAAGTTTGCCATCCACCTTCTATATCATTACCATTGCTGCCTTGCACATAATATTGCTAGATTGAGCCATTTTACTAACATGATGCCAATGACCATGTGGGAACTTCATAATGTTATGTTTTAAATCTCACTAAAATCTGATACTATAAAAACTTCTCTTTATTTCAAAATAAAGATATTTTGAATACCAAAATAAAAATCTAATTTTTAAAGTTTGCAAATTAAATATATATTTATTGTAATTACAAGTTGCATTGAAAAATATGTTGGAATATACACAGGTCCAAAATTTTGGGTAAGATTTTGGGTTATTCAAGCTCTAATTTATTTATTTTATTTATAGGTTAATCAAGCTTTGTATTGCTTCTTTGTCTAATATATCTATATATATATATATATATATATGGTTTGCATGGTTTTTTATAACATTTTTTTTTTATGAAATTGTGATGTTTTGGTTGTATTGCAATTGAATATGGATAGTGTTTTTCAATTTTAATAATATAATTTCTTTTTTAATATCATTATATTTTTTTTTTTGAGATAGATAAAATTCCACCTTAGTTTAATTTAAATATATACGTGTGTGAAGCTCCCTCTTGGAGACTTTAAACTTCAACCCTTACCCCCCCCCCCAAATATCCCACAAACACTTATATTTATGGAGTGATCATCGCGTCAAGGGTGTGCAGTGATATTATCATTACACTTAATATTTCAGTTTTTAGTATATATTTTTACTAACGAATTGAGCACAATTATCACTTTATGGTGATTTTTTTCTTTTTTTTTTTTATGCACTGAAATTATTAGGTATCATGGGTGTTTATATATAACTATTTATATTCAATTTAAAAACAAATACATATACTTTGAAGGTTTTTGGAGGTGTGACAGAATATTTTATCATGTTTTTATTATGAAGTATTTTGTTTATTTATTTATATGTTGCATTATTTTTGTTTATTTTGGTCTTTTTTTCATTTATTTTTTTTTTGCAATTTGTGTGTGTGTGTAGAATTGCACATTGCTAAATCATCCTGCATGATTTAGCAAATGTGTTGAATATGTTGTAAGTTTAGAAATAATATAGAGATAATATAATTTTTATAAACGTTTGTGATGTTTATAAAAGGTTTAAGATTTACAATAAATTGTCTATTTTACAAATGGTGGGCATGAATTTTGTCCTGATATTGTATCTCAAATTGCAAATAAATAAATAAATAAATAAAAAACATTGTAATTTAATATTCTATCACACCTTCAAAACCTTTCAAAGTAGATACAAATGGTGGGGAAATTTACTAATGTAAATGATGATTTTGTGTGATTTTATGTCATTTAAAAATTAGTTATAATAATTAATATACTTGCTTGGAAAAGCTGAACCATAGCATTTATTGCTGCTAAACTCTTGTTGTGCCCCTTCATCGCTATGTCATTGACAACATAATTGTTATTTTTCTTATTTGTTATTTATTCATTTTTTTTTAATTGTAATTAGATTATTAACTTTACACATTCATTTTGAGTGGTTTTAACATTATATATAATTTTCTCCATACATATTCATCTACTTTAATTTAGAAATTGTTTTTTATTCTTTAAAAAAAAATATATATATATATATATATATAAATATATAAAAATAGATTATCAACTACACACATTCATCTTAGGTGGTTTTAACATTACATATAATTTTGCCTTTACATATTCATCTACTTTAATTCAGATGTTTATATCTAAATAATGAACTTTTTGTAACTAAAAAACCAAAAACAAAAACAATGTCTATACATATTCATACCAAATATAATAATGGAAGTTTTGTAATAAATTTTTTAAAGCTCTTTATGCACTACATCTTTAGCATCTATTCTTATTTATTTTATATTTTTGGCAATTCTTACTTAGCTCAAATTTTCATCTTCTTCACCACTGACTTATTAGTTCAATCTTTTATTCCCTCCAATAATTATTTTAATTTTTTCATTTTCATTTGATTCCTTATAGATTTTTAATTTTTTTTTTTCCTTCATATCTTCTTAAATTCTATAGTATCATTTTGTTCAACCTTTCATCTACTTCCATCCTTCCTCTTCCATCATAATTTTCATATAAATTTCTACTTACTCATTTCCACCTCTCTCGGCCTCTATTCCTTCCAAGTTGTTCACAATATAAAAAGGTTAATATATTAGAATAATGTGGCCCAATATAATATGTATGATGCCTCTATTATTAACAAATAAATATTCAGTCTCTTATGAAATTATGCAATATTTTTATGATGTAAGATATTGATATTTTGAAATAAGTCTACTTGATTTAGTAGACTAAGATTATGAATGCATTCATTGTAGTCCTTGACTTGACCATATCCATCATGATGTAGCCTATTCTGATAAGTACATTGTTGGACCATGATGGAAGGGAGGTGCAAGTTAAAATTGCTCAGACTATGGAAGACATTAAGGGCTAGTCTTTCGATGGTTAGTGCATAATAATCTCGGAAGTCCTTCCATAATGAGATTCATGCACGTTGAGTGTTGGCTTTAATAAATCTATCGTGTCAATACCAGTAACTTGAACTCCTATTAAAGGTGTTGTCATTATAGTAGTTTTGGATATGAACGATAGATGAATCCATGTATTAGCATGGAGTTATAAAAGTAATAACACATTAATAAACTTCTTCATTAATGAATCTAATTAATAAAGTTGTTTATTAACAAATGTAACATTTCTGTTACATGAAGTGTTATTACGATAGGAAGGATTTTATGGCTGGTCATGTCCTTTCTGAATATTATAAATATTGTCAAGGCCACACTTGCAAGGGGGTGTGAAAGAGAAAATAAAGCTCTTGTTA
This sequence comes from Quercus lobata, assembly GCF_001633185.2. NCBI lineage: Eukaryota > Viridiplantae > Streptophyta > Magnoliopsida > Fagales > Fagaceae > Quercus > Quercus lobata. The sequence goes on from NC_044907.1 coordinate 76,215,338, forward strand.
ATCCTGATCAGCTGGGGAGAGCATCCTGATTGCTTGTGAGGTCCTTGAATAACATAATCTAGTATGTGAATTTCTCACATCTTATTGTTGATTTTTATTACATATGCACATGATATAATTGTTAATTGATAGATGTATTATATTTGTTTCTCTTGAATTATTACTTTTTAAGTATAATTCCAACAGTCACAAGCATGTAGGCTCTGCTAATATTTATGATAACTTGTCTTTATGGTAAATTTTTTTTTCCCCTATACATGTCATATTGTTATATGTTAGGTATACAATAAATTTTTATTAATAAATGGTTGTAACAAATACAGCATAACGCCATTTAGTTAATTTTAAGTTTGTAGTGGGAGTTAGTTTTCTTCAAAGTTAATACATCTATAACTCTTTCATTATTCTAAACTCAAACATGATGACACCCCTTCGGTTAATCACATGGATGAGATAGGATTTTGAAAGATTATATATATAAATGTGTCAACGCCCTTACGGATAGACACAATGTATATATATGTGTGTGTGTGTGTGTGTCAACGCCCCTACGGATAGACACAGGCTCTAATTTAATATAAATAAATATTTAAGAGATAAATACTAATTGATTAAATTCTTCCTTACGCCCCTACGGATACGGGATGAATTTAATTGGTTGAAATATTTGTCATTAAATATAAATTCTTGTATGTTATCAAAAGAAATTGATAGCCAAAAGAATTGGATTTTAATACACAAATTATATGTGTTGCGTTTTACAGAGAGATGGCAAACTCCTCTGGTTCTCTGAACATGGCTGATATCATGAAAAATTGTACACTTTCTGGACCCAATTATGCAGAGTGGAAACGTAGAGTAGATTTATACATGGGGTTTTATGATTACAGTAATTGTATTAAATCTGAATGTCCACCTAAGCCCAACGAGGAGTCTGTTGAGTCTGATAAAATCTCCTATAATAAATGGATTGAGGCAGATAACAAAATGAAATTTTTTATGTTGGGATATATGATTGATTCATTGATGGTTAGCTATATGAATTCCCCTAGTGCTAAATCCATAATTGATAGCCTAGAAGTGAAGTTTGGAAAAAAGTCTAGTGCACATGTGGAAGGCTTATGGGAAAAATTTATTAGGACTAAATTATCAGAAGGAGAAGATGCTCGTCAACATGTGATTAATATGATTGCCTTAACTGATGAATTAGCCCTTCAGGGAAGACCAATAGATGATAAAACAAAAATTTCAACTATCCTGTCATCCTTGCCCAATTCATATGATACCTTAAGACAAATTTATTTTGTTTCGAGTTTGGATTGGACATTAGATGATCTCTTATCTAAGGTCACAGCTAAAGAGGATGCAAAGGTGAGAGCTAATAATTTTTCAATTAACATTGCTGAACAAAAGGAGTCTATTCCTAAAGGAAGCAAAAGGTTTGAGAAGAAAAGAAAATTTAAAAGTGGTAAAAATGATTGGAGAAGTAACAAGAAGGCTTTAGTTAAGCAAGATGTTGAGGTCAAAACAAAACAGATTATTTGCTATCATTGCAACAAACCAGGCCATAAAAAATCTGAATGTCATTCTCTTTTGAGGTCACGTGAGAAACAACCTCAAGGTATTTTTGGCAATCTTATTCTCAATGAAATTAATACCACTATTATTAAGTTTGGATCTTGGTGGGCTGATTCAGGAGCTACTGCTCATATTTCTAATACTATGCAGGGGTTCAAAGGGCTACAGAAAATAAATGATGGAGCAAGTTACATTTATATGGGAAATGATGCAAAAGCCAAGATTGAAGGCATAGGAGTTTTTGAGTTAAAACTAAATAATGGGTCAACTTTTGATTTAGTTGATTGTTTGTATGCTCCGAGTCTTAGGAGAAATTTGTTATCTGTTTCTATGCTAGAAAAACTTGGTTATGATTTTTATTTTGGAAATGGACGATTCTTGATGAAGAAAAATAATGTTGTAGTGCTATATGGTTTTCGAAATAATAATATGTATCAAGTGCATTTGTGTGGGAGTATTGTGTGTGATGTTAATGTTTCTGTGAAAGATAATGCAACTTATCTATGGCACTTGAGATTGGGACATGTTAGTAAACAAAAAATTGGAAGAATGATCAAAATGGGTCTGTTAAGTGATGTCATATTAGAAGATTATCCAACATGTGAAAGTTGCATTGAAGGGAAAATGACGAAAAAGTCTTACTCTATAGGAGGTCATACTTCTCAGGTTTTGGAGAGAGTTCACACTGATATTTGTGGACCTATGAATATAAATGCTAGAGGAGGATATCGTTATTTTATCACCTTTACTGATGACTTTTCTAGATATGGGTATGTCTATTTGATGAAACATAAATCGGAGGCTTTAGAAAAGTTTATCACTTATAGACTTGAGGTTGAAAAATGGACAAACAATGTAATAAAATCTGTCAATTCAGATAGAGGTGGAGAGTATGTATCAAATGATTTTGAGAGATATTGTGCTGAGAATGGAATTGTTCATTTTCGCACTCCTCCATATACCCCTGAGGCTAATGGGATTGCTGAGAGACGCAATAGAACACTCCTAGACATGGTTAGATCTATGATGGCAAGAGCAAATTTGCCAACTTCATTTTGGGGTGAAGCTATTCTAGCAGCTATGCATATCTTAAATAGAATTCCCACTAAAGCCTTAGAGAAAACACCTTATGAGTTGTTTGTTGGTAAGATAGCTAGTTTGTCTCATATTAGGATATGGGGATGTATTGCTCATGTTTTAATTCCTGATCCTAGTAGGGATAAATTGTTGTCTAAAACAAAAAGGTGTGTCATGGTGGGCTACCCACAGCGGTCTAGAGGATATAGATTGTTTGATCCAGAAAGTCAAGTAATTTTGGAGAGTAGAAATGTAAAATTTTTGGAGGATCTTTTTGAAATTGAGGGTAATGATGATTTTCAAAAGGAAGTCTTGGAAGAACAAAGAGATACAGAGTCAATAATAGTGAAAGCTATAGATCCAACACCTTTGAGAAGAAGCACTCGAATTTCTAAGGGGCATGATATGTCTGACTATTACCTTTATAATAGTGAAAACTATAAGAAGGTGAAAGTTAGTCAAGATTTGAGAGACCCAGCAACATACTCTCAAGCCTTAGAAGATACTGATTCAAATAATTGGATTAGTGCTATAAATGAGGAGCTTGATTCTATGCAAAAGAATGGTGTTTGGAGGCTAGTGGAAAGGCAACAGGGAATGAAAATAGTTGGATGCAAATGGATTTTTAAAAGAAAGAGAGATGTCTCAGGAAAAGTGGAAAAGTTTAAAGCTAGATTGGTGGCAAAGGGCTATACTCAAGAATATGGAGTTGATTTTGAAGAAACCTTTTCTCCAGTTGTAAGAGTCCAATCTATTCGTGCTATACTTTCTCTAGTTGCATTCTTTGATTTTGAACTTTATCAAATGGATGTAAAGACTGCGTTTTTAAATGGTGATCTTGAAGAAGATGTTTATATGGAGCAACCTGAGGGTTTTATTTCAAAAGGAGATGAGAACAAGGTATGCAAGTTAGAAAAATCTATCTATGGATTAAAGCAAGCATCAAGACAGTGGAATTTGAAGTTTCATGAATCAGTAACAGTTTTGGGGTTTATGCAAAATTCTTCTGAACCTTGTGTATATGTGAAGAAAAATTCGAATAAGGTTGCCATTCTTACATTATATGTGGATGATATTCTTCTGGCAGGAAATGATATCGAGATGCTTTCTGAAATCAAGCAGTGGCTATTCAAAACTTTTGAAATGAAGGACCTAGGTGAAGCGTCATACATTTTGGGGATTAAAATTGAACGAGACCGGGTGAATAACAAATTGAGTCTCTCCCAGGAAAAATATATCGAGACTTTACTAGAAAAGTTTCATATGGTTGACTGTTTGAGTGGGAGGATTCCCTATAATTTTCTTAGGCCACTTTCTCAGAAAGATTGTCCTAAAAATGAGCAAGACAAACTAGACCCAAAGTTACACCCGTATGCATCTGCTGTAGGAAGTCTTATGTATCTCATGATCTGTACTCGACCAGATATTGCTTTTGCAGTTAGTATGGTTAGTCGTTTTCAAAGTAATCCAGGAAAACTTCATTGGATGGCTATTCAATGGATTTTCAGATATTTGAAGCGGACTAAAGGTAGGAAATTGACATATCATGGCTCTGATGATTTAAAATTATCTGGATTTTCAGATTCTGATTATCAAGGGTGTCTAGATAGTCGAAAGTCTACCTCTGGTTTTGTATTTATGTTATGTGGTGGAGCTATTGCATGGAAAAGTAAGAAACAAGAATGTGTTGCTCAATCTACGATGGAAGCTGAATATATAGCTTTGAATGCTGCGGCAAAAGAAGCTGTATATTTAAAACAATTCTTAACAGAGTTGCTAATTGTAGAATGTGTTCAAAGACCCATTCCCATTTTGTGTGATAACAATTCTGCCATTGCTATCACCAAAGATCCGAAATGTCACTCTCGTGCAAAACATATAGAGGGGCGTTACCATTACATTCGAGATATGATTAAGAAAAAGAAAGTGGTTGTTTAGAGAGTTTCATCAAAGCAAAATTTGGCTGATCCTTTTACCAAAGGCTTGTCCTCTGGGCTATTTGAAACACATGTATTGGAAATGGGGTTATGTTAGGCCAAGTGGGAGACTGTTAGAATAATGTGGCCCAATATAATATGTATGATGCCTCTATTATTAACAAATAAATATTCAGTCTCTTATGAAATTATGCAATATTTTTATGATGTAAGATATTGATATATTGAAATAAGTCTACTTGATTTAGTAGACTAAGATTATGAATGCATTCATTGTAGTCCTTGACTTGACCATATCCATCATGATGTAGCCTATTCTGATAAGTACATTGTTGGACCATGATGGAAGGGAGGTGCAAGTTAAAATTGCTCAGACTATGGAAGACATTAAGGGCTAGTCTTTCGATGGTTAGTGCATAATAATCTCGGAAGTCCTTCCATAATGAGATTCATGCACGTTGAGTGTTGGCTTTAATAAATCTATCGTGTCAATACCAGTAACTTGAACTCCTATTAAAGGTGCTGTCATTATAGTAGTTTTGGATATGAACGATAGATGAATCCATGTATTAGCATGGAGTTATAAAAGTAATAACACATTAATAAACTTCTTCATTAATGAATCTAATTAATAAAGTTGTTTATTAACAAATGTAACATTTCTGTTACATGAAGTGTTATTACGATAGGAAGGATTTTATGGCTGGTCATGTCCTTTCTGAATATTATAAATATTGTCAAGGCCACACTTGCAAGGGGGTGTGAAAGAGAAAATAAAGCTCTTGTTAATCCTGACCAGCTGGGGAGAGCATCCTGATTGCTTGTGAGGTCCTTGAATAACATAATCTAGTATGTGAATTTCTCACATCTTATTGTTGATTTTTATTACATATGCACATGATATAATTGTTAATTGATAGATGTATTATATTTGTTTCTCTTGAATTATTACTTTTTAAGTATAATTCCAACATAATAGTCTCTCTCTTTCTCCAATTTTGCTTCTCTTTTGGTAAATTTTTTTATTGTTTCAATCACTTTTTTTATTCTACTAATGGTTCTTTTTGTTATTGTTGATTTAATTATCACATCATATTTGTTTATCTTTTTGGTAAATTTATATCGACTTTTTTTGCATATTCAGGTAGTTTTGTATTCCAATTTCCAATTACAAGTAATTTTTTTTCTTTATTGATATGATTTGGGTTAATAATTATTTTTTTTGCAAGTTAGAATTTGATTTTCTATAGTTATCAATTTAGATATAATTAAACTATGAGACTTTACTATTTTTTTTTTTTATCCTCTAAGTTGGATAAAGTACTTTTAATAGTTATATTAGAAGTACTCTATAATGTCATTTATTAAAAAAAAAAAAAAGTTAGTCAAACTAAAATAATTGAATGGGTGACATATTTTAGCTTTTGCAATTATATTTTTATTATTATTATTATTTTATAACAATGCATATAGAGAAATTTAATACTTAGATTTTGCTAATAATTGTTTATTTGATAATATGTTTTGGGTGGAGGAAATTGCAATTTCTACAATGAAAATAACCTTAATAGATTATCAAAAACAAATTGTTTTCCTAATTGGTCCATCTAATCGTTGTTAAGTTTTATTAGTTTTTTAGTTACAGTTTTTGGTGTTTTGCATTGTAGGGTAGAAAAAATAGGGTTTGAGAAAATATTTTTAAAACTAAAAGAATAATTACTAAATTATAAATTTTTTTTAATGATTCACAAAATGTTATAAATAAATTTTATTAAAAAATGATTATTTTCGTTAACTTGCCTTTTGAATTTTTGAGAAAAACTGTATTGTTTTCATTTTGGTACAACAAATTTTATATTTATGATTTATGACTATTCCTATAATAAATAAAAATATGATTTTTCAAATTTATATTTATGATTTATTATTGTTCCTATATTACATTTATGATTTTTCCTATAATAAATAAAAATATGATAATGAAATATATTATTCTCTATTAAATTAGTCCAAATTGTAAACTATAAATTTAATGAGACCACTCTAATCATGCGCAATGCATGGGTTCGCGACTAGTTTTGTTAATAGCAGAAGCTTGGTATGTAATGCGCCTGAAATTTCTATAGTCACTTCTTACTTGAAATTTATGCTTACATTTTCTATCTCCATGAATTTTTTTTTTTTCAAAATTTTTTTTTCTTAACTATGATCAAAAGTGAAATTAATGTTTTTCTTGTTGCTGCATTTTATAATAAGTTCATTTTGCTTACCCCTTCTGCCCTCCCTATTCCCAAAAGAAAATATATCCAAAAAAAGAAAAGAAAAGAAAGAAAGCAAGAAAATGAATGATTCTGTAGCTAATGCACTTAGTCATAACCTTTGAAAGTTGAGGAATCAGTTGAACAATTTTACAGTTATTACTCTGGATATAATGGAAGTGACAGATCCTCAGGTACACTTAAGTTCATCTTGTGTTAAATGCCTCTCTCAACCTCTCTTTTACTTATGTTCTGAAATTGCATGACTTAAAAGTTGAAGGAGTTGTTGAATTATCCATTTCCGAGTTATTTTTCAGATTTTTGGGGCATATGTCTTCTGTCCAAATGGCAAATTTCTCGTGAAGCATGAAGAACAGGTGTGATGCCTTCTGATATTTATTCTCCATGGAGAACTAATAATCATGGTAATCTCAATTTAAAGCTGTTAAAAGTTTTAGGTTGCTTTGACTGTTTTGCGTGGACCAGTAGTAGAGGAAGTACATCGACAAATCAATTTGTGGATATATCTGGTGCCTTGCTTGTCATGATTGCTGTCTATGCATTATGTTTTTCCTCATAAACCTTTTTTCTATGTTTTAGCATTGTGAACATTATTATTGCATGCAGAAGATAATGCAAACGTATATTTTTTAATTAACAATGAGTAGTCACTTCAAAATTTCAACTAAAGAATTTAGATTAAGGGTCTATTTGGATACTACTTATTTTGTTGAAAACTAAAAATTTATTGCTAAAAACACTATCGCAAAATAATTTTTAAAAGGCATAACACTATTGCTGCGTTTTTCACAAGTTGGCTGGTCCATGAATAGTGCCGTGGGACCAGCAAAAAAAAAAAAAAACACAAAACGCTCAAACATCTGTTGGCAAACCCAAGCTAAAAGTTAAATTTCTTGTACTTATGCACAGTTTCAGAGATTAGGAAAGAAATGCTAATTTGGGTGCAATTAGTTATGAGTGCTTTTGTAACTTCAGGGAATCTATTGTTGTAGTTATATGTGCTTAGAAGCTTAGATATTACATATACCTATTTTTCTGTTTCTCTTGATTTCGATTGAATGTGCTTCATATGATTCATACCCATTAAAGAAAAATCTTACTTTAGAAGCTTTTAGCAAATACACTATCACATAAGTGTGTCTTATAGGTTTTGTTTGAAGAAATGACATGTGACAGTAATATGAAAACATAGAGCAAAAAATTGTTATCATTGTCATGTACACCTCTATGTTCGAGCTTTGATTGCCCTTATGCACTAATGTGGTTGGGCTATAACTTAAAAAATTGATTGCAACTTTGACAATAAATGAAGCATTTTGAAGTAGGATCATTCATTATCTCTTTTTCTAATATCATTGTTAGAATAAATGCTAGCACACAATATCTTTAATATTTACTACTTGAAAAATATTCTGTTTTCTTGTTGCTAGTATTGTTATGTAAAAATGTGTTTGCAGAATACCAGACTTCACAAGGGGAAAGAGCATGCTTAAGCCAGATAGCTCATTTTGTGTTGTTTATTGGTATTGTTGGATATCAATGTTCAACTCTGCATCTTAAATTATTTTAAATTTTTTGATAATTTAATATTTACAATAGTATCGGAGGGGGAATTCTAACCATAATTCTTCTCGTAAGGAAGAGAGAAAAATATCATTGAATTACAAAACTCTTGACTAATCTTATTTTAAATTCCATTCAACTAATTATGACAAGACACCATAGATACTTATCTCAATAATATTTGGTTATTTATAGAATTCAAGTCCACACCTATTTAAAGTTTTGAAGTTCATTTGGATTAGTTTTTTACTAAAAAGTTTATTTATTTATTTGCTTAGAGTTGATAAAATACAAATATATACATACATACTTATATATATATATATATATGTATGTATATATAATGTATCATCATACTTTAAAAAAATGTTTTTTTTTTGTTTTTTTGTTTTTGTTTTAATTTGATAGTGGGAGGAAGATTTGAACCTTGACATTTTAATTGGAAATATCAAAATGTTCCAATTGAGTTAATGAAATAAGTGAATAAGCTAAAATATAAAAATAATACAAATGGATTCTAGAGTCTAGGCTATAGTTTTGACTGAGACCTCCTAGTATTTCAAAGTTCAAAACAAAACATATAGATTTCAAACTGTAACTATCAACCCAAAGGGTTGGCTAAGTGGTTATTAAAGTCTTATGATATATATGAGATCATGAGTTCAAAACTACTAAGTGTGAGATGAGGGGATTGCATATAAGGGTGGTTTGATGCATTTAGAGGCCTAAAGCAAAAAATGAATTGGGGTCTTTTTATATATTTAACTACAATTTTTTATTTATTTAAAAATTTAAATCTTACTTAAACTCTATTATCTTGTTTTAAATGAAAAATTACCAATTAAAATATACCATGTAGATTTTTTTTTTTTTTTTGATGAAAAAGTCTATAGACACAAAAAATTTGTCAAATCTTTTCACACATGTTGATGTGTGGAAAATTGACAGTGGTAACTGATAAGTAAAAATGGAATGTTAGTAGTGGACCCAAATGTTAAGAAATTTTTTGTGTAATGCTCTTTTTATTGTTTCTTTTAAAAATGTTATATTTACAATATTTTTACAACAAATCCTAAACGTTATGTTGTTACGTGTTTTGATTGGAACCCACAACTAAAATTACTTTTTTTTTTTTGGTATTCCAATAATAGCCAGTAACAACTAATAACTTGCCACTTAGAATTTGTTGTAAAAATGTCCAAAACTTAATTTCATTGGAGGGAACATTTATTATCATTAATTCCATTGGCTAAGAGACGTATAACCACCAAAAAAAAAAAAAAAAAGCCAGATTTTAGAGCAACAATATTTAGCATTAACATTAAATAAGAAAAAGTTTTGAAACAACTATCTAGGAAAATAGGTTCCAATTCCCAAGCAACAACATGAGTGCACAATGAAATCACAACAAAAGATAGAATAGTTAAAGGTACAAACAATCATGCATACATAAATGAAATAGAAAATCATCTTTATAAACTATAAAATTTACTTGAAATGATACATATCTTTTAAAGATTGACATGTGATGGATAAAATATGAAACTTGTCCTTGATGTTGAGAAACTAAAAAACCTTCACACAAGCTTTTGGGGAAATTCTTGAATGTTCAGTAAGTCAAATAACATGCTTACAACTATCACATTTGCTGAAAAACCCTTGTCAACCATTATTTCAAGATATTCCATTGCCTTTGATGTCTCATTATGTTGCACTAACCCTTGGATTATTGTGTTATATGTGTGATTGTTAGGTGAGCAACTGCTCCCATCCATTTTCTCAAATACACATGCTTCTTCTATCAGTCCCTCTTTGCAAAGCCCTTTGAGCGTTATGGTGTAAGTTCGAACATTGGGTTGCAATCCTTTCACAGGTAGACTATAAAAGAGTTCTCTTACAACTGTAAGATTCCCAACATTACACAAACTGTCAATCGAAATGCTGTAAATCACAATATTGTTGCTCAACGTTTTGTCTTTCATGTCATGAAACACTTTTATTGCCTCAACAACTTGTCCATTCTTACACAGGCCATCCAACAAGACAGCAAAAGTTTGGGGATTTGGAGGTTGGCCATAAGCCTGCATTTTATGGAATAACTCTAGAGCAGCCTTGTGTCTCTCCACTCAACAAAACCCGCCTATAAGAGTGTTGTAAGTCACAACATCAGGAGTTACTACCATGTTGGACATTTCATTAAAGAGATTCATTGCCTCATCAATTTATTTATTTATTTTTTTTTAAATCCATTAATCAGTGCGTTATAGCTAACAACAGTAGGTGAACAACCCCTCTCAACATGTTCAATGCTTTGATGGCATCCTTCAATTTATTTTGCAAACAGTATCCACCAATTAAAGAATTATAAGAAACTACGTCAGGCTCAATACCTTGTTGAATCATCATATCAAAAACTTTTTTTGCATCTATCAACATCCCCTCTTTGCAAAGTGTGTCCACCAATATGTTGAAGGTCCTCATACTTGGCACGATCTTCCTCTGTGCCATCTCGTTCAAAAAAGTAATAGCCTTTCTCCACTTGCCAAAATTGCATAGGCCTCGAATTAAGGAATTGTAAGTGACAAGGTCCGCCTAAATGCCTTTACTCATCATTTCAGTCAAAAGGTTCAAGGCCTCAATTACCAACCTATCCTTACGTAAACTGTCAATGATTGTGTTATACACCACTACTTTAAGCTCAAAATCTCCTTCTTCCAATTTCTTGAGCAACCCAATAGCCATATCAATCTTACCAATCTTACACGGAGCATTTAGTATCATTCCACAAGTAAATGCATCAAGTTGATACCCTTTCTTCTCCATATCTTCTACCAACTTCATAGCTCCTGCAATGTTACCTTGAAGATAGAGACCCTTGACAAGGGTGTTTAGAGCAATAGAGTCTGGGTAATAACCAAGTTTCAAAATTGTTGTTAAGACAAAAAACCCAAAATCTACTCAGTTCAAATGGCAGAAGCAATTAATCAAAGTATTGAGAGTAGGACGACTGGGAGCAATTCCAAACAAACCCATTTGTTTAAATAGAGTAATAACAACTAGGTAATGCTTGATTCTTGCAATGGCACCCGACATGTGATTAAATTCCACAATGGAAGGCAAAGGGCACATGTGAAGCATTTTATCAAACGTGTCTAAGGCATCATCAACATTCCTAAAGCTTCCACATTTACACTTGTATATCATGGATTTCAACAACTGGTTCCGATTCAGATTAGAGTTTTTCCTATCACTACTTTGAGTACGAGAAGAATAGGAAGAAAAAGCATGAAATTGAAATGGAACAATAATGAAAGTATTGGAAGCACGAAGCGTACCCATTTTCTATGCTGCTAGGCGGGTGAAGATGCTTTATTTTACCTGCAAAAAACCATGTCTTTACAAAGACTAATTGAATTAGAACCCAGCACAGCTAATGAGAAGCTCTCTAGAGATGGCATTTCAGTAAAGTAGAGCGTTTCAGTAAAGTAGAGAATTTATTGAGTTGACCACCTAATCCAAGCAAGTAAATAAAGGTAAAATACTATAGTATAAAAAAATTGGTTAGATATTAGAAATATGGTTCTCTAGGAAGGCCACATCACTTTTGCCTAATGGTCCACTATTCTATTAAAAGACTTCTATTTATTTAAAAATTTGCTGACTCAATTTATGATAAAAACAAAGGCAAAAGAAAAAAAAAAAAAAAAAAAAAAAAAACTAATAGAGTTGTGTAAATGGTAAAAAATTAAGAGGGAAAACATTTTTGTTTAAGTGCTAAAAAAAAAAATTCCTTCCATAATTGCAGATGTTAAGGTGAAAAAGTTTGATAGACCACAAACTGAATGACCCCTTGTGATAGAAATTAATTAATTAATTAGCCAAGTTATTAATTAATCAATTTATCATGCAAATGCGTGGTAGCACAAATAAATCACCAATAAACTAAATATGCAGCAGAAAATAAATAACACGGTGATTTGTTTACGAATGGGGAAAACCTAACGGCAAAAACCCCACCGAGTGATTTTCAGGTCACCACTCCCGAAACTCTACTATTATCACAACAAGCGGTTACAAGTAAAGGAATCCAAGTACCTTACTAACCTAAAGTTGAACCCTTACCCCAACACCCAATTGGACTTGTCCTGTAGTGACAGTTCCCCTTTCAGATGCACGACTCCCAGTACTTGACTAATCAATTGTGCGGATCCCAGTACGTGACTTCAATCACCAACTAAGAAGGTTGTTGGTTGCAAAGTTTTTTAGTTCATCCACACGATGAAGATCAAGAAGATACTTGCTCACAAAACCCTATGGTGCACATACACAGCAACTTCTTCAAGAGAAAGAGATGAATTAGGGCAAGAACTTCGTCTCCGGTTACAATTTGCTTGAACAGAGTTTGCTCAAAGCTTGTGCAACTTGTGAACACTTTGATGGCCTTTAAACTGATCCTTTTGTATGTCTAGGATTAGGAGAAAAGAAATCCCAAAGACACATTCACGTATCCCAAGAAAATCATATTGGAATTCTGACAATCTTAAATCTCAACATATAGCAGGTGTCAAGCAAGTGTCGAGCACACCGAATGAAGAACAGCTTCATTAAGCTCAATAGATGCAGCTATCGAGCCAACTGTCGAGCTTTAATGATTTTGCACTCTGAACTTGTTTTCTTGAACAGACTTGAAAGCTTCAATTCTTGATCTTGAAACAAGATTTCTTGAAGTATTTAAAACATCCTAAATCTACCCAAATACAAGTAAAATGCGTTTTGTCAAAGGATAAGCCAATTCCATAAAATCATGACATATGTTCTTAACATGTGAAACACATATGTCCTAACAAAGTTGTTTGTGTTTCATTCTATCATAATAGCGCATAGTTTTTTATTCTTAGTACTTACTTAATCATACACCGTGCCTTATTTAACAACCTCATATTTAGTCAAACGCTAAAAATCAAAATGATGTTATGTTCGTAGATGGCGCTGAAGCTAGATATTACATCTAATATTTTTTAGTAAATGTTGAGAAGATTTGGTAGTTATTTCAAGGCTATACAATTTTATTATAACTAGTTGCTAACCCGTGCTGTAAGGTTGAATTTAATCAACCATCATGTTGGCTTTATTCTGTGCCAAATTTGCTTGTAATTTAGCAATTAGTAACCCTGTGTTTAGGTGGGAATCATGTAAGGGTAGTGTGCGAGAGAGTGTGAAAAAATGCTTAAGACTGTGCAGTGAAGTAAGAACTCATGGCTGGATCTCACGGGTGGCTAGTTGCAAGCCGCCAGAAGATGCACACGAGTGAAGCATGCAGAGAAACTAAACCATCATGCCAGCTGTAGCACTATAGGACAAGAAGTCCAAACTAGTCATTCAGTTAGCTCGCAGCTTGCACTCGCGACTTAGTCAAGTTGCCAGGTCAAGTCGCCAGTCCACTCTGTAATGGAAAAATTGACTCTTCGCATTCCTTTCTCACTCTAGTATAAATACCCCTTATACCCACGAAATACTGAGAGCTTCCAAAGAGAATTTTGAGAGAGAAACCCTAGAGAAAAACAAGATTGACTCATCCACAATCTTTACATAGTGACTCTTCAGATTTCTTAACTCTCACCCTCTCCATTGTTACATCCTTGAGAGGTACATTAGCCAAAATATTTTCTCACCATACCCATATCTGTGAGAAGGCTATTTGATATTGGTTAATGCTATAGGTTATAGCGGAATCCAATAAACTAAAGAAGACAAAGGTTCAGCGTAACTTCGTTGGAGTAAGAAACTTGGAGGGCTTAGGTACACTGGATAAATTAGGCTTGAAGGGTCTTTTGCTGTTTATGTATCCCAACTTTATTCTTTAGTAGATTATTTACCATTTGGAGGGCGGCAGAGAGGTTTTACGCCGAGGGCTTCGGTTTTCTCTTCGATAACACATTGTTGTGTTGTCCTTGTGTTTGTATCTCTGTTCCCTTACTCTTTGCCGTTTAATTTCTGCTATAGATGTGATTTTATTTGGTTTAGATTATGTTATCAATTCTGTTTTAGCTTATTTACATTTTCCACACGTACATTGTTTATTGATAAGCTTGAATTGGTAATTTGTAAATTAGGAGTCTAAACGCTCATAGGTGCTTTATTCTCATTTTGAACGTTCAATTGGTATTAGAGCAGGTACACTTGTTTTGGTTTAACTACCTCAGCATGATCCTTGACCCCTTGTGTTTATTTTCCATGGATAGTGCTTCGTATGCCTCTATGCATGTTTTGGATGTTAATGAATGTAACATGTCACATGTTTGTGAAAATGCCTCTATGAGTGATAATCCTCATGATTGTGATGCTATGTTACATGAATCTTTGGATGTTGTTGATATTTCTAACATCAAACTCTTGAAGAAGAAGGCCAAGAAGTTTAATAAGGATTTGAGCAAGTTATTTTCTGAAAAAGATGGTTTGATTGCTAAGCTCAATGAATCCAACAAATTGGTTAATAAATATAAGAAACTTACTGAAAATTCTCTTGAAAAGCTAAAAGATTTTGAATGTTTGAATATGGACTTGGATGCTAAACTTGTTTTGTCTAACAAACTTGTTGATGAGCTAAAATGTGAAAACGAATCTCCTAAGATACATGCCAAGTGCTTGATTGCTGAACCTATTGCGAAAAAGGATTAAAAAATATTTGTTGCAATCATGTTGTGGTACCCGATTTTGTGCTTATTGTGTGTTCACCTCAAAGGACAAATCCATGTACATTCCTCCACATAAGAGAAATCAAAAGGTGGAGAGAAAGGCTATTAAGTCAAAGCCTCCATTTAGGTCTCAAACTAAAGTTTTGGGTGGATCTAAGTTTGTTCCAACTTGCCACCATTGTGGTGTGATTGGTCATATAAGACCATGCATGTGCAGGGAACATGCATCACTTTACGGGATGCTAAGTCGTGAAATACCCGTGAAAACCTCTTCAGTCTTCAATAGCTTGAGTCTTCACACTCTCTCTCTCTCTCTCTCACAACCCTTACAATAAAATCC
Organism: Quercus lobata; assembly: GCF_001633185.2. NCBI lineage: Eukaryota > Viridiplantae > Streptophyta > Magnoliopsida > Fagales > Fagaceae > Quercus > Quercus lobata. Next base: position 76,230,807 of record NC_044907.1, read on the forward strand.
CACAATAAATACGGGGTACAAAAGATTGAATAAAATTACAATCAAATTTAGCATGGAATAAAAGCCAATCAAAATACAAATTTGTAAATCACAACCTTACAATCTCCCCCTTTGGCTATTCCATGATAAAACCCCTAAATCAGACTCTAGACTTAAACGTGAGTTTGGGAACAGCGGTAAAACTCACTCACACCTAATCTAGAAACTGTGAAGCACTTGCACATTTATACCTGTAATCTGAAAATTCGCACACAAACAAAACTTTCATTAAGCTTATGACAAGTTGAATACACGGTATGTACACAAGCAAGCATAGTGCGATCAAGTTTGTAAACATTAGATATCATGTAAACAAAAACTTGATCAAACAAGTTCAGTCATTAAAGAATGACTACAATGAACATTTAGCAAGTGTTCATCCGGACATGAAAATAAAGAGCAATCACTTATGATCACTTAAGTGTCCAACACACAACCAATGCAAAATACATGAAGTATATGCATCTAGGAACAAGATCCTACTAAGGTACAAGTGTGAAGTACTCAAGAGATATTTGTAATATCTTAAAAGTAAAAAAAAAAAAAAAAAAAAAAAAAAAAAAAAAAAAAAAAAAAAATGCTACAAAGCAATAAGGTAAACACAACATACTGAATATAAACCGAATAAATAAAAGCAAAGAGTATTAAAGTTTTAAACAAAAGTACTAAAAGCATAAACATAAACCAGTAGTTATAAAAGCTAAAAATAAACACAAGTAAACCGCCTGTGAACCAATAACCAATGTTTCTAAGCCTAAACCTATGCTCCCCCTAACATTGTGCAAGCTCTTCCTCAGCTCCCCCTTAAAATTTTCTCCCCCTTTTTTACCAGAATGGCCAAAGGGCTAGAATCTCTTGGACTCAGAGTCTGAACTATGATCAAGGGACAATTCCCTGATTTGAGAAGATAAGGTTGTGATCTGTCCCTGAACATAAGCAAACTGGTCCGCTGTGTGCTGCACATGGGAATCTAGCATAGTGTATAACTGGTCCACTTTAGCTAGGATGCAATCTAGTCTGTCTGATCCTTGTGCTGGTGCAGAAGATGATGGCTGAGCTGAAGACTAATCTGATGGCTCTAGAGCAGTAGTAAATCACTCTATCTCTTCCTCTGTATCACCTCCCTCATCCTCAACATGTGCCTGAGGTATGGTATGCATACCTGTTTTGGAGCCTTTGATGTGGGCTGTGCTCGTAGTTAGTGTATGTGCACCAATGGGATAGTCCCTTTGAACTATCGTGAGGCCACTCAGAATTTTAAGGTGCTCCTTTGCAATGAGGCTCATAATGAGAGAGGGAAAGGGCATTATAGTCCTTGAATTCTACTTCATAATGCACTTTTTCAACAAGTAGAAGATGTGTCAACAAATATCAATTTCCTTGCGGGTGAAGTGATCGTACAAAAACGTTGTCCTTGGAGCTTACAATGTAGTGAGGTTGGTGACCGAGTACAAGTTGTGAATCATCACATAGGCCAAAGTCCTTATCTCTAGTGAAAATGGTATTGTGTTCATGGAGTTTTTCTTTGGTGACCCACCAAGTATCCTCGCCATCATCGCAATGGATCCCAATCTATCGTCGTATTGAACTAAGATTGGTTGTGAGGGAGGACGAACCTCCAAAAAGTCTTGTATGAGCTCCCTTGTAATCACAAATTATTTGTGCCTTACCCAGCACTCGATACGATCCTTTTCTACTGTAGGATTTGAGAAGAACTCCTTGATTATCTCTGAATAAACAACCTCAACTAGGTTCAACAGCTTGGTCCAAGTTCTTTCTTTAAACACCTCAGGTATGAAAGTGCTCTCAAGTGATTCTATTTGCATGACCTTTTCCATGATAATCGTTTTATCCTTATAACAGTCATTATACTTCATATCAGCTTCAGCAGACTTGAAATGATCAAAATCAGTGCGTGCACGTTTGGAAGTTGGTTTCTTGGTGGCTGCATGCTTAGTAGGAGCCATCTATGCAAAGGAACACAAAATAGAAAATAAACCAACTCAAAACAGAGTAAATAAACTCAAACAACATGCTAAAGGTGTTAAACCATGAATCAAGTAACTGTGCTTGTGTGTGTCTATGTAGAGCATGTGCTTATGCATGTGATGCATAGGGATGTGGCATGAGATGCATGAGGTGCCCCTAGTGTGTGCATGGCATGACGTTGAGGCACAAAATGGACATAGTGTGTAAAAACCAACAACATTGACCAAAACATGATAAGCATGATCAGTCAAGACAAAATCCAAGAATTGGAACCCACTTGAGTCCAATTCAACACAAAAATGTCACTAGGATATTTTGTCAAACACCTAGCATGCAACAAAGTACACAGATGATGTAAAATACATGAACATAATGAAATTTGCCTCAATACATGCTTAAACTGCCACAGGGGGCCAACACAGATACACAAACATCAAATGGGACTCAACCCAATCAAAGATTTTGAAAAACTTTCACAAAAACTAAGAACTCCTATCCATTTTCAAAAAATCCCCAATTTTTGAACTCTAACTTAAAATCTGCATAATCTAAGAAAAACATGAAGAAAATGTTTAGGAAAACATGCATACCTTGAAGTGATTTTCCAGAGATTTTACCTTGAAAATGATGGGATTTGAGTGAAAAATGATTTTGGGTTGAAGGGGGGTTCGAAAGAGACTTAGCTAGGGAAATGAGAATGTTTTGAAAAACTGTCACATATGCCTTATAAAACTGAAAACACGTGTTTTTCACGGGTTAGAAAGTAGCAACATAGTTGCAAGAAAGTCGCGAAATGAGCCACTAAAGCTCAAAAGCTTTCGCGAGAAGCTTTTGGCCACGAACCAGTCACGAGACAGTCATGATAGCTCTTGTGTGAAATTAAAAATTTCTAGTTTTTGCTTGAAAACCATTTCGTGAGAAGTGTTTGGTCACGAAATACTCATGAGGCAGTAGCGAGACTTTCTGTATGAAAATATGATTTTGTAATTTCCCTTAAGCACATTTCGCAAGAAGCTCTAAGTCGCGAGCTTCTCGCGAAAAGACCTCTAAACCAGTGTTTAAAGAAAAACACAAAAATGCATTTTGAACAAAAACTAAAAGAATGAAAGTATAAAATCACTTTCCAAAACATATAAAACACTTAAAAATATTTTTGATTTTGATTAGCAAGTACTTGAGTATACACATCACATTTGAACATGTACAATCACACAAATGAGATAAGCATTAATTGAATCAAAGTCTTGTGTGTTGTGGGTGAGTATCAAATGTGGAATAGTCCTTAGACTAGAGTGAAGCTTCAATGATCAATTCAATCAAGTCATACGCAACTGGTACGAAATCAAGTGGACTATCTTAATTATAGAAATGAACATATATGACCTCCTACAAGAGAATGGTTGAAAACTTAGAAGCTTTTCATTTGGCTTTTGCATAAATCATAACAATTGATCCTTTTTGGATAATACATCTCTTTTTGAGATCGGTGCTTGAAATTTTTGATATTTCAACATGTAAAGTTAGCCTTTGGCTTTTTGAGCACCATACATTTTAATACAAAAATCGCTTTTCCTTTTTCCTAGTCAAATACTAGTATGTGCAACAAGTTTTTGCAGCTCATTATCTCTTTTCATTTAGAGATTTACATTTGGTAAGCTCTATAGCAAAAACATAAAAATAAAGTGGGAAGAGATATAGGCATAAGTCTATGCAAGTATCAAGACCATCAAGACTATTAACCAATCATTCATGACAAGCTTGAAGATCTATTTACAACAATCATACATAGATTTCAAGATTTCTCCCACACAGATATATGTGAATACATAACAAGCTAAGCTCGTAAATGCATTACGCCACTAGTACGAAGGTACTAGGCCAAACTCATATGTGATATACACAACATAAGCAATCAAACTTTTTGAAGATTTTTCAATTTTTATGTTTTTTGAATTTTTTGAACACACTCAAAAATAGAACAAGAAAAGTAAGATCAATAACAACAAGTAACAGCAAAACTTGTAAAAGAAGCATGCTATAAACAGAAAGCAATGCATGATATGATGCATGAACCTATGATCCTAAGCATTGGAAGTATTGATGCATGGACATAGGAGATAATCATGCATGAGTACCCCTCTTCACCCACACGTCACGTGCGTTTGGGGTGATATCCCTATAGGATTAGGTACACGACTTGTGACCTTCAAACAAGCTATTGAAGTTTGCCAAACATGTGGTGAATGCCTCAATCATCTTCATTACGTCCATCACACCGGAATCTCCATTTTGACTTCTTGGTTGCCCAACAGCCCAATTCCTCTTGTCTTCTCTTGGTCCTATTGGGCTTTGATCCCTAGCATTATTCTATGCTCTCAGCTTATGACAATTAGGTCTGGTGTGTCCTTGAAGTCCACAATGATGGCATACATGGTTCATTCTTGGACCTCTTTGTGATTTTGGAGGTGATTTCCCTTTGGCTTCAGACTTGACCGTTGATTGGTTGTGAGGCTTATTCAACACTCGTTGGCCAGCCATATTCGTCTTCTTCTCCACATTTGCTTTCTCAACAATAGGGACAGCTCCTTTTGGTTCTTTGGCCTTCACAAACTTTACTTCCTTGGTTACCTTTACACCTAAACTACTTTCTGTAGTATATCCTAACCCGGTTTTGTTGGAGAAAGATTTTTTAGAAGAGATGACATCATCAAGCTTCTTGGTAGAGACTCAGTCTACTTTGGCATTTGCTTGAACCACCTCAAGCTCAAGAAATTTCACCTTTGTGTAAGCCTCGGTTAACTCACAATTCAACATCTCAATCTCACACTTGGCCTCCTTATATCTTATTAGGAGACTTCTATAGTCCTCATTTGCTATCTTCATCTTCTTCACAGCTGCCTTAGCCACCATTGCATACTCTCCCGACTTCTTAAGGAGAGAGTTGTAATTCTCTTGAAGACCGGCTGTATTTTCATCTACTTTAGCATCCGATTCTTCTACAATTCTCATGGATTCCTCATCACTATACTCCCCAAGTTCTTGCATAAGCAAATTCAAGTCCTCTAAAGATTCAACATGAGCAATAGTCATAAATGCTGAGAAGTTCCCTTCTTCATCACAACTATCCTCCGAATTTGAATTGGAAGAGTCTGAATCACTGAGAGTTATGGCATATGCCTTGCCCTTCATTCTCAAATAATTAGGACATTCTCTCTTGACATGTCCATGTCCATTGCACTTGAAGCAAGTGATTCCTTGAGTAGATTGAGACTCCTTCCCATCTTTCTTCCTAAATTCCTTCCTATCACCCTTGGGAGATGAAAACTTTCCTTTGTTGAAAGGCTTCCCATTGTTGTTCATCTTCAGAAATTTTTGGAAGTTCTTTGCAAGGAATGCTACTTCCTTTTCCACATCATCCTCTTCGAAGGAGTTGTCCATTCTCTCGATGATGGTTTTAAGAGTAAGAGATTTGCTCGATTTATGAGAAGGCATTCCCAACTCATATGTTTGGAGAGATCCAATTAGCTCTTGGATTTTGATCTCATCCAGGTCTTTACTCTCTTCTATAGCTGTGACTTTTGCTTGGAAACTCTCCAGTAAAGACCTCAAAATCTTTCTCACCACCTTAGAATCTTCAATCTTCTCTCTGAGATTGAGTTTGGCAATTACAATTTCATTGAGCTTTCCATAGAAATAATCGAAAGCCTTATCATCTCCCATCTTAAGTTCCTCAAATTTGGTGGTAAGCATTTAAAGCTTCGTGTCCTTGACTTTCTTGGTACCCTTAAATGTCGTTTCAAGGATCGTCCAAGCTTCCTTAGCTGTCTCCACGTGTGATATCCTGTGAAACTCATCAAGGGACACACCATAGAATATAGCATCGATGGCCTTACTTGGCATTAGCTAATGCAAAAGCTACCTTGTCCCATTCGGACTTCACAGTTGTGGGTTTAACATACCCATTCTCAATGAAATCCCATACGGACTCATCTATAGCACACAAGAAAGCCCTCATTCAGACCTTCCAAAAAGCGTAGTTGCCTCTATCAAAGAATGGTGGGGCATTAAGAGATTATGACTGGTCCATCACAAAAGGTCAAGGAACACACTCAGGTTTTTAAACCACAGCGAGTGTACCCACTCTGATACCAATTGAAAGCTCGAAAAAGTGTTAAAAATACAAGAGCTGTTTAGACCCCTAAATTAAAGTTACGACTTGACAGATTTTACACTAACTTAATTCTAAGTGCGGAATAGTGTAATGTGAGCGAATAAACAAACAAGCTACTCTAATCCATAATCAAGACAACACAGCAGTAAACTAAAATGTAAAAGAGTAAGGAAGGGAGATGCAAACACAAGATAATACGCTGATGTGTTATCGAAGCAAAAACCGAAGAACTCGATGAAAAACCTTTCCGCCACCCTCAAAACAGTAATCAATCCACTAGACAATCAATTTGGATACATGGGTTAGCAAGAGACCCTCCAAGCCTAATTTACCCAATGTACCTAAACCCTCCAAGCTCCTACTTCAATAAGGCTTCTCGGAACCGTGTCTTGTCTAGCTCTTCGAATCCCGCAAAAAACTCCATGTTGCATCTGCCATCCTTGACTTCTTCCAATGCTTCCCAGCAGCACCAAACTATCATTTAGGACTCTGAAAGGGTGTGGTATTAATTTTCTCAAGGTATGTGCTTCTCGGAACCTAACATGGCCAAGGTTCTGTCTAGTATTCTTATAGTCAAAGGAATGTCAGCTTACCTAAGATAAGTGGTATGAGAGACCAGACAAAATCATGATTCTATTTAATAATTAATCAAATGCTAAGAGGTGTTAATTTACCTAAGGTATGTGGTCAAAGAAGCCACGCAAGACCAAGGTTCTGTTTAACACTTAGAAAAATGATACTAGGTATTAATTTACCCAAAGTATGTGGTCCGAGGAGCCAGGCATGACTAAGGTTCTGTTTAATACTTAAACAAATATTGAAAAGTATTAATTTACCCAAGGTATGTGGTCCGAGGAACTAGACATGACTAAGGTTTTGTTTAACACTTAGAAAAATGATATGAAGTATTCATTTATCCAAAGTATGTGGTTCATGAAGCCATGCATGACTAAGGTTCTGTTTAATACTTAATCCAATATTGGGAAGTATTAATTTACTCAAGGTATGTGGTCCGAGGAACCAGGCATGACCAAGGTTCTATTTAACACTTAGAAAAATAATATGAAGTTTTAATTTACCCAAAGTATGTGGTCCGAGGAGCCATGCATGACTAAGGTTCTGTTTAATACTTAATCAAATATTGGGAAGTATTAATTTACCCAAGGTATATGGTCCGAGGAATTAGGCATGACCAAGGTTTTGTTTAACATTTAGAAAAATGATATGAAGTATTAATTTACCCAAAGTATGTGGTTCGAGGAACCAAGCATAACTAAGGTTCTGTTTAACACTTAGAAAAATAACATGAAGTATTAATTTACCCAAAGTATGTGGTCTGAGGATCCAAACATAACTAAAGTTCTGTTTAAAACTTAAGTAAATAATTTGAAAATATCAATTTACCCAAAGTATGTGGTTTGAGGAACCAGGCATGACCAATGTTCTATTTAACACTTAGAAAAATGATATGAAATATTAATTTACCCAAAGTATGTGATCCGAGAAGTTAGGCATGATTAAGGTTCTATTTAACATTTAAGTAAATAAGAAGTGTAACGCATAATGTAACAATCGAAAATATGGTAGAAAAGACTTTCATTAATAATAATACATTCACAGGTTATTTACATTCTAGAGGCATGGTACAACATTTTCATCTAGATCTTCAAGATAATATACACCTATTCTAGCCACCGAGGTGATGGATATGGCCCTTCCAATTTGGCCCTAACTTTCCCCATGTTGGGTTCTTTGCAGTACCCAAATCCTTTCTTAATACCAAGTCTCCAGGCGCTGGCCTTAACCTCACGTTGGCGTCATACCCTTGCTTGAGCTTATGTTGATAATATGTCAATTGAACCATGACATTTTCTTTTCGCTCTTCAATTAAATCTAAACTCTTCTCTAACAGCCCATCATTGTTACTCGGAGTGAAAGAACTCGTCTTTAGTGTTGGGAATTTGGTCTCTAGAGGAATCACAGCTTCAGCTCCATAAGTCATTGAAAAGGGTGTCTCCCCTATTGACCTACAAGGTGTAGTCCGATATGTCCACTGAAAAAGAACACTTGTATAACTTTTGGTCCTCAGACAGCTAAAACCGAGGAGCATTTCTCTGCACTTTGTCAACCTTGGACTTCCCCTCAAGCAAGATATCCTCTTTAAGGAATAGCACAATAAAGTCCATCCAGCTAGGTCCCACCCTTATTTGATGAATACGAATAATCTCTCCCTTCATCTTAGTAGGTTCACACAGGTCTTCAACAAGGATAACCCGAGATAAGCTCTACATCGAGGAGGTTGTGAGAATGGCTAGAGAGTTAGCATGTGTATTTCCGCTTCTAGGGATTTGCAGTAAGTTGAAAGACTTAAACCCTAATTGCAAGTGCCTGACCTGACTTAAATATTCTTACATTCTCATATCCCTGGCCTCTAACTCTCCCCATACTTGGCCTACAACTAGCCTTGAATCTGAAAATACCTCCACTGTTCTTCCTCCCATTTTCTAAACCATAGCCATTCCAACCAATAGAGCCTCATATTCTGCTTCATTGTTTATGGCTGAGAAATCAATCTTAAAGGTTTCTCAATAGTGATATTCTTAGGAGATATTAAAACTAGCCCCACTCCAGATCCTCTTTGATTTGCTGCACCGTCAACGTATACCTTCCAGGATAAAGGTTCTTTCAATGAGACCATGCCAACTGATTTTCCAATCATGTCCTACTTCTCTACCTCCTTTTCCAATGGGGATTCAGCAAACTTAGCCACCAAATCTGCGAGGACCTGGCCCTTGATAGAGGTGTGAGGTATATACTTGATATCAAAATCCCCTAGGATCGTACCCCACTTGGCAATCCTTCCAGTGTAATCAGCATTCCAGAGTAGTGATCAAAGAGGAAGTTGGATTAAAACAACACTTGTGTGGGATTGGAATTAGTGAGGGAGTTTATGTGTAGCATGTACTACTACCAAAATGGCCTTCTCTAGTGGTAAATAACGAACTTCTACTTCATTCAATGACTTGCTCCGCCACTATTAACCCATATCAGCACCAAACTTATGGCATGGGAAGCCACAACAATGTAAGCAAACAAAACCTCATCCACTTCAGGCCTAAACATAACAGGTGGCTGAGAAAGGTATTCCTTAAGCTACTGGAAGGCCAAGACACACTCCTTAGTCCACTCAAATCCCTTCCATTTATTCAACAACTAGAAGAAAGGTCTGCACTTATCCACTGACCGAGAGATAAATTGGTTCAAGGTGGGAGTCATTCTTGTTAATCTCTGGACTTCTTTGGGATTCTAAGGTGGCTGCAAACTATTAATTGCCTTAATCTGATCAAGGTTGACATCAATTCCACGATGAGTGACCATATAGCCAAGAAATTTATCTGACCCCATGCCAAAACAGCACTTGGAAGCATTGAAGCGTAGTTTGTATCTCCTTAGTATTTCAAAATATTCCCGAGGTCTCCCACGTGCTCGAACACTACCTTACTCTTCACCACCATATCATCTATATAAACCTCAATATTTTTGCCTAATTGTGGTTCAAACATCCTGGTTATCATCCTCTGATAGGTAAACCCTACATTCTTCAATCCAAATGGCATGACCTTGTAGTGGTAATTTCTAGTAGAAGTGATAAAAGCTCTCTTCTCCTGATCACCCAGAGCTAGTGGTATTTGATGGTATCCCTGGAAAGCATCCAAAAAGCTCATCCGAGGATAGCCTATAGTTGCATCCATTAGCTGGTCTATCCAAGGCATAGGGAAAGGGTCTTTTGGGCAGACCTTGTTCAAATCTATGAAGTCAACACATACTCACCACTTTCCACTCTTCTTTTTCACCACTATAGTATTGGCTAGCCACTTAGGGTAAAACACCTCTTTAATAGCCTCGGCTTGCTTAAGTATGATCACTTAGTCCTTGATAGCATCGGAATGGTCCTTAGATGAGCATTAAGGTGGTTGCCTTTTGGGGAAGATAGATGGATTGTCATTCAAATGATGGCAGATGAAGTTTGGGTTCACCCCAGGAGCTTCGTAAACACTCTATGTTAACACATTAATATTTCTCTTGAGAAACACTATCAACTCTTCCTTCTTTCGAGGAGACAGCTGAGCTCTGACCTGAAAGGACTTTACGAAATCATCATGAATAACAATTTTTTCTAACTTCTCACACTTTTCTCCTTTTGACAGCACGTCTATAGATAACACTAGAGTCCTTGATTTCTATAAACCCCTCTCAACAGAGGCCGAGGACTTAACTTCGGGCTGATGCATTATTGCAGCCACCAAGCATTGCCTAGTCACGGACTGGCTTCCAACCAGCTCCTTAATTTGGTCCCTAGACGGATATGTCATTTTCAAATGCAAAGTGGAAGAAACGGCTCCTAGGTCATAAAGCCAGGGTCTGACCATAATAGTTGTGTAAGAAGAATAAGCATCCACCATAATGAAGTCCGCCTCTACCACTTTTAAACCTACTTGCACAGGTAGTCTAATCTGACCCCTTGGAACAACAACTTTCCCATCAAAGCCTAACAAAGGTAAATCATAAGCTGTCAAATCCTCAAGATTCAAGTTTAGCCCTTTGTACAAATCAATGTACAAAATCTTTGCCCCGCTATCTTGATCCACCAACACCCTCTTCACATCATACCCCCCTATCCTAAGGGTGACCACCAAGACATCATCATATGGTTGTATGGTTCCAACCTTATCCTCATCCAAGAAACTCAATGCTAGTTGGATCTCTATCCTAGCCCTCTTTGGCTTAGAGTTAAGGTCCTCGACAGGTGGCCGAGCTACAAACATCACCCTAGAGGGGTGAGAACTAGTTCTCCCTAGAGTAGTGAAGATGACATGAATTGTGCCCAAAGGTGGCCTTGAAGAAGTATCTCTTTGAGATCTGGATCATGCCTGACCACTTTGCCCACTAGGATGAAGTAGAAATTGCTTTAACTTTCCACCTCTGACTAGCTGTTCCTGATGATTCCACAAAATTTTGCAATCTTTTGTAGTGTGTCCTCGCTCCTAGTGGTATTGACAATGAAGGCTTTGATTGTGCTTCATAGGGTCTCCTCTCATTTTATTTGGCCATTAAAAGAATGACTCATTCTTAATCTTTTCCATGACTTGATGCACTGGTTCCCTAAACACTGTGCCAACCACCTGGGTAGCACTTGACCCTGACTGCCCAGCAAAGTCTCTACGGGGTTGATTATTGTTGTATATGTCCGACCTGAAATCCTATCTTGAGGGATAACCTTATTCTTCGATTTCCCTTGCTACTAGTCTTTTTGGACCTGCTTATACTCGTCAATATGGTCCATGAGCCGACACACACTCCTTATCGACTTCTTGGTTAATGATTTTCTCAAATCATGCTAAGCAGGTAGGCTGACCTTGAAAGTCCTTATGGCCACGTCATCAAAGTCCCCATCGATCTCATTAAACATCTCCTAGTATCTGTCTGAGTATGTTTTCAGGGTTTCTTCTTCTTGCATGGTCATAGACAATAGGGAGTCAAAGAGCCGAGGAACCTTACTACAAGTCACAAACTGGGCCCAAAATGCCCTAGTGAGCTCCTTAAAGGAGCTAATAGAACCTTCTCTCAGACCATCAAACCATCTCATTGCCACAGGCCCCAGACTGGATGGGAATACCTTGCACATCAAAGCCTCGTTCCTAGAGTGAACGGCCATCCTCTAGTTGAAGTGGCTCACATGTTTTACAGGGTTTGTTCAACCATTATTCATGGTGAATGTTGGCTAAGTAACCCACTAAGGGAGTTTTCCTCCAATTCTGTGTGTGAAAGGTGATTTGGACATAACCCTAGAATTATCACAATAAACAACCATGGTATCTTGTTATATCCCATAATCATTCAAAAACATTTTCATCCAAAGAAGCTATGAGCAACAACTTCCAACAGCAATATATTCTGCCTCTGCAGTAGACAAAGACACAAAATTTTTCTTTCTACTCATCCAAGCAACAAGATTGGCTCCTACATAAAAACATCCACCAGTGGTGCTTTTTCTATCATTAACATTACCAGTCGAATCAGAATTAGAAAAACCAACAAGAGACAGATTAGACTCTTTGCTATAAAATAATCCATAATCACAAGTTCCACCAACATATTTTATGATTCTTTTAATAGCATTTAATGTGAAACCTTAGGATTAGATTGAATTCTAGAACAAACACCAACACTAAAGGCAATATCAGGTCGACTAGGAGTCAAATACAAAAGACATCCAATCATGCTTCTATATAATGTAACATCAACAGATTCACCTGATGGATCATTTGTTAATTTGGCATTTGCAGCCATTGGTGTTCTAGCATAGGCAGCCTTGTCCAGTCCAAATCTCTTGACTAGATTTCTTGCATACTTTGCTTGGTTGATGTAGATACTTGAGTCTGTTTGCTTCATCTACAATCCCAAGAAATAAGTTAGTTCACCAACCATACTCATTACAAACATTGCCTTCATTTCATCTACAAAAGAGTGAGAAAAAAAATCATTAGTAGCACTAAAAACAATATCATCAAAATAAATTTGAGCTACAACAAAACCATTCTTATCCTTTCTTATGAAGAGAGTAATATTTGCAAATCCCCTTTTGAATCGACGTTCAGTGAGATATGTAGTCAATCTATCATACCAAGCCCTAGGAGCTTGTTTCAAACCATAAAGAGCTCTCTTCTGCTTGTAGACATCATCCAGTCTGTGAGAATTAATTAAACCCTTCGGTTGTTCAACATATACCTTTTCTTGCAACATCTACCTTTTCTTGCAACATCCTATTCAGGAAAGTACTCTTGACATCCATTTGATACAACTTGAAATTCAAATGGCTTGCTATGGCTAGAAGTATCCTAATGGATTTTAGTCTTGCTACCGATGCAAAGGTCTCATCAAAATCAATCCCTTCCACTTGTTTGTACCCTTGAGCAACAAGTCTTGATTTGTTTCTAATAAATGTACCATGTTCATCTGACTTGTTTTTAAAAATCTACTTAGTTCCAATCACATTTACTCCCTTAGGTCTAAGAACTAATTCCCACACATCATTCCAAACAAATTGGTGAAGTTCTTCATGCATGGAATTAACCAATCAGCATCTTGAAGTGCTTCACCCACATTTTTCAGTTCAAATTGGGATAGATAGCATGAGTGAGTAATCACATTCAAGGCTTTTGATTTCAAGCTCATGTTATCATTAAGACTACCCAATAAATTTGTGGCAGGGTGATTTAACTTAACTCTAGAAGATGGATCTTTGACCAAAGATGTGGAGATACCTTTCTATTCTGATAGAGGACTAAGCTCACTTTGTTTTTGTTGAGTTTCATGAACTGGTGTGGATGGTTCTGAACTTGATAGTACTATCATTCAACAATGTTAGGACATATGTGTTTCACATGTTAAGAACATATGTCATGATTTTATGTAATTGGCCTATCTTTTGACAAAACATACTTTACTTGTATTTTGGTAGATTTAGGTAGATTTAGGATGTCTTTAAATACTTCAAGAAACCTTGTTTCAAGATAAAGTATTTAAGCCTTCAAGTCTATTCAAGAAAACAGGTTCATAGTGCAAAATCATTAAAGCTCGACAGCTAGCTCGACAGCTACATCTATCAAGCTTAAGAAAGCTATTTTACATTCGGTGTGCTCGACACCTACTTGACAGCTGCTCGACACCTTCTATCTATCGAGGTTTAAGATTTTCAAAATTCCAATCTGATTTTCTTGGGATCCATGAATTTGTCTTTGGGCTTTCTTTTCTCCTAACTCTAGACATATAAAAGGATTAGTTTAAGGGCCGTCAAAGAGTTCACAAGTTGCACAAGCTTTGAGCAAACTCTGTTCAAGCAAATTGTGACTGGAGACGAAGTTCTTGCCCTAGTTCATCTCTTTCTCTTGAAGAAGTTACTGTGTATGTGCATCGTAGGGTTTTGTGACCAAGCATCTTCTTGATCTTCATCATGTGGATGAACTGAAGAACTTTGCAACCAACAACCTTCTTAGTTGGTGATTGAAATCGCATATTGGGATCCACACAATTGGCTAGTTACGTACTTGGGAGTCGTGCATCGAAAGGGGAACTCTCACTACAAAACAAGTCCAATTAGGTATTGGGGTAAGGGTTCAACTGTAGGTTCGTAAGGTACTTGGATTCCTTTACTTGTAACCACTTGTGATAATAGTGGAGTTTTGGGAGTGGTGACTTGAAAATCACCCGGTGGGGTTTTTGCTGTTAGGTTTTCCCCATTCATAAACAAATCACCGTGCTATTTATTTTCCGCTGCATATTTAGTTTATTGGTGATTTGTTTGTGCTGCCACGCGTTTGCATGATAAGTTGATTAATTAATAACTTGGCTAATTAATTAATTAATTTCTATCAGAAGGGGTCATTCAATTTGTGGCTACTCCTTCACCACCTTCTCTCGTGGCTTCTGATTCTAAGAATGAGGATGATGATGATGCTGATGACGATAATGCTTTGGATGATGCTGATGGAGATGCTAGCTCTACTGATGAGATGTCTACTTGACACTCTTAGCCTTTGTCACTCGTGACAAAAAAGGGAAGTAATTTTGGTATGAGAGTAGTCTATCTTAGGGGGAGAGTTAGTATAGGACCATTTTGTTAAGGGGAGTGTTGATACGTTTTAAGGGATGTAGTGAGGATAGTACGTATCTTTTCTTTTCTTTCTTTTTAGATACATTACTTTTGTACATGAGGTCTTGTGACCATTTATAAACATACATTGTACTTATCTCTTTCTTTATATTGATGTATGTTTTTCTTTCACCTACCCCTTCATGTGTTGTTTCTTTTCTCCCTTTATACACATGTTTCTTATACTTGTATGCAATCTATTATTTTTATTTCACACAAAGATGCCTTGATGAGTTTTGTTTAAAGTGTTTCAGAAATACAGGTTATCAAAGTCTACTTGCCATAAACTCTCTTCTTACAAAATTTTTCAAGAGTTTGTGTTAGGATAGATTTTATTGTATTTAACAAGTGAATATGAGTTGAGTGATTTATGACTTCTCTCATATGTTCATTTGTTTGTTGTGGTTTTGTCACGAATTGCCAAAGGGGGAGATTGTTAGGACATATGTGTTTCACATGTTAAGAACATATGTCATGATTTTATGTAATTGGTTTATCCTTTGACAAAATGCACTTTACTTGTATTTGGGTAGATTTAGGATGTCTTTAAATACTTCAAGAAATCTTGTTTCAAGATCAAGTATTGAAGCCTTCAAGTCTGTTCAAGAAAACAAATTCATAGTGCAAAATCATTAAAGCTCAACAGCTGGCTCGACAGCTGCATCTATCGAGCTTAAGAAAGCTATTCTACATTCGATGTGCTCGACACCTACTCGACAGCTGCTCGACACCTTCTATTTGTCAAGGTTTAAGATTTTTGGAATTCCAATTTGATTTTCTTGGGATCTGTGAATTTGTCTTTGGGCTTTCTTTTCTCCTAACCCTGGACATATAAAAGAATCAGTTTAAGTGCCGTCAAAGAGTTCACAAGTTGCACAAGCTTTGAGAAAACTCTATTCAAACAAATTGTGACCGGAGACGAAGTTCTTGCCTTAGTTCATCTCTTTCTTTCGAAGAAGTTGTGGTGTATGTGCACCGTAGGGTTTTGTGACCAAGCATCTTCTTGATCTTCTTCGTATAGATGAACTGAAGAACTTTGCAATCAACAACCTTCTTAGCTAGTGATTGAAGTCGCGTATTGGGATCTGTGAAATTGGTTATTCACGTACTTGGGAGTTGTCCATCGAAAGGGGAACTATCACTATAGAACAAGTCCAATTGGGTATTAGGGTAAGGGTTCAACTGTAAGTTGGTAAGGTACTTGGATTCCTTTACTTGTAACCGCTTGTTGTGATAATAGTGGAGTTTCAGGAGTGGTGACCTGAAAATCACCTTGTGGGGTTTTTGCCATTAGGGTTTCCCCATTCGTGAACAAATCACCGTGTTATTTATTTTCCGCTGCATATTTAGTTTATTGGTAATTTGTTTGTGCTACCACGCGTTTGCATGATAAATTGATTAATTAATAACTTGGCTAATTAATTAACTAATTTCTATCACAAGGGGTCATTCAGTTTGTGGCCTATCAAACAACGATAGCTCTTCCTCACTATGCTTCCCCACATAATCAGTAGGAAGTGAATCATCAACTTCCATATTCCTCTCTTGAACTGGAGAACTATTTTCTGAGAGACTTTCAGAACTTAATTCATCATTGATCACAACATTTGAAGATTCTATGACTATTTTGGTTCTCAGATTGTACACTCTATATACTCTACTAGTGGAAGAGTATCCTAGAAAGTATCCCTTGTCACTCTTTGCATCAAACTTTTCTAGGTTCTCTCTATCTCGTAGAATGTAACAATCACTGCCAAATATCCTAAAATACTTGACCACAGGCTTCTTTCCTCTCCAGAGTTCATAGGGAGTTTGCTTGGAATCAGGTCTGAAATACACTTAGTTGAGTGTATAACAAGCAGTGTTAACTGCCTCTCCCTAGAAGCATTTGGGCATCTTTTTATTGTGTATAATTACACGTGCCATCTCCTGAACAACCCTATTCTTTCATTACACTATTCCATTTTGTTATGGTGTCTTGGGTGAAGAGAACTCTTGATGTGTGCTTAGATCATTGCAAAAGGTAACCAGTTTCGTATTCTCAAATTCTCTTCCATAATCACTTTTGATTCTGGCTATTACAGTACCTTTCTCAACTTGCAATTTCTTGCACAAATGGATCATCTTCTTAAGAGCCTCGGCTTTATCTATCAAAAGCACAACCCATGTATATCTAGTAAAATCATCTACAACAACTAGAATATACTTCTTTCCATCCAAACTCTGAACTCTAGCAGAACCCATGAGATCAATGTGCAACAACTAAAGAGGTTTGGAAGTTTAAACCTCAGTTACAGACGGATGCTTGGACTTCACTTGTTTACCCATCTAACATGGTCCACATATGCACTTTTCTGTCTTCTCAAACTTGGGCAAACCAATAACTGCATCACACTTGGAAATCTTCTCTAGTTGCTTGTGACTTGCGTGTCCCAACCGTTGATGCCATAAGTTAACTTGATTGATCTTTGCACTAAAACACTTGTTAGTTATGCTTGGTGTTATACCCTAACAGTTGTCAACTATCCTTACACCAACACACATACAGTCACCTCCTCCATCAAGTATCTCACACTCATACTTAGTGAAGAGAACATTTAGACCATTATCATAAATCTGATTGATGCTGAGTAAATTAGCCTTCAACCCATCTATATACCAGACATCTTCAAAAACTGGCAACCCTAGAATGTCCATAGTTCCAATGTCTCTGATCACAAATTTCCATCTCCAAACTTATATGTCCCAATCTTTCCTTCAAAGAGTGTCTTAAACAAAGCTTTATTTCCTATCATGTGCCTGGAACAACCACTATCCAAATACCAAAGACAAGAATCATGTGCCTTTAAGGTGGTTAAAGCAATATAACACACATAATTATCATCACATGTAATTATACCAAGATGCTCAAGGAAAAATTTAACAAAATCAACAAGTGACAGAAACAACAAGTAGACAAGATGGCATATAAGCAAAAAGATCTTCCAAGTATCCATGACAACAGGGGTCAAGGATCAGCTCTTAGATCAAAAAATCTACAACAAGAAAGCAACCTGCTTTGATATCACTTGTTTGCTTTTAGACCCCTTAAAACACAACTAGATTAACCTAGTTATTTAACCAAGTGATTACTTAGTCAAATTATCAGATCTAGGTTAACAAAAATTTATCATATCAATGTAAAGTGCGGAAAATAAAGAACACAAAGATATGATGACCTAGGAAACCAAACTAGTAAAAATCTAGAAAGTATCTAACCTAGCTATCCTCAAAGTAAATCTGAATCCACTATGAAAGAATTGAAGTTTACACAATAGCAAATTAGACCACTAACATCCTATTGCTACCTTGAGTAGGAAACTTACTACCACGATCACGTGACAACTCTAAGTCCACGAATTACTTCTTTCTTGGATTCCTAGCAAGTACAAGCACTTTAGCTTGTGTATCTTTAAGCTTCTTGAATGCAGCAACTGAATTGATCACCAAGTTCTTGACATAATCTTGAATCTTGGAAATTCTAAGTATGTGTGAAGTCAAACACCTCTAGATCTCACAAAAGATTCACACACACACAGCATAAAGAGCAACCTCAAAAATGTGGCTAGGGTTTCCCTTTTATACCTAGGGCAAAACATAAAATGCTACACATCATATGGGCTTAGGGCTGAGTTGGAAAATCTGCAGAAAAAATAATCTGCACGACTTTCGATCAATCGAGTCTAATTCTCGATCGATCGAGCCAGACAAAATTGCACACTCAACTATGCAGTAACTTGATTCCAACTTTACATAAAAGGCCTATTCTTTGAGCCAGTCTAAAACAAGATTAAACCTGTTTTGATCATGGTTTGCCAACATACAAAACGAAGTTCTAATACGTTAGTTCTTAATTACTTAGAACTTAACAGAAAGATTTGAATGAATTTTTTTGAATGTTCTTGAGGAAAATTTTAATTTGTACCACTTGATTTATTTACTTTAATGACACATAAATTTGGAACTGGTCACTAAATTTTGACATGGCGTTCGATAAATAAAAAGAACCTTGGTGGTGATAAATGTTCACCTCAATTTGTGGTTCTCTTTTGGTAGCTAAGAATGCACACTATGCTGTTGGAGAGTATACATCCCATTTCAGCATTGAAGACTTGTATAATTGAGATCATTCTAGCCAGTGAAGTAGAGTTAAAGGCCACAGAGAAGAAATTATATCAAGTGGTTAAGGATGCCATGGAGTTTGCAGTTGAGAGCCCTATTCAACTATTCCTACCCACAGTCAGCTCTCAAAGAATGTGTTTCCGTATCCAAAAGGTCTTGGAATTGGACCTGATTGGCAATATATATTTGAGGATCCAAAACTCTCTAAAGTTACTGCTCATGCGCAACCTTTCAAGCTTTGGCCATCATGCAATCTACTTGCATTGGCATTCAGTTTATGGATGCATGGTTGTAATGTAAGCAGGATTTGTTCTTTAGGTTGCTTACTATATTTCAAAATTTGAGTTCTACCTATTTATGTTCTAAATTTGTGATTTTTGGACTTTGGTTTGGAATGGTAAAGCCTAAGCCCGGCTTCCATATTTTCTATTGATGTTGCCGCAGTTAGTGGGTTTTATGTTGATTGGGAACATAAAAGATTCAACGCATGTTCAAGAATCTAAATTAAATTTAACGTGATTAAATATTCCACATGACCAAGATTCATGCGGCAAAACCAAGTAAACAGCTAAATTCTTATAACTTTTAAATTATTTAATTAAATCCAACATAGAGGATTAAGTTGACAAAACATGCTAAGTACTTATGGATCTACCTGGTATTTGAGCATGTTGTGTCAACTTATATACTAATCAAAAGTTGACCATAAACATGATATGGATTTGAGTGTGAGAAGAGGGTTGTTTTTGGCATTATCAACATCGGTAGCTTTCCCAATCACTTAGAATAATAACTGAGCCCAAAAGCTCCATAGTAGCAACCACCTAAAAAACTTGCAAGCTTCAAATTTTTAATATTTTTATAGTAGAAAATAAGAACACATGCTGTACTTTAATTTCGTTTCCATACATATACAGTCACAAAAAGAAAAATTTGAAAACTATAGTACTCATTCATTACATGAAAGAGTATCAAAGAAAAAAATCTTGCTACTATGAACTACTATCTAATTAAGTCAGCATCTTGAATTGGCAAATAGGAAAATAATGGCCACTCGACAATGCATTGCCGATGAAAGATGTGAGGACAAGGCATGCACATGACACTGGAAAATCCTCCAAGGAGATGGTTCAAGTATCAGTAGAGCTTGAGTTAAGCCCTACTTCCTTCAAAGCCACGATGGTAGATTGAGCAGCAGGTGTAAAAGTATGGTCTTCTCCTTCAAATTCCAAACTCAAAATGTGTGTTGTGACAATATTCAAATACACACACATCAACAAATTTACAGCAGTTGGAATAATCGAGCAAGACCCTATAAGCCCTAGCAATGATCTGATGCACCAACTCCTCGTGTTGTCAAGGGTTGAGTTTTAACGAAGGAGGCAAAAGATGAGAGAGTTTCGGATACAAAAAATCAGCATCTTGATTGAGAAACTCTTCTTGAAGAATCTCAACAGAGGTGAGTTCGGTTACTTGGAATTGGGTTAGATCTTGAACTTCATCATATTCAGCATCGCTCAAGATATGACGATGAGTGGAGCTGGGGTGTAGACAAAAGACAACAGTGGATGGGTTATTATGTGAAAGTCTTTCATGGGTTAATCCCATGTCCCACGTAGTAACATTGTGAGCGTTTGGGCAAGGCTGAAAGTTGCGTTTCAGCCCTGCGTTTTCATGCCTTTTTTTTTTTTTTTTTTGCTCTGCAGTGAACAGTAAAATCACTATGCAGGGGACAAAAAACACTATTCGTGCACTGTTCATGCACTGTTCACGTACTGTTTATGGGTCCCACGATACTATTTACACATTTAAAAATTATTTTGCTACAGTGTTTTCAGTTTTCAGTTTTCAGTTTCAGCAATAATAAGCTCAATCCAAACGGACCCACTATCTAGAACCACCATGGCCATGGCTCACTACACTACACTATCACTACAACTGTTAGGTTCTAAAGACTTAGGATTTTATGTATTTAGAACTCTAATGTGTATTGTTGGCAAACCATGATCAAAACAATATGTTTAGTTGTGTTTAGACTTGCTCAAAGTTGTCTCATTTATGTAAAGTTGGAATAAGTTGATGTAGAAGGCTTTTATGCTTCTCGGCCTGGTTCGATCGATCGAGGCTTAGGCTTGATCAATTGAAAATCAAGTTAGAAGCATTTTTATGCAGAATTCCAACTCAGCCCTAGTTTGTTTAAAATGTTTTGGGTTTTCTAATTTGTCCTAAATATAAAAGGCAAACCCTAACCACGTTTTAGTGTTGCTCATATTACTGTTTGTATAAATCTCTTGTGAGATCTAAAGCAGCTTTCCTTTACACAAACTTAGGGTTTTCAAGGAGGAGATATTATCTACACCTTGATGATCAATTCATTTGTTGCCATTGAAGCTTAAAGAAACATAAGCAAGTGTGCTTGTATCTAGTGGTGAATCCAAGAAAGAAGGAGTCCGTGGATTCGCAGCTTGCACGTGGTCGTGTCAGTAAGTTCTACTGGTAGGTAGCAATAAGAAGTCGAGCGTGGGTGTTTGTAAGTCTTATTGTATAAATTTCGATTCTTTCAAGATAATGGATTCAGGTTTACCTTGAGGATAGTTAGGTTAAATCTCTCCAAGTTTTTACCGGTTTGGTTTCCTAGGTGATCATATCTTTGTGTTATTTATCTTTCTACTGCTATGCATGATATGGTTATTGTGATTATGATAACCTAGATTTGTTAAATTGGACTAAATAACAACTTCACTAATTACCTAGGTTAATCCAATTGTGTTTTTAAGGGGTCTAAAAACTATCAAGTGGTATCAGAGCAGGTTACTCTCTTGTTGTTGATCTTTTGATCACTGAGGTGATCCTTGACCCCTGTTGTCATGGAACACGGACACTCTCTTGTTATTCCTCCTCACTTTGATGGGAATAATTATGCTTATTGGAAAGTAAGGATGAAAGCATTCCTGAGATCGATTGATGAGAGAGTTTGGAACTCCGTTGAATACGGATAGGAGAAGCCCACTACTCTTGTTAGTGAGTGGTAAACTTCTCAAAAAGAAGCAGCCGCGTTTAATACAAGGCCATGAATGCTATCTTTAACGCTGTTTCTATGGAGGAATTTAAGAGAATCTCTAATGTTGAGGTTGCTCATACTGCTTGGAATATCCTCCAGACTGTGCATGAAGGCATAAAGGCTGTCAAAATCAACAAATTGCAGCAGTTAACTTCTAAATTTGAAAGCATTAGGATGTCTGATGATGAATCCTTTGATGAATTCTATGCTAAACTCAATGATATTGTTAATTCTGTTTTTAACTTGGGTGAAATCTATGATCAACCTAAAATTGTTAGGAAGATTCTTAGGTTGTTAACTGAAGACGTTAGACCCAAGGTGACCGCCATCACTGAAAGCAAGGATATGGACTCCATCCCTATTGATCAACTTGTAGGATCTCTTCAATCTTATGAGTTGGACCTACCCAAAACTAAGAAATCCAAATCAATGGCTCTTAAGTTAGTTGATGATGTTGAGGTTGGTGGATTTAATGATGAGCTCTCTGCTACAAAGATTGCTTACCTTGCCAAGAACTTTAGAAACTTTCTCAGGAATAGTAACAAAAAGGCAAGAGGTATGAACACTGCTGAACCTAGAAACTTTAGGAAGAATGATCCTACTAAGGTTAACAATAATTATAAACCTAGAGAAAAAGTAGGTCAATCTTCAAATAATTCTATGGGTCCTCAGTGTTTTGGATGTCAAGGGTATGGTCACATGAAATCTTAATGTCCTACCTATTTGAAGTCTAAGGGTAAGGCTATGGCTGTAACCTTTAGTGATGGTGAAATTTCTGATGATGAGTCTGGATGTGACGAGGATGGAAACTTCATTATTTTCATTGCTACTGCTGTAGTAAATGAGAGCATATCTACTGAAGAGAACCCTTCTAATGAGGAACTCTCTGAGGATGCAGATCTTGAAGAGGCTTACAATAAACTTTGTAAAGTTGCTACAAAGGATGCTATGAATGTTGAACTTGGCCTGAATAAAATTGAATCTCTTGAGCTTGATAAGAAGAATTTGCTTGTAAAACTATTTAATGCTAATGAACTTTTGAACAATGTGAAAACTGAGAATATGCTATTGCTTGATAAAGTTAAATCTTTGGAACTTGATTTATCTGTTGCTAGATCTACTAGTTCTAAACTTGATCAAATGCTGAGTGTTCAAAAGTCTCCTTCTGACAAATCTGGATTAGGTTTTGTTGAAAGTATCTTTGTGCCTGCTCCCCATTCCACAAACTTTGTCCCTTCATCTTCTTCTGAACCTTCTGTGAGTGAGATTGTGTGTGAAACTGTCAAACCCCTTGTGAGTGAGGTTGTCAAACCCATAAAAGTTTCACCATCTAGGAAGGTTAGGGTTGATCTGAAAGAGTCTAAACCTAAGAAGCCTACCCTGTCTAAGGACAAGTCACATGATAAACCTGCATGGGTTTTCATTTTTGTGGAAAGTCTGGACACATTTGTCCAAACTGTTACAAGCTGCAAGCTGCAAAGAGAGCAAACAAACCAAAAGTACCTGTACCTCAAGCACAAGATCCTATGGTACTCATTGGTGAATTGGTAAAGGCTTTAAACCTTTATTCCAATCCTAGAGTTGGTAATCATTCCCATGTGAATAAGAACTCCAATGCTCATGGTGCATCTAAAAGAGTTTATGTTTTTTTTGTTTCTAGGATTTGCATTGCATAACATTCATGCATTTCATTCTAGTTTTTGTTTAATAATAAAAAAAAATTAAAAAAAAAAAAGGAAGAAAAAGGAAGCAAATTGTGTTTTGCACTAGTTTCTTGGTTTTTGAGAACAAGGTTGGTCAATTTATTTTCACATAACATGTCTTTTGTACCTTATTTAGCTTTGATGAGCTTACTTATTGCACTTTACTAGTTGAAGCTTTGTAGTGCATGTTGTGTGGGAAAGATGTTTATGGTTTTGATCACTTTGTCTTGATCTTGAAGCCACATGTTTTTTGACTATCAGACTTGAACTTTTAGAGAAAGGCTTAAATAACCATCTCACCACTGTTCACTAGCCAATCATGAACACCTTAGTGCATATTGTAAGATTTTGTGCTCGAGAAAGTGTAGCACATGCACAAAAAGAACATAAGGTGTAGCCTCGGTTTAATTTCTTATTGCTTAAAATTGGTGTGTACTATTAGGCTTGATGTCAAATCACATAATTAAAATTGGTGTGTACATTATCCTAGCTTTTTAATAAGTTTCTAAATAAATTAAAATTGGTATGTATATTATGAGGCAAAATTCAAGAGACTAACATGATTGCAAGCTTATGATCTAGGAAATGTGGAAGTTATAAGATGTAACTCTTTAGGTGATAGTCACTTTCAAATTCAATGTGATGAATTTTGTAGACTTTGTGATTGATTTCTATTTACATATCACCTCACATGTATCTCAAGCTTTTGCTAGTTGCACACACTATACAAGTTACTCTTTGCTCAACATTGTACATTTTATTGTGTTTGTCTTTAGTCTGACGAACCAAGTTTGCAAATACTTTGAGTTTTGTGCAAAACTAATTTGATGCTTGAAAATTTATGGAGAATGTAAGAAATTTTAAATTTGGTAAAATTGGGCTTCAATTCTTGTTTTTGAAAATCATATCATACTCATGCATTTTGTTCCTCAATTTCAATGCTTTGAGATGTTTCTAAAACTTTTTCAAAAATTGTGTTTTCTTAAAAATTTGTGAGTCTCTATCTATTTCGATTGATCGAGTCTGTTTTTCAATCAATCGAAATTGGTTTTAAAAATTTAAGTGAGCCTCTGTTTGTTTCGATCGATCGAACCTTATACTTCGATCAATCGAAAATCGTATCGGAAGTTTTTCAAAAATTGATTTTCAGTTGAGACAGACACTTTTTCAAAAAGTTCTTTACCTTTTCTCTCTCCATACGACTCGGTCAAGGCTTAATCTCCAATTTTTTTTCGTTTTTGTCCATTCTTTTTGCGAGGTTTTCCTCTCCCAAGGCCGGTAAGACCTTTATACCCTTCCCTTTATACATTTATTCTCATGTTTTCATGCATAAACTCATGCATTTTGTTGGGATTTTCGGACCTTTTCAAATTTGGGATTTTTATTGAATCGGGCTTTTTTTTTCTGAAATTGATCATTGGGTTTTGTTCCTATATTGTTATAATCATGTTATATGATGGTTAATTTGATCAATTTGGGGTTTTGTAATAAATTGAAAATTCTAGGGCTTGTATTGAACCCAAATTGGGGCTTTTTGTTCAACTTGGTTCAATTGATGAAATTGGCTTGTTGGAGTGATGTAATTGATCATTATTTTATGTAATCTATCTTATGTAATGATCAATTCATCAATTTATTACAAATTAATCAAGTGGTTTTTCAAAATTTGGGGGTTTTTGTTAGAAACTCTATGCTTAAGCCAAATTTGTGAACTTGAACTTAATTTGAACTTTATTGCATTGCATTAGGTGCATTAGGTCATGCATCACTACATTTAATTTGTTCATGCATCATATAGATTTTTGTTCTATATATATATATATTTTTTTTTTGGTGCTAACTTGCAATCTGCCCTTGGTTTTTTGTTTTTGTTTTTGTTTTATTTTTTTTGCTTTGTGTCTTGATCCTTATCCTAGCACCATGCCTAGGAAGACTAGAGCTCATAGGACCCCTTCCACTTCCTCTGAGTCTCCCTCTAAGAGTGAGGTGTTTAGGAATGACAAAAGCAGAGAGACCTTTAAGAAACTAAACTGTAAGCGTAAGATTTGAGATGAGCGTTCTATGATTTTAGATGAGATTGATCCAACCATTAGGGCTAACTTTGAGTCTAGAGGTTGGTTGTCCCTATTAGAGATAGATCATCCACTCCCAACCACCCTAATTAGAGATTTCTTCTTGAATCTCTCTTGCCATATCTATGATTCCAACACTCTTGTTAGGAGTTGGATACGAGGTGTTGAGTTCACCATTGCTCCTTGGGTAGTGGCTGAAGCTCTTGGGGTTCCAGTCATTAGGAAGCCTGACTATCCCTATGATGAGTCTCCACCCTTAGATGTTGTCATGTTATACATCACTGGGTCTTCTATCCAGTGGGGTTTTGATCCTCGGATCACGTTTGCTAAGCTTACTGAGACTGCCTATCTTTTCTTTAGGATAAAGTGCCATTTTTTGTGGCATGTTTCTCATCTCCACACCATCCCTCTAGAGCGATGTGTGTTTTTATACGCTTTTGTTTCTGGTGCGTCTATCAGCTTCCCACATTTGTTCCTTTGTTCCTTGAACGACGTTCATAGGAGTTCTGTCGTAGGGCATGCACTTATCCATCCTATTTTTATTCATAGGATTTTGTTATTTTTTTGAACTAGATAGTTTCCTTTTTGGTGAGCCTGTTCATGTTATTACTCCCATAGGTGCCACCTTTCTTAGGTAGAGGGCTGCTCACTTAAGAGTTGATCCTACGCGTCCTAAAGGTGCGCCTTCTGGTGCTGTTCCCTATCCTCCCTCTTCTACAGGTGCTGATGCTGCTGAGACATCTGGTGCTGCTGCTGCTGATGCTGATGTTCCTCCATCGACTACTTTGGATGATTCAGACATTAGACGTACGTTGGATCATGTCTTGACCGTTTAGGCAGCTCATGGACAGATTTTGATAGACGTGCTTGATGAGATCTGTGCTTTGCATGTAGAGTTGGCACAGTTTAGACGATCTTCACCACCACCTCCCTTTTGATGATGGATTTTGATTGCCCTTCGGCATTCCATCACAAAAAGGGGGAGTACATATTTGTGCTCTTGTAGAGTTTTATTTTTAGGGGGAGAGTTTTTTTTTTTGTTGGTTAGAGCTTGTGGAGTTTAGTTTGTATCTACTTGCTTCACATTGTATTTTATCTTTTTTAGCTCTTACCATATTTTTGTTGGGTTATTCATGTTAGGGGGAGTTACTTTTATTGCTTTATATTGTTTCTTGTTTTCAACTGCTTATTGATTTATATTTATGAGTTATTCATTGATATATGTCCTTATTATGTGTTGTTTGAAATCAAGAATTTATTTTGTTTACTTGTATTTTCCACACATGCGGTTATGCATTTTATTTAGTGTTTTAGGAACTATACAGGTTGATTCAATTAAGCTGCTATCTACACTTGTAACTGATAGATAGTAGCTAGGATTGAGTTTGTTTTATGAGCATTTGTTTTGTAAAGGGCTTTTCTTTGTAAACTTTGAGCTTCTAGTTGTGTTTTGTCACGGATTGCCAAAGGGGGAGTTTGTTAGGTTCTAAAGACTTAGGTTTTTATGTATTTAGAACTCTAATATGTATTATTGGCAAACCATGATCAAAACAATATGTTTAGTTGTGTTTAGACTTGCTCAAAGTTGTCTCATTTATGTAAACTTGGAATAAGTTGATGCAGAAGGCTTTTATGCTTCTTAGCCTGGTTCAATTGACCGAGGCTTAGGCTGGATCAATAAAAAATCGGGTCAGAAGCGTTTTTCTACAGAATTCCAACCTAGCCTTAGTTTGTTTAAAACGTTTAGGGTTTTCTAATTTGTCCTAAGTATAAAAGGCAAATCCTAGTTACGTTTTAGTGTTGCTCATATTACTGTTTGTGTAAATCTCTTGTGAGATCTAGAGGAGTTTTTCTTTACACAAACTTAGGGTTTTCAAGGAGGAGATATTATCTACACCTTGATGATCAATTCAGTTGCTGCCATTGAAGCTTAAAGAAACACAAGCGAGTGTGCTTGTATTTGGTGGTGAATCCAAGAAAGAAGGAGTCCGTTGATTCGGAGCTTACACGTGGTCGTGTCTGTAAGTTCTACTGGTGGGTAGCAATAAGAAGTCGAGCGTGGGGGCTTGTAATTCTTATTGTATGAACTTCGATTCTTTCAAGATAGTGGATTTAGGTTTACCTTGAGGATAGTTAGGTTAAATCTTCCCCAGGTTTTTACCGGTTTGGTTTCCTGGGTGATCATATCTTTGTTAAATTGGACTAAGTAACAACTTGGCTAATTACCTAGGTTAATCCAACTGTGTTTTTAAGGGGTCTAAAAACTATCAGCAACTATGAAATTTACTGAGAAAATTATTTCATTGATCTGATGTAAAAAGATAATTACAATAATTTATATACAACACTAAGAAGCTAACTCAAGCCAAAAACTAACTTAACTGATCTAACAAACTAACTAACAAAAATGTACAGCTAAGACAATCATGTGTAGCTCACATGTCCACTAACCAAGACTATACTACATGTAGTTTTTATGCTTTAGCTACTTGTCTTTGAGCTCTTCTTCAGCTCTGCAACTATTGTGACTTCTGGACCCGTGTAATTCAATTTGCTGCTCTAGTTTCTTTAATTTTTGATACTCCCCCTCAAGATGGACATCATGAGAATGAATGTTAGAGATGCCCATCCTAGTAAGAAGGCCATAAAATTGATTCCAACTCAACGCTTTTGTCAGCAAATCAGTTAACTGATGTTGAGTTCTAATATCTATTAACTTTTTAACTCCTGCTTGCACCTTATTCCTCACAATGTGACAGTCTATCTTAATATGCTTTGTATGCTCATGGAATACTGGATTAGTACCTATGTGGATTGCTGCTTGAGAATCACTGAACAATAAAGTAGCTTGATTGAGTTTAACATTCAGATCCTTAAGTAAATACAGAATCCATGTCACTTCACACACTGCAACTGCCATTGGTCTGTATTCTACTTCTACCGTGGATCTTGAAATTGTATTTTGCTTCTTAGACTTCCAAGAAATCAAAGAATCACCAAGAAATACATAGTAACCTGTGATAGACCTCCTAGAATCAATGCATACTGCCTAATCTGCATCTACAAAGGCTTTGATATGCAAGGAGGATTGAGTTGAAAAGAACAATCCTTGTCTTGGGGTGCCTTTAAGATATTGAATTATCGTATAGGCTGCCTTGAGGTGAGGCTCTCTAGGCTTAGACATAAATTGGCTCAACTTGTGTACTGAGTAAGTAATATTTGGCCTGGAAATGGTTAAAAATAGCAGCCTCCCTATCAATCTTCTGTACATACCAGCATCATCTAATAACTTGCCTTCATCTTTGCTGAGTTTTAACAAGCTTACATCCAAGCATTCCCACATCATTGATCTCTTCAAGTGCATATTTTCTCTGGCATAATGAAATGCCTTTCTCAAACCTAGCCACTTCCAAACCCAAGAAGTGTTTCAAACTGCCCAGGTCCTTCAACTTGAATTGCTTATTTAAGACAACCTTCAAGTCTACTATAGATTGAGGATCATTATTGGCAATGAGTATATCATCAATATATACCAAAAGTGCCATGAAAGAAGCACCTAATTGCTTGGTGAACAAAGAATAATCTGCCTTGGACTACAGAAAACCATGTTGTAGTAGAGTGGTTGGAAACTTGGAATACCATTGCCTTGGGGCTTCTTTAAGGCCATACAAGGACTTATTCAACTTGCACACAAGCTCCCCCTTGTTGGGTAGGCCTGGAGGAAGACATATATACACTTCTTCATGCAAATCACCATGAAGAAATGCATTATTTACATCCAATTGGTGAAGAGTCCAGCGTTCCATAGCAGCCAAAGTCAAGAAAGTTTTAATAGTCACCATCTTGGCAACAGAGGAGAAGGTCTCAGTATAATCCAAACCCTCCTGTTGAAAATAACCTTTGGCAACCAACCTTGCGTTGTACCTCTCAACACTACCATCTGACCTGCACTTGATTTTGAAGACCCACTTATAACCAACAACCCTTTTATTGGGAGGCAAAGGAACAAGAGACCAAGTGTTATTAAGTTCTAAAGCTTGAAGTTCAGCTGTCATGGCAGCGTCCCAATTTGGATCTCCAACTGCTTGATGGTAAAACTGTGGTTCCTAAAGGGTAGAGATACTATTACAGAAATGGGAGTAAGAATGAGAGAGTTTGTGACTAGAAATATAATTGGCAATAGGGTATTTGGTGGAAGTAGCATTGCATTTATAGACTTGAAGGTAAGCAGGTGGTCTAGAAACTCTAGTGGACCTCCTAGGGAGGGGATCATAAAGAACAGGTCTAGCTGGAGGGGAAGCAGTAGCATGGATAGGCTCAATGACAGGAACAATAAACAAAGAAGAATGAGTAAGATCAGGAGTAGCAGTAGTAATGTCATTAGGAACAAAAACAAACAAATCCTCAAGAAGATCAATAAAATGTTCTTCAAGAATAGTAGAATCAATAGGTGCTAAGGGGTCTGGGATAGGAGTAGAATGGCGAATAGAATTAGTAACAAGTAAAGGTGGAGCATCAGGAAAACAATCATGATAAAAGGGATCAGATTGAGACAAAGGAACAGAAGAAGGAAGAGATTTAAAAGGGAATATAGACTCATGAAAAGTAACATCTCCAGAAATGAAATATGATCTAGTTTGTAAATTCAAAAGCTTATAGCCTTTAACTCCATAAGGATACCCTAAGAAAACACACTTGAGAGCCCTAAGGTCAAACTTGCCCCTATTGTGAGAGAGAGTAGAAGCAAAACATAGACAACCAAACACCTTGAGATGTGAATAATCTGGAATTTTATTGTAAAAAAGCTCAAAAGGAGATTTGTTGTTTAAAAGAGGATAAGGAAGTCTGTTGATAAGATGCACAACAATGAGGATGAAATCACCCCATTAAGCAATAGGAATATTTGATTGAAGTCTTAAAACTCTTGCAACACAAAGTATATGCTGATGTTTCCTCTCCACAACTGAGTTTTGTTGTGGAGTGGCAACACAACTATGTTGATGAATGATGCCATGAAGCTTAAAGAAATCAACCATTTGAAATTCAAGCCCATTGTCTGTCCTAAAGACCTTAATAGACTTACCAAATTGGGTTTTAATCATGGTATAAAAGGATTGTAATAGAGATCTAGTTTCAGACTTAGATTTCATAAGATAAACCCAAGTTGATCTAGTACAATCAACAGCAATAGTAAGAAAATATTTGTGACCTGCAATAGTAGGTACCACATAAGGACCCCAAATGTCAAAATGTATGAAATCAAAAGGAAATTTAGAAACATGATTATGAAAAGGAAAAGGAAGTCTTTTATGCTTAGCTAGAGGACAAATTTCACAAATTTCATTAGAGATAGTAGTGAGATCAGGAAATGCATTCTTCAAAACAAAAATCTTAGCATCAGAGGGATGCCCAAGTCTAGAATGCCAGACAAAAGCTAGAATCTTGACATTATTGATTACATGAGACTTATTTCTATTGAAAATATAATGAAAAATAGAATTAAAAACAGATTGGAAGGATGGAGTAGCCGAGGATTAAGTTGGAATGGCATAAGTATCAGAAGGGCTATGTTGAAAGAGATACAACACATCATGAACTTTACCCACACCAATCATCCTCTAGCTAAATGAGACAAAAAGTAGACAGGAAAATGAGACAGCAATGCATTTTCTTGGTGAGTTGGCTAACTAATAAAAGTTTGAAAGAAAAGGATGGAACACAAAGCACATTGGTTAAGATCAAATTTTTAGAAAGACATATAGAACCAATATGAGTTACCAAGGCAGTCTCACCATTAGGAAGTTCAACCACACAATTGACAGTAGTAAAATCAGTCAATAGATGAATAGAATGCACTATATGATCTGTTAAACTAGTGTCAATGACCCAAGTATCACCACCAAAAGTTGTTCTATGCACAATTTGGGCAGAAAAGAATGAATGCCTCAAATGAAGACAAGTAGAACTTAACATACCTGCCATGGTGAGAGCATCTATGGTATTAGAAAAAGGAACAACTAGATTAGGCTTAATCACATTGTTGGCCATGTGTGCTTCGTTGTTGCCCATATTGAATTGAGTCTCCGTGCCACCAATGTGGAGATGCACAACTTGCATTTGAGTCCCCAACATGGTAAAAAACTGCTGACATTGTTCTTGAGTGAAATGAAAAGTAGCAGATGTAGGACCATTGTCTGCATAAGCCTTTTGAACATTGACTTGATTCACCATAAAGTTCTTGCCTTCAAGTTTGAAGCCTAGAGGAAAACCATGTAGCTTGAAGCACTTCTCCATGACATGTCCAAGCTTACTAGAGTGAGTGCATATGAGTCTGTCTTTCCCTTTGGAATTCTTTCCTCCAGAAACACTAGAATTACCAAAGAATCCAGGAAAATTGGAATTGGAATTGACATTAGAACCCTTCACTGCTAGAGTAGTAGACTCTATGTGAATAGAATTGCCAAGCCCTATACTCCTTTGCCTTTCTTCTTGAATCAACAAGGAATAGACTTTGTTAATGGTTGGCAATGGTTCCATTAACAAGATCTGTCCTTTGATTTGAGAGTGTGACTCATTGAGCCCTGTTAGAAATTGCATCATTGATTCTTGAAGATGAAGATCTTCAAGCTTTTGAGACAAATTACAAGTACACTTTCCACAAGAATAGGTAGGAGTAGGCCTAAAATTTTGAAGTTGATCCCAAAAGAGCTTCAACTGAGTGAAATAATTGGTAATTGAAAACTCACTTTGACACATTGAAGCTATGTCTTTTTGAAGTTGGAAAACCTTAGGTCCATTCCCTTGAGAATGTGTATCTCTGAGATCATTCTAGATCTCCAGAGCAGTGTCTCTGTAGGTAATACTCACACGAATTTGATGTGACATAGCCTTTATCAACCAAGGACCTACCATGTTGTCACAGGGAATCCAAGCATCAACTGCTGCTAGAGTCTTTATCAATGGTGAAGAGAGAGTGATGCTACCATTGACAAAGCCAAACATATTCTTAGCAACCAATGCCTTCTTCATTGAACGAACCCAAGCATGTTAGTTCTCACCAATCAAGGGTTCAGGCATAAGCATGGCACTAGGACTCTTAGCATGATGAAGAAATAGAGGATTTGAGATATCCTCTACGAGTGTAGGATCTTGCACAGAGGAAGAAGATGAAGTATTAGTAGCTTCAGCCATTGAAGAAGCTTCAAATCTCTCAAGAACAAACCCTAGAAATTTGGGAGAAAATAGAGCAGGTAAGCTCTAATACCATATGAAATTTACTGAGAAAATTATATCATTGATCTAATGTAAAAAGATAATTACAAGAGTTTATATACAACACTAAGAAGCTAACTCAAGCCAAAAACTAACTTTACTGATCTAACAAACTAACTAACAAAAATGTATAGCTAAGACAATCACGTGTAGCTCACATGTCCACTAGCCAAGACTATACTACATGTAGTTTTTATGCTTAAGCTACTTGCCGTTGAGCTCTTCTTCAGCTCTGCAACTATTGTGACTTCTAGACCCATGTAATTCAATTTGCTCCTCTAGTTTCTTTAATTTCTAATACACGAGAGAGAGAGAGAGAGCCTTATAATTTTGCAAAAGAGATAAATTGAGTTTGTGATATGAAAAATTGAAAGTATCACCAACTTTCACTTTTATTTGTAGAATTGAGAGAGGTGGTGGAGAAACGTTTCTCATTGATAAGAGGAAAAACATCTTATGGTGATTTTTTTTTTTTTTTTGAATAGACCGACATGAATTCGGGATGATTTTTTTTAAGGTTCGAGTGATATTTATTTAGGGTTTAGAGGATGGATCGAGTCTTAAAGAAAAAAAAAAAAAAAATCACATTGAAGGTGGATAATAAATTAATAATAAAGTAGTAACAATAATGAGCTCATATGAAAATAACATCTATGTTAATACTAACTATATTTACTTAGTACTTTAAAGTTATAAAGCTAACAAAAAAAATATTATATCCATTACTTTATGAACAAAATTTAATCCAATATTCACTTAAGAAGTTGACATGTGCCATTGTCCTCTGAAATTAAAAATAAAATAAAAAAGGAAGGAAAAAGGTAAATTCAAATAAATCTTCTTCTATGCTTAATGGCACATGTTACCTTCTTAAAGTGGTTTGAAGGGATTGGCCCAAAACTAGTTTCGAACAACCTTTGCTTTTGTATTACATTTATTTGTATTATATTTATTTGTTAGACTTTCCTTCCACACCAAATAAACTTAGACTAATTTTTCATTCTTCAATTAAGAAACCCAATTAACTTTCCAAGTTATAATTGGAATTTGAGGCAATTTTCCAAAAGTCTCCACCTTGATTCAAATTCCATCAACTATCTTCTTTTTTCTTGGGATAGCTCCATCGAAATCAAGTAGTCTTCTTTTGTCTCAGAATCCCTCCACTTTAATCAAAGCAATCCCTTCTTTTCCATTTTAATTCACACAAAAATAAGCATCCAATAAGTCAACCAAAGTCTGATACCACTTGTTAGGTCCCAAATAATATTATCACTAATATTACCAATTCCAAATAGAAATCACACACAAAACATAAATATTTATGTGGAAAACTCTCCTTATTTTTCTTTGCTTTCACACACACTCTTTGTGTCTCATGGCTAAAGAAAAATTTTCTTGTTTTTCTTTGCTCTCATACACATTAATTATTTAACTCGAAGGAAACAATACTTTACTCTCTCCTCTATAGCTTTCTTCTCTTCTTCTTTCTCTTTTACGCATAGCTCTCCTTAGATATCTCTCTCTATGCAGCACCTCTTTCTTTAGAACTTTGCAACATCAAGCAAAACTTCACAAATCCTCCTTGATTTTTGTGATTTACCAAAAAAAAAAAAAAAAAAAAAAAAAAAACGTTGTTGACAAAACCCAAACCTTGTTGTCTCTCTCCTTGAGTTATCACCCAAGTAAAAATTCATTTTTTCTCTCTCTTGATTTCATGTTCTATTTTCCCTCTCCCCATAGGGAGGACCCTTGGGCTAAAACCCTCAATTTTTTTTGGGTAGTATTATCTATTTATAATACTCTTTCTATTCCCCCTATAACAATGAATGCATTACTTCTTTAATAAGAAATAGACTTTTTTTTCACACTAAGGAATGGTCTTTTTTTCCACATTAAGGAAACTCAAATTAATTTTTCCTTCTTCAACTAGAAAACCCAATCAACTTTCCAAGTCACAATTGAAATTTGAGACAATTTTCCAACCAAAAAAAAAAAAAATTAAATTAAAACTTTGACGTAGTCTTTAAAACAATTAATCCTCAAATAATTTAAAAATTCACAATTAGATCCGCGTATCAATCAAATATAACGAAAGGTAAATTTGGATAATTTCCCATGCTAACAAGTTTCATGAGGCAAAGCCATTTAAACATTTTGAACTTTTTAATATTTTAATTAAATACAACATTATTTTTTTAATAAAAAATAAAATAACTTATTTATTTATTTTAAGAATAAAATGATCTCAATTAAATAAAAGCAAAATTGGCTTGAAATACAATGTTGAGATGTGGAAGAAAATTTTCTATCCATACCGAAAAACTTGTGACATTTATATATTAACATGCTTAGCAAGGTTATGTGCAACATAATTGTTTTGAGGGCATAAAAATGAAAAACTAATAGAACATAAAGGATTCTATAATCAACTTTGCACCTGAGATTAAGTGTCCGTAAGAAACTAGAGATTCCTCTTCATTTTCCAAAGATTTTATGACTATCTTTGAATCTCCTTCCAAAATCATTGTTAGGACTCTAATTTCAAGCAAAAATTCAATGGCTCTTGATCACGGGTGCCATAGCATATTATCAATTTAAGTGAATTGACTTAATTATGAATTTATTAATTGCAACTTCTTAAATTTTTTTTGAAATTAAAAGAGATGCTTGTCCGATAAAAAATTACAAATAAAAATTCTATAAGAATATTTAAAGAAAAAATAGGAAAAAAAAAAAAAAAACAATTTAATACAGATCCTTGTCCGATAAACAAATCCATGCCATGCATAACTACTATCTAATTAAGTCTACATCTTGAAAATCCTCCATCCAGAGAGCTTCACTTAAGCCCTATAACACGACCGCAGCGTTTTCAGTTTTCTTTTCAATTCTTTTCTACAAAAAGCCACCGTTCTATTAAATGGTGACGTCTTGAACTTCTGTTTTTTCTTCCTCAATTCCCCTAAGGGATGGCTGTGATGGCCGATTGGGCAGTAATTAGCAGCATATCCTCCTTCGAATTCTGAACTCAAATAATATGTTGTGAAGATATGCAAATCCACCAACATCAACCAACGCTTGTTGTTTCCAGTTGCAGTTGAATTGGAATTATAATGATTCACCAAAATCTTATGAGCAGATGAAACGATCTCGTGCAGCAAATCCTTCTGCTGTTGCGGGTGAAGGTCTAATGAAATTGAAGGAGAAAAAAGCGGAGAAAGTCTTTGACACAAAAAATCAGTGTTTTCATTGAGAAACTCTTGTTCTTGGAACTCAAAGGGGTTGAAATCGGTCATTGGGTTTTCGAATTGGTTCATAAAGTACTCTTCAAATTCGATTGCTTTAAACATTTGTCTCACGCAAAACAGAACGGTGGAAGGGGTATCATCAAGGGTATCGACTGTTTCGCAGCTTAGACTCACGTTCCAAGTAGAAACTCCTCCTCTATGTACTGCCATGTTCATAATGCATGGCTTCTTTTCTCTACAAAAAAAAAAAAAAAAAAAAAAAAAAAGAGACCTATTAAATCACTATGTTAGAGAAGACTGCAAAGTTTCAATTTTATGTGGAGTCAGAGATGAAAGAAAACTTCCTTGATTCTAGAGAGAATTGAGAGAATCCAAAGGAAATGAGATTTGTATTATCACACACTAATCAATACATAACAAGAACCTATACATATATACTCTGTTATAGCTAATCTATTCTAACTAATCTACGTCATTTCAGCAGGATTAACAAACTACAAACTAACAGATGATCTTGAATGTACACGTGCCCACTAACCATAACTAACTCGCTCTTAATAAGCTACAGGCAGTATTTACAACTATGCTACTGAACGACATGTCGTTTCTGCAGCTCATTAACCTTGGCCTTCTGCACTACACCTTGCTCTGCATCAGCTGCCTTTACAAGAGAGAGTGAGTGAGAGAGAGTATTGGTGGAACCAAGTTAATAAATATTTGCTATCATTAATAATAACATGCCATTTTTTAAATGTTATACACAAAAATGGGCTTACAAACGAGAGTTTTTGCTACAAGTATTTGCTAATATTAATAATTTTCCTACAACGAGAGTTTTTAGGACCTAAAGGTTATAATCTTTTTATAGGACCATAGTTTTAAAAGCCGGACCGGACCGGCCGGTTCGACCGGTTCAACCGGGAACTGGTTTTTAATCCGGTCCGGTTATGTTAAAAAAAAACCGAAAATAATGTAAAAACCGCGAAACAGTAAAAACTGGCCGGTTCAACCGGAAAATCGAGAATCGGCGCGGTTAAACCGGTTACTGACCGGTTACTTTTTTTTTTGTCCTTTCCCAGCCTAAAACGACGTAGTTTTGTTGTTTTAGGCTAAAACAACAAAACTACGTCGTTTTAGGCTGGAATCCTAACCCTAAAGCTCACTCTCATTTTGTGTTTGTCATTTTCATTTTTCACTATCTCAGACTCAGACTCTCAAATCTCAATATCTCCGCCTCACCCAAGCTCACAGCCTCTCTTCCTCACCGCTCACAGGCTCTCTGCCTCGCCGCTCAGAGCTCGCCCTCTCCGCCTCATTCTCTCCGCCTCACTGCCTCACCAGTCGCCGCTCGCCCTCTCCGCCTCACTGCCTCTGTACCTCGCCTCACACTCTGCCTCACCTTCTCTGCCTCGCCCTCTCCGCCTCACTCTCTCTACCTCTGTAACTCGCCGCTCACACTCTCTGCCCTTTGACTCGCCCTCCCCGCCTCACTCAAGCTCACACTCTCTAGTCTCTTCCTCTCTGCCTCAAACATTTTTCTTCCTCTCCGCCTCACTCAAGCTCACGGGTTTGAAGTACTGGGTTTTTTTTTTTCTTTTTGGGTTTTTTCCTTCTCATCCTTACGGGTTCTCGGTCTCGCCCTCTAAAGTGGTCTGCTCTCTGCTTCTCGGCTTCATCAGGTAAGGTAACATTCTTTTCTTTTGATTTTATGACTTGATTTTGATTTTGATAATTTTCTTTTCTTGATTCTGTTTTTTTTTTTTTTTTCATTTCTCTCGGTCATCTTAGGTTCTCCATTCCTTCACTTCACTGGACTTCACTGGGTAAGTGCCTAAGTGGTAACTTCTATTTCTATCTTTCAATTATTACTTGATTTTGATTTTGATTTTGATAATTTTCTTTTCTTGGTTCTTTTTTATTTTTATTTTTTCTCAGCTTCATCTCAGATTCTCCATTCATGTTCTCGGCTTCATCTTAGGTTCTCCGTTCTGTGACTTCACTGGTAAGTGGTTACTTCTATCTTTCAATTATTAATTTACAGAGTATGTTGTGGATTTGATTTACAGAGTATTACTATTTGTGAAATATAAATTACAGAGTATTTTACAGAGTGTGTTGTGGATTTTGTGTATGATCAATGATGTGGATTTGATTTACAGAGAATTATTGTTTGTGAAATATTGTTTATAGTGTATTTGTATTTTACTGAGTATGTTGTGGATTTGATTTACAGCATATTATTGTTTGTGAAATATTGTTTACAGTCTGAAATTGTTGAGTGAAATGGAATCTGCCTCTGTGCCATCTAATGAACGTGCTTCTACAACCGGGTCTAATGCTAATTCTTCATCAGTGAGGGCAAAATGTGATCCTGCATGGGATCATGTAACTGAAGAGTTGAAAGACGGAAGAAGTAGTTATAGATGTATA
Organism: Quercus lobata; assembly: GCF_001633185.2. Classification (NCBI taxonomy): domain Eukaryota; kingdom Viridiplantae; phylum Streptophyta; class Magnoliopsida; order Fagales; family Fagaceae; genus Quercus; species Quercus lobata. Next base: position 76,269,666 of record NC_044907.1, read on the forward strand.
CATTGTGGGAAAACTTATAAAGGAGGGGGCATTAATCAGATGAAAAGACATCTAACTGGAATTAAAGGTGATGTGGCTGCATGTATGGGTGTACCTTATGATGTTAGGTTCCAAATGGTTGAGAATTTGAAGGAAATTTCAAAATCTAAAGAACAAACAAAAAAGGATCAAGAAGCATCTAATTATTCGCCATTAGAGGATTCACCAGAATTTGAAGATGTCCAAGAAATTACTCCTAGAGGTAGGGGGTTAGGTAGGGGAAATAGAAGTAGTCCTAGTAATTTTCCACGAAGATCCAATCTTGGCAAGAGAAAGGTTGGTCACATTGGTAATTACTTCGCTCCTAGGACAACACTGGGAGCTCAACCTTCTATTAAAAGTGTGCTTGCTGGCAAAGAAAAGAAGCGGAGGGTTGATATGGTTGTAGCTAGATGGATGTATGATGCTTGCATTCCAATTAATGCTGTGAATTCTAGTTATTATCAACCTATGCTCAATGTTGTAGCTTCTTATGGTCCTGGATATAGAGGCCTAAATTATCATACCCTTCGAGTGCCTTTGTTGAGAGAAGCAAAAAGAGAAGTTCAATTGATTGTTGATTCTCATCGTTCATATTGGGCTAATACTGGTTGTACAATAATGGCTGATGGGTGGACTAATACTAGGCATAGAACATTGATTAATTTTCTTGTCTATTGTCCTAAAGGTATTATTTTTATACATTCTATTGATGCTTCTGACTTGGTTAAGGATGCTATTAATTTAAGTAACTTGTTTGATGAAATTGTTAATTGGGTTTGTCCTGCAAATATAGTACATTTGGTCACTAACAATGCTGCAAATTATGTAGCTGCTGGAAGAATTTTATGTGGAAAATATAAGAACATTAGTTGGTCACCTTGTGCAGCACATTGCCTAAACCTAATTTTTAAAGAGATTGGGAAGATGGATCATGTAGCTAAACTTGCAAAGCGTGCATCCAAGATCACTGTGTTCATCTATAACCATGTAGCTTTGCAAGCTTGGTTGAGGACTAGAAAAAATTGGACGGAAATTGTGCGTCCAGGGCCAACTAGGTTTGCTACTACTTTCATTGCCTTAGGGAGTCTTAAGGAACATAAGCATGACTTACAAGCATTGGTGACTAGCAAATTTTATGTTGAATCAAAATATGCAAAAGATAAGAAAGCAAAGGCAGTGGTGAAAATCATTCTTGATAATCAATTTTGGAATGATTGTCATGTAATTGTGCATATTATGTCACCATTAATTCGTTTATTACGCATTGTTGATTCTGATGAAAAAGCAGCTATGGGTTATGTATATGATGGCATGTATAAAGTAATTGATGGAATTAAAAAAAATTTCAAGGACAAGAAGAGACTATGGGAGCCTTATGTTAATATTATCAAGGATCGTTGGGATAATCAATTCTATAGAGATATTCATGCTGCTGCTTATTGGTTGAATCCTGAATTCCAATATGACACATCCACTCTTAATAAGAGGCTAGAGACACAATCTGCTGTGACAGATGTTATTGAATTAAAAGTTTCAGTTGGTCGGTTGAAGTTGGTGGAGGAATTAAGGCTATTTCGAGAGCGTGAACAAACTTTTGGAACCCAACTAGCTCAAGAATCAGCCAAGACATCTCAGCCGGGTAAGATAATGTTTACTTTAACTAATAATAAAATAAAAATATGTTTTAAAGATCATAGCTCTTTTTTATATTTTTAGGATAAGTATAGTTGTGTTTATTGATTCATTGTATTATTGTTTTGTGTTTTATATGGAACTTAGATGAGTGGTGGAAGTTGTTTGGATCTTGTGCTCCAACCTTACAAAAGTTTGCAATTCGGATCCTTAGCCAAATAACTGCCTCTTCGGGATGTGAGCGGAATTGGAGTGCTTTTGAACAAACACATACCAAAAGAAGAAATAGATTGGAGCATCAACGACTTAATGATCTTGTGTTTGTTCATTATAACTACCGATTGAAAGAAAGGTATATATTATATAGTTTCTTTGTTTCAATGTTTTTGTGGGGAAATATGAGTGATTCATTGATTTGGTCAAGTGGGTTCTTTGTGATTGTTAAATATAAGTGATTTGGTTACTAAATAAATTATTAATTATGTTCATCTCATGATATAGAGTCAAAAGGAAGAAGTTCAATTTTGATCCTATTGACTATGCAAGTATCGATAAAACTGAATTCTGGGTAGTGGAAGATGAGGAACCTCCATTTCTTGATCATGAGGAGATAGAAAATGCATTATATGAAGAGGGAGTCTATCCAATTGAAGAAGGGTCTTCTAGCCATGTACAAAGAGGTTAGTTTATAACAATTCTTTGCCTAGATGCATATTTTTATTAGACTATTTATTATTTATGAGAAATGATATTGTTCTTTGGTTTTGGAATTTGTATAGATATGGACAATGAAGTGATTGAGGATGATGATGATGACATTAATTTGGAATCATTTGGTGATGAAGATGATGCTCCTCCCGGATTTAGAGATAAAAATCATCCTATTCATGTTGAAGATGAAGAAGATGAAGATGAGGATGATGATGATGATGCTAGTGGTGGAGCATTTGGTTCACATGATGATATTGATTTCAATTTTCTTCATAACAAATGAAGCTTGGGTCTTAAAAGTTAAAACTTAGTAGTTTTTTTGAAACTTTATAACTTATTTGCTATTTGGATGTAATGAACTAATTTGTTATTTGTCATTTGTCATTTGGATGTAAATGTAATGACTAATGAACTTATTGTTGTGGTATGTGTATTTTTTTATTAGAAGACAAAACTATAGATGAGTTGAGTTTGTTTGGATGTCCTACATTTTTTGTGGTTGGGGTTGGATGGTAACTTGGGTGGATTTGAAGCAAAGCAGGTAGAATGATAAGCCAAGTCACCATTTTGTATAAATTGTTGAGTCTGTTGAATAGAATATGAATGTGTATCTATTGAATAGAATAGAATATGAATGATAAGCTAAGTCACCATTTTGTACAAATTGTTAACTGTATTTCCCTGTAATTGCCTAATTGGAGGAGGATTTTTTGATGGGCTTTCAATGACTTGTTGATAAATGTTGTAAATCAGTAAATGTGTGGCAGTGAACTCTTTGTAATGTGCTAGTCATGAGCCTAATTATGTTTTTAGTATATTAAAAAATTATTAATTATTTATATAATTTAAATAAATATTAATTAAATTATTTATGACGTCATCGGTTCAACCATCGGTCGGACCTCGGTCCGACCATAAAACCGGTAATTAGCTCATTTTCCAGTTCTTTCACCGTACCGATTTTTAAAACCATGTATAGGACCTAAAGGTTATACCCCTTTTTTATTAATTTTATTTTTAGGGCCTAAAGGTTATACTTATACCAATGAAATGCTTGTTTCCGTACGCTAGTTTCTTGTTTGGGCCCAAGTGGGCTAGACTAGTTTTAATTGACCCTATTCTCAGTCTTTTCAGTTTTCACATTTGAAATTTGGATGGGCCTGCCAATAAGAGATACATGTATTTTTTTGAAGAATTAATGGATACCTTAAAGCCTTAAACATTAGTTTAGAAAATATTTTTAAGAACTTTTTGTGGAAAAAGAAAAAGTAATTGATTGTTTTTTACAACTTATTATATTTCTCATAAAAGTGGTAGTAAAATTTTTCTAAAATAACTTATTAACAAATACTGTAAGCCTAAAGACACCAGTTATCTTTTTATAGTAATATTGATCATAGATTGAATAAATGCTCATTTGCCAATGGGCCTTTACATTTCAATTTTCATGTCATGGGTTCAAACCCCTCTGCATCTACCTCTGCTTCTCCTCCTCCCATTCCCAACAAAAAATAATAATAAAAAACCCCTATGGCTTGTTTGGAAGTTTAGAAAGGGAGGAGAGCGGAAGGGAATAGAGGAGAGGAGAGTAATGGGGAGGAGAGTAGAAAGGAATGGTTATCATCCATCTTGTTTGGATGTTTTTAAAATTAGTAAGGGGGAATGGAGTAATTAGTCATTCCTCTTGTTTGGATGTTTTAAAATTTTGGATGGATAGGAGAGTAAATGATTTAAATAGACAAATTTACCTCTATTTGAAAATGAACTTGCAATATTGATCTATGATTAATTTGTTAATTTAAATAATTATTTAATCAACATTCTCATTCCATCAAATACCACTAATAAAAGTAAAAAACTACTATTAACTATTATAAAATAATTTTTATTACCTAAAAAAATTATAATAAAAATAAAAATAAATTTAGAATGTCAAGAATATCAGCCAAAATATCTCAATTCACGAGGTAAAACCAACTTCAAAAAAGTAAAACAGGGTAATGATGAAATAAAAATCAAAATTTTAAAACAGAAACTTTTCTCAACAATATGATAATCTATTAACATTGAAAACGAGTTTAGCTTCAAAACCAGCTAAAAGGGTGTCTGAATTCACGAGAAAAAATAGTACCAGAGATGATGAGATTATCATCGAACTTTGAAAGAGGGACAAACTGGGTCTGGTTCCTCTTGCCCATACAACCAGTGCGTTGCTTGTGAGCCTTGACTCAGACTCAAGTTCTACTCCTCCGAGAATGACACGTCCACTGAAAACCGTAGCTCTGCTCCAGATCCAAAGACCAGCTTGGCACAACCCCAGAAGAAAGATGTCTCCATTGGCATATTACTCTGTTTGGTTTCCAAAAAGTTGGAGCAATAAAATTCAAAATTTTCAATTTATTAGTTGATTTTTTATTATTTATTTTTCATTTTTGTGATCTTTCAATAGTTTTTAGCAAAAACGACGTGGTTAAGTGTGTAAAAAAAGGGGTTGTTCGGCTTCAGTGTCAGTGAAATAGTGAGATTCAATTTTTATTTCATTCACCTTAAATTTTCTCAGGAAACAAACAAAGATTATATATAATCAATTCGTAATTTTGTTAATTTAGAAAGGGTAAATTGGAGAATTCATTTGGTCAATCATTTATCTACTATATTCTCCCTCCAAATCTCTTTAATTTGAGGGAATTAAAAATGAGGGGTTAGAGGGGGTTGAATCCCCTCCAAACCCCTCCAAATTCCTCTCCCTCTTTCTATAAAAAACTTCCAAACAATGTAATTGAATTACTCTCCCTCCCTCTACTCTACTCCCCCTCCTTTTTTAAACATCCAAACAAGCCACTAAAGTTTATGCAGCAAAGGTGAAACTACATTGATTGGCCCCCGAATTTTTTTTTTTAAACTCTTCTATATTACATAAAACTAGAACCCTTGACCCCTCTAGTTGCTCTCATTAAGTGATCTTTGCAAGATTGCTTTGCAAAATTGAAGCCATATCATCTAGTAATTTTTTAATCTATTGACTTAGTTTTACCGTATCTTTTAACTATTGATGTCCCCTCCCTCACATCAGTTATGATAGACCATTAGTTTAGCTTTAGCTTTTCCATTCCCATTTTTCAAGAGCCTCATAGAACCAATTTTTCCAAAACTTCTCTTTTCTGGTTATTTTATTTCATTTTAAATCAAATTCTCCAAAACTTCTCAATTCCTCCACAACAAACTTTTTCTCCTTGAAAAAAGAAAATAGAAAAAAAGAAAGCGCTAATATTTTCACTACCATGAATTGCATTTCATGAAAAACTATAATTAAGCATAACTTTCAAGGAAGACGCTAAGTCATTTTTGAATGTTTGGTATAAATGTCTATTGAAAAGTAGAGAACTTTTTTATAATCAATTGAATTTAGAAAGATTTAAAATTTTCATATAAGATAATTTTGCAAACATTTAACTTTTGTATAGAACATATATATGATTTATGACTTAGTTTGGACTTGGGAGTAAACATTTTAACTTTTTTTTAAACTAGGTGAAAACCACATTTTCGTCCATACATTTTCAAGTGATTCTCACTTTGGTTCATAGATTTTATTTTTACCACTTTTAGTCCCTATTTAGAAAAATGTCATCCATTTTAGTTATTTCCGTCAGTGCCCTAGCAACAAAGTCCTAGATGATAGACAAAACTATTAAAAATATAAAAAAAAAAAAAAAATTATTTTGGCATTAAAAAATGCTATGTCAACATCTAAATTTAAAAAAAAAAAAAAAATTTATTAATTTTAACTAAATAAAAAAAAATAAAAACAAAATTAAAAACCAAAAATCATATGAATTGAGATCTAAATGTGCCATAAACAAGAAAAATAAAAACACAACCCTAGGTTTGTGTTACAGTTCCTCTACAGTTCCCACCATTTGTCTTATCAAACATAGTCCCTGGTTGTCTTTTAAGCTTCAATAACGTCTTCTCCTTCTTCTTCATTGACTGCTCCTCTTTCCTCTTCACTCAGAACCCAACTCTTCAACCCATTTCCTAACAGACTAATCTTGTCCGCACGATTTTATCAACACTGTAAACCCACTACTCTCTCTTTCTCTCTCCCTTTTAACTATTAAACTTATTTGAGTACCTCTCTCTCTCTCTCTCTCTCTCTCTCTCTGTGTACTTGAAGGAAGCAGCAAATGTGAGATGAGCAGAAGGGTCTTCGCTTTGAAAGGAGGAATTGTAGCTTCTGGAGTTTCGATTATGGGTTCTTCTTTTATAACCGAACCTGCTCAAGGTCTGTTTTCTCTTTCGCTTTTTTTATTATTATTATATCATATATGGGTTTTCTTTTTTTGAATTTGGTTAAGTCGAATTCTTCTATAGGGGTTGAGAGGTTGGAATTCAAGCCAGATGGGTACAATTTTTGGACATGGCGGGGTCATAGAATACATTATGTGGTGCAAGGAGAGGGGCTTCCCATTGTTCTTATTCATGGACTTGGTGCCTCTACATTTCAAATCTAAGTGTTTTTTTTTTTTTTTTTTTTTTTTGAATTTGTGTTCTTGTTTTTCTTGTTCAAGACACATTTAGATCTCAATTCACGTGATTTTTGGTTTTTAATTCTGTTTTGAATTTTTTTTAATTTAGTTAAAATAAATAAATTAATTTTTTTAATTTAGATACTAATGTGGCATGTGGCATTTTTTAATGCCAAAATAAAACTTTTTATTATCATTTTAATAATTTTGTTGGCCATTTAGGACTTTACCATTAGGTTACTGACAGAAAGGACTATAATAGATGGTATTTTTCTAAATAGGGACTAAAAGTGGTATAAATAAAATCTAGGGACCAAAGTGAGAATCGCCTTAAAATATAGGGACGAAAATGTGGTTTTCGCCTTTAAACTAATATACGAATTCACATGCATGCACACATATTTACTTAGATTTTTTTTTAAAAAAAAAATTGTAAATCAATAAGGTAGCCTAATCTCAGCCCAAAACAAAAATTCTAGTTCCGTTTTTTATTGTAAAGTAAAATAAAGGGACAATTTTTTTTAATTGTAAAGTAAAATTGAAAGCCATTCACCGTTTTCTAGACAGATACATAAAACTAGGGGTTTATGAAAAATTATTCAAATTAAGGTGGTTGCAACTTGCATGTTAGGTACTTAATTAGGTCCAAACCCTAGAGCTTGTAGTTTATCAAAAATTTGGATTCTATATACTCTCGGAATACCATAAATGTATACTGCATCTTCTCACATAACTGTGAACCCTAGTAATTAAATTTATAATGGGACTCACAATTCATGTGAGAAGAAAGAGTCCACATTTATGGTACTCCCAGATTATTCAATAATTTTTCTATGATCGGACGAAGAAGTCAGTAAAAGCTGCCTTATTAGCGACAATAAAGGAAGACTTTTGAGTTTTAACTATATTTAGATCTAGCTTTCTGTGACTGTCAGTCTGTCAATAACACCACTATTACACTTTAAAGCACTAATCAAGCCATGCAAGTCCATTATTTACACCCAGAGAAAATCAACGTGACGTGAGTTATTCCGGTCAGCAAAAAGAGTACTCGAATCGAATGTATATGATGCTTCTAACTTTCTACTGTCGAATGTTACAATCTTCTTTGTTTTTTTGTCCCAAAGCAGCTTGAAGGCTTGTCTGCAATTGTACTTGTACATGGCTCTTGAGTCTTGCCTTTATTAGGCGCCATGGTCCTATATATCATAGGACTCCTATGTATGACTCTTTATGAAGTTATCCTTTTAATTTGAACCTACTGAATCTATGGTAGCAACTTTTCTTATTTTTTATTTTTTAACTTACTTATGAAGTTGTCAAGTTCTTATATAATGATAGATCATAATTAAAATAGTGTTAGTGGTTAGCTTAACAAACGTTTTAATTTAATAATTTTGAAAAGTGTTATCGTTTAGAGCATTAGTCTTTTAATCTATCAATAAGGATGGTGTTAAAAAAATACATAAAATATACTTACAATGATATAAGAATAATTTTTAAACATATATTATTTATCCCTCCATTAGCTTATAGACCATTACCCCTATAACTATTTTCTAATTCCAATTCCCTTTTTGGGTCTCAAACTATCATCTTGTTTCATGAGGTGCAAGAGTCAGGAATTGCAAATTTGTATTCCCAATTAGCCTATGGGCCATTGACAAGAACTACAAGTTTTTAATATAACTACATTTGGATTTCAGAATAAATGAGAAAAAAATTAGAAGGATGGCTAAATTGGCAAGTCATTTTCATATTAAATCATAGAAAAATCAAGGCATTTGATTTGGAGGACTAGAAGTATAGACAGAAACTAATCAAAACAAAAATACTTGTAGATTGTGTGTTTTTTTTAACCTTATAAATGTGGATGTATATAGTTCATAAAACATCTAACTAATTTAATATTTGTGCAAAGTCTGTATAACTATCTATGGGAGCAGAAGCTAAAAAGCTCTGCCGTCTAGCCATAATAATCAAGAGCACAATGAATTCCTTGCAAGCAAAGAACGCACCAATCTGAGAGATAAACGACCTTGGCCGCACTCGACTCACCATTCAAACCCAGTGAGCTCATTGGTTTTCTAAAGGTCAATTTTCAATTGCATCCACATCATGCCAGCTCTACTATCGGTAAGACTAACAATTTTATATATGTTTTTGGTACCATCATTTTTTTTTTCACAATTTATTTTCACTTTCAACATAAGGTCTTTTAAATTATTGATTCTTGACTTAACTACCCACCCATTTTGAGGATAACCTTGGACGCAATTGAATCACAATAATAATATTCACATCATACCAGCTGTCCACTCATTATAATCATTTCTTTTTACAATGTTATTCACTAACAATGTACAATGCCTTCTAGATCATTGATATATGCATATGCCGCGGAAAATTTAGATGAAAGATGGGAAACTATGAATGGAATAATAGTTAAATGATTAAATTTACTATTTTTACTAACATATATTTTGGGACAATTGATAATTGTTACAGTATAAAAAAAAAAGTGGTCTTAATATATATATATATATATATATATATATGTATTTTATTTATTTAAAAAACTAATGCATGAAAAATGAAGAGTTCAAAATTGTTGCCGTTACACATAAACATTAGTGGGCAGGTGCAAATTTTAGGGCAATAAGTGTGACATATTTTTCACAATTTGTTGGGGTGGACTATGGTAATTGGTAAACAATAATAGTGGGGTTAATGTGGATCTACATGTTATAACAATAATAGTGGTGTTTATTTTTCACAATTGTATTGCTAAGTGATGGTTTTTAGACCCCTTAAAAACAATTGATGTAACCTAGGTAATTAACCAAGTTGTTACTTAGTCCAATTTAACAAATCTAGGTTATCATAATAACAAAGATCATAACATGCAAAGTAGCGGAAAAATAAATAACACAATATATGATCACCCAAGAAACCAAACTGGTAAAAACCTGGGGAGGATTTGACCTAGCTATCCTTAAAGTAAACTTGAATCCACTATCTTGAAAGAATCAAAGTTCATATAATAAAACTTACAAGCCCCCACGCTCGACTTCTTATTGCTATCAACCAATAGAACTGACTGACATGACCACGTACAAGCTCCGAATCCACAGACTCCTTCTTTCTTGGATTCACCACCAGATACAAGCACACCCGCTTGTGTTTTCTTTAAACTTTAATGGCAGCAACCGAGTGATCATCAAGGTGTAGATAAATCTTCTCATTGAAAACCCTAAGTTTGTGTAAAAGAAAGTTCCTCTAGATCTCATAAGAGATTTACACAAACTGCAATATGAGCAACATTAAAATATGGTTAGAGTTTGCCTTTTATACTTAAGACAAATTAGAAACCCTAAAAACGTTTTAAAACAACTAGGGCTGAGTTGGAAATTCTGCAAAAAAAAACATTCTGCCCGAGCTTCGATCGATCGAGCCTAAGTTTCGATCTATTGAGCCAGGCCGAAATGCATAATGCTTTCCTGCATTAGCTCAATTCCAACTTTACATAAATGCACAACTTTGTGCAAGACTAAAACACTTCTAAACACATTGTTTTGATTATGGTTTGCTAACAATACAAATTAAAGTTCTAAATACATAAAATCCTAAGTCTTTAGAACCTAACAAACTTCCCATTTGGCAATCCGTGACAAAACACAACTAGAAGCTCAAAGTTTACAAAATAAAAGCCCTTTACAAAAATAATGCTCATAAAACAAATTCAATCCTAACTACTATCCATCAGCTGCAAGTGTAGACAACAGCTCAATTGAATCAACCTGTATATTTCCTGAAACACTAAACAAAATGCATAACCGCATGTGTGGAAACAATACAAGTAAACAAAGTAAATTCTTGATTTCAAACAACACATAATAAAGACATATATCAATGAATAACTCATAAATATAAATCAATAAACAGTTTGAAACAAGAAATATATAAAGTACCAACAAAAACATGAATATCCCATCAAAACATGACAAGAGCTAAAAAGGTAAAATACAATGTGAAGCACCTAGATACAATCTAAGCTCCACAAGCTCCAACCAAAGAAATACTCTTCCCTTGAAAACAAAAACTCTGCAAAGTACTCCCCCTTTTTGTGACGGAATGTCAAAGGGCAAACAAACTCCATCATCAAAAGGGAGGTGGTCTAAACTGTGCCAACTCCATACGTAAGGCATGGATCTCATCAAGCATGTCCACCAAAATCTGTCTATGAGCTGCCTGAACGGTCAAAACATGATCCAACATACGTCGAATGTCTGAATCATCCGAAGTAGTCAGTGGAGGAACATCAGCATTAGCAGCAGCAACACCCAATGTCTCAGCAGCATCAACACCTGTGGAAGAGGGAGGAGGGGGAACAACACTAGATGATGCACCCCTAGGACGCGAAGGAACAGCTCGCATGTGAGCAGCCCTTTGTCTAAGAAAGGTGGCACCTATGGAAGTAACGACATGAACAGGCTCACCAGACGAAAAACCATCTAGACCTAAAAAGATCAAAATCCTATGAATGAAAATAGGATGAATAAGCGCATGCCCTATGGAACAAATGAGGGAAACTGACCGACGCACCAGAAACAAAAGCATACAAAAACACACATCGTTCTAGAGGGATGGTGTGGAAATGAGAAATAGACCACAACGAATGACACGCTATCCTAAAGAAAAGATAGGCAGACTTGGTAAGCTCAGTGGATGTGATCTGAGAATCAGAACCCCACTGGATAGATGACCTAGTGATGTATGACATGACAACATCTAAAGAGGGTGACTCATCATAGGGATAGTCAGGCTCCCGAACAACTAGAACCCCAAGAGCCTCAGCCACTACCCTAGGGGTAATGGTGAACTCAACACCTCATATCCAACTCCTAACAAGGGTGTTGGAATCATAGACGTGGCAAGAGAGGTTCGAGAAAAACTCTCTAATCAGGGCGGTCGGGGGTGGATGATCTTTCTTTAAGAGAGGCAACCAACCTCTAGACTCAAAGTTAGCCCTAATGGCCGGATCAATCTCATCTAAAACCACAGCACACTTGGCCCAAATCTTACGCTTACTGTTCAAAGTATCAAAGGCCTCTCTGCACTTATCATTCCTAAACACCTCACTCCTAGAGGGAGACTCAGAGGAAGTGAAAGGGGTCCTATGGGCTCTAGATTTCCTAGGCATGGTGCTAGGATAAGGACAAAAACATAGAGCAAAGGAACAAAAACACAAAAGAAAAAACCAAGGGCAGACTGCAAGTTAGCACATAAAAAAATATAGAACAAATATCTATATAATTCATGAAAAATTTAAATGGCATGATGCATGTCCTAATGCAGTGCAATTAAGTCCAAAAAGGTTCAAATTCAGTGTGGGGACAGGGGAGTTTATGCTTCCTCTAAGTGGTTTAAACTCCTAAACCAAGAAGATGTAGATATTAAAATTTAATATTTTTGTAGTGTCCTATATATTTTCAATTTTTGTTTTTTTCTTCATGCAATCTAGTTGGGTGCATGTTAGGTAAGCGGAACAAAAATTCTCTGTGGCAATTTTTGTGTTCCACTAATCAAAACTTCCCATGAGGTTGATTATTCTTTTTTTTTTTTTTTTTCTTTTTTTTAACTTTGGTTATTTTATAAGGAAAGTTAAATGAATACATAACAAATAGTGATTAATGGAGTATAAAATGAAACAAAAAAAGTGGAACAGAAAATTGGAATCGCCCATATTGTTCGAAAATTGTTGATGTTTCATCAAAAAGAGAAATGATCTTCGATAGTAAAATCTTAAAAAGGCCCATCAAAATTCTTATCCCCTCTAATCTTAAAGTCCACTATAAATAGCTAACTTGTGTTGATAACCACATCGATGTTGAGTAATTATTTGAACCAAAATATGTCCAACTTGTCACTCCAATTTGTTCCTTAAAAAAGAAAAAAACACCCAAATTTTTTTCTCTATAATCAAGGTAAACCTCACAAACCAACCCTTCTTTTCCTCTAAATTCATAAAAAATAAAAACATTAAGGTGGCTTTTAGTCAAACACTTCGCTGTAGAAAATATTGACATAGCATTTCTCTTCTATAAATAGCCTTTTGAAAATTGTATAAATCACTTCCCAACCATATCATAAGTTCTTTCACTGGACCCCAACAATAGAGAAAGCCTTGTAGTTTTTAAATCTAACAAAAACCATGGTTTTCAAGGACTACACCTTTTTCTATTATGTCTTTTTAGCGACAGCCGTCATCCTCTTCACTGGCCATGCTCATGGCGCTGGCCTATGCGACAATTCTCCTAATAAGCAAGTCTGTTATTCAATTGTTTATAATCGGACTGACCCTCATAATGCCTCGGTTGCAACCTGTCACAAATTGGTTTACGAGACCAAAGTTGCAAAGGTGGTGGCTCAAAGGCAAACCAAGTCCTACGAAATTGATAGATGCATAGTGTATTTTGATATTGCCATTGGCTACGCCAAAATCGGCTTGAAGGACCTCGAGGCCGGTAAGTACGAAGACCTGAAGATCGACATCAATGCCACCAAGTCATGCTACAATAATTGCGATTACATGTTCGAGAATTATGGCAACACCAATCCCATTGGCAAATCTACTAAGCACTTGGAGGACATTGCTAACGCCGGTTTGTATCTAGTTACTTTACTTAAATGAAAAAGAGCTTGTGAATTGTTTGTAAGTAAATAAAGGTGGTCTCAAGAAATTGTTATAAAAACGTTTTTGGATTTTTTTTTTTCATTTTGATAAAAATTTATGGGGGAGGTCACGTTTGTTGTATTTGTGTCTTGTAGAGCTCTTTCTTGTGCCATTATGATATGAGAAAATCTATTAAAGTCTTTTTTAATAAATATCTTGACATATATCTGTATAGAATAATATGGTACTAGATTGGATGAGCTTTTCGAAAGATTTTTCACTATTCTTTTCATCATGATTCCTTTCCATTACCGTATAATAATACAAGCATATACCTCTTACTAATAATTTTTTCTAGGCTAGTCCGTGAGAAATCTAACTATATACAAAATCTGATAAAATATAGACAAAAATACCATTTTCATCCCCACATTTTAGGGCCGCAATCAATTTGGTCCCTACATTTTGGTAGTAGTCAATTTAGTCTCTGTTATTTTTAACATGCAATCAATTTGGTCTCTACCATTAACTCACTAACGGAATTGCCTAATTGGCAAACAACTTGCATAGCTAACAGCATACATGGCTAGTAAAATAATTGAAGGGTGTGAAGTAAAAAAATTTCTCTAGACTTCCTTACACTTTCTTTGCAACCAAACACAACCCAGATTTCAAACCCCAATTTAAAACCAAACACAATAGGGTGGAGATCTCTCTCTCTCTCAAGTTTGTGAGCTCAGCCATGGCTTGTCTCTCTACGAGATCCACCATAACAAACAACGGTTTCACAACAGCATCACCATCACCAATTGTAGCCATCACTCCTTATCCCCCTCTGCTTTTCTTTATTATTTTCCTTTTTTAATTTTTTCCTCTTGTTTTTCTTATCTACGACTGAAAATCATTTTGTATTTCATTTTGCTTTTTAATATAAATTTTTCCATTTTGGTTCATATAATGGGTTGTGTTTGTTTTAGTTGTGAGAAATCTTTGATTTGTGCTCGGGTTTACGAAGTGGGGCTTTGGCCTTGGGGTCACTGTTAAAATTTGAGTTTGCTTCTTCCTGTCCTTCTTTGTCCGACCTTCTATGTTGTTGGAGATGTTGAACTCTTGGGTCCACTTGGTATTCTTTGAGCATATGGATGGTTTGGGTTTTTTGTTTGAATGACTATTTCAGTGGGTTTTCTTATTTCTTTGATGTGGGTTCACAAATGAAATTTTTGGTGAAGGGAGCTTGAATGTATGAGTTGAATTTCTAGGTTTTGGCTGGGTACAGCTTGTAGAGAAGGTAATATGAGTGTTCTTTGTTGTGATTTTGAAGAATTATTTTCTTTCTTTAAAAATAAAAATAACTAAGAAATTATTTTTTTGTTGTTTTTAACTTAGTGGCTGACATGGCATTTTAATTATAATTTTAGTAGCCATGTCATCATCAATTTTTCCACCTGTGTAAGCCATACGTTTGCCACATAGGCACTTCCATTACTGAGTTAAAGGCAGGGACCAAATTGATTGCATGTTGAAAATAACAAGGATTAAATTGTCTACTACCAAAATATAGGGATCAAATTGATTGGGACTCCAAAATGTAGGGACCAAAATGATGTTTTTGCCTAAAATATAATTTGAATATATGGACATAAAAAAAGAAGGGAAAAAAAAAAAAAAAAGACACAAAGAACAACAAATGACACTATTATGAGTGCAAGTCAAGCCATTGAGAAAAGTAGAGTTGTTGCTTCTGCATAGCTAGGATAAGAGCAAAGCTGTCGGTGCAGTCAAGGAAAACTCATGATCATAGTATCTCTCTTACTAAATTTAAAAATGAAATTAAGCTATTACTAATTCTAATTAAGACACAATACTTACATCATTGTTTTACCTACTAATAATAGCTTGTCTTATAAGATTTGTTATAAAAATGTCGTAAATATAACATTACTCCAAAAATAATTTTGGCCCCAAAACATAATCCTTAACCCCTTGAACCAAAACAAAAAAATATAAATAAATATATATATATATATATATATATATATATATATATAAAAGGACTAGATTAACAACAAACTAACAAATTATCAAACAAAAATCCTATTTAAAACAACAAATTAAAAATCCCTAATAATTCAAATTTGTAACTAGTTCAATGCATCACATAAAAATAATATCTAATTTCATTTTTCCTTAAAAAAAAGATTTCAAGATAAATACCATGGTAGTGCGTTCTTCTTTTTGGTATTGGCAATTATATTCTCTTCAATTTTGATAGGCCAAGAATGTATTGACCCATTTGGTAAAATTAATCAATTAATTAACCAAGTGAATTAATTAGATTCAATTACATGCAATAAGCATGGTAGCACAAACAAATCACTAACTAAGTTAAATGCAGCGGAAAATAAATTTGACACAGGTGATTTATTTACAAATGGGAAATACCACCGAGGCAAAACCCTACTGGGTGAATTTCAAATCACTACTCCCAAGAATCCACTATTATGAAAAAATGTGGTTACAAGTAAAAGGAATCATAATACCTAATACCAACCTACAGTTGAACTCTTACCCCAATACCCAATTGGACTTGTGATGTAGTGACAATCTCTCCTTTCAATGCATGACTCCTAGTACGTGACTAACCAAATGGTGCATGGATCCAAATATGTGACTAACAAACCAACTTGAGGAAGATGTTGGCTGTATAGTTCTTCAGTTCATCCAACAATGAAGATCAAGAAGCTCATTGGTTACAAAACCCTTAGCGCAAAGACGCAGTAGCTTCTACAAGGAATATGATGAACTAGGACAAATTTGTCTTCGATCACAATTTATGTGCACAATCAAATTGCATTGAGTTGCATCACTTTGCATCACTTTGATGGCCCTTAAAATAATCCTTATATATGTCTAGGGTTATGAGAAAAGAAACCTTACACAAATACACATGGATATGCGTGAAATTAGATACGGAAATTTGAATTTCGTAATTCTCGACAGATATAGCTTCTGTTGAGCTACTGTAGACACTCAAGTTTTCACCCAAAATTTAATCAAGGAAAATAACTTGAATGACCAATTCATGTACCCTAAAAATCATAATTGCAATACATGCATCAATTTGTTCTTGCATTACATGCATTAATTCATTAATTGCATATCATAAAAATGATCCTGTGATTTTAACGGTCACAACGGCATTTCTGGTTTTCAAATTGGACCATCGGATTGAAAGATATCACATGATCAAGTTTGCACGGTCAACATGCA
The DNA here is from genome assembly GCF_001633185.2 of Quercus lobata. Lineage (NCBI taxonomy): Eukaryota > Viridiplantae > Streptophyta > Magnoliopsida > Fagales > Fagaceae > Quercus > Quercus lobata. The sequence continues at coordinate 76,286,505 of NC_044907.1, forward strand.
TTGTGTCTAGGTAAGGTCGACCCCATACAATTAGTTTAAATTAATTCTAATTAGTTAAACAATAAAAATTAATTAGATAATTCTATGATTGGTTGATAATTAGTGTTTAAAATAGGGATGCATGCATGGGAATAAAAGGGATGGTTGGGTAACAATAAAATTGTGAATAATCTGGACTTTATCAAGATTTATTTTAAGATATTTATCTTCATGATAATTGTTCTTAAATAGCTTGAATTATACCGAAAAAGAGATGAAAAATCATAAACAGAGGATGAAAACGCATCTAGGTACAAGGACTGGCCAAAAAACCCTAGAAGAGGAGTCTAAATAGCACCCGAACACGAAAGAGTGTTCGGAGCCATGGGGCCAATTCAGAACTTTTGGAGTGCCGAATTTTCATGTGATGAGCTTTGGCCCAACAGTCTTTGGGTGATGATAAGACACATCCTTTTTCACCTTTTCGCAAAAGGATGCGTCCGGATTCAAACTTGAATCGTCCATGCCTATTTTTTAGAGTCTTCTGGCCTTTATAAATAAAGAACCTCATAATTCAACACTTTTTTTTTACGCTTTGAGAGGCATACGTTTTGGAGACTCACAAATTGTCGAGATTAATTGATCCTCTCTAAGATTTGCTAGAAGAATTAGGGTTTTTAGGTTTCAAAGGTAGCTGAACAAGTTTTTAGAGTCTTCTAACTGTTCTGTTCTTATGCTCTTTCATCATGATGATGCTTGCTTTCTTGTTTTAAATATTCATATTCTGATTTGTTAATTCAGATTATCAAAATATGTTCTTGATTCTTTTATCATTACTATAATCCGTTTCTTAATTTTTTTTATATATAAATAAAATGGATCTACATCTTTCTTAGATGTAGATCAACTTTTTTGCAAAACAAAAACAGATTTGCATCTTTAAAAGATGTAGATCTGACTTTTTCTCAAAAAAAACAAAAAAAAAAACAGATTTGCATCTTTATAATATGTAGTTCTAACTTTTTCTAAAAATAAAAACAAATCTACATCTTTAAAAGATGTAGATCTAACTTTTTCTCAAAATAAAAACAGATTTGCATCTTCATTAGATGCAGATTTGAATTTTTTCAATTAAAAATTGATTTGTATCTTTCTTAGATACAGATCTGATTTTTCTTGAACACATGTAGATTTGAAATAAAGAAAAAGTTTAAACATGATTGTGTTTGTGTTTGTTTTCTTTAACTCATGTTGCATAAATTTAGATTATGAGTGAAACTCTCTTCTTAAAAAATATTTTTCATTCTTTTTTTAACATATAAAAACCAGATCTAATTTTTTTGGTTGTCAAAGAAACATTTTTTTTATTATCTCAAAATAGATTTGATCTTTTATAAATCCAAAAACCATTTTTTTTTTTAGTTTTTAAAAACAAATCTGATACTTTTTGCAATCCAAAAGACTTTATTTTATGTAATAAAAACATATATGAATTTTTATCTCCATAAACCACTTTTCCTACATATTACAAATCAAATCTGGTATTTTGACATATTAAAATCAATTTTCTTAATCACCAAAACAGATCTAAATTTTCTTAAACAAAAGAAGAGATTTCATTTATAAATAAATTTGTTTCACATGTTCAACATATCATTCATGACATGCATAACATAGTACATTGGTCACAAGATTCTAGAAGACCAAACTTTGTCTACGCAGAATGGGTACCTAACACCTTCCCATTTTGTAACCTAGCCTCTGAATTTAGGTCTTTGGCTAAGTAGATGTAGCCTTATCTTTTTTTTTTTTTTTGGGTAGAGTGTAACTAGGACAAAAGGCCATCTAAATATTTGGTAGATTGTAACTAGGACCCAAAGCTATGTAATTTTTCAATTTTCCAAATACGTAATTTTTTATTCAATCAATGAATGGAACTATTCAGTCTTAGTATTTTTTTTCTTTTTTTTTGTATAAAAAAATAAATGGCGACTCCATACCACTTACCAAAATGAAAGGTGCCTTAAAAAGATACCCAAATCTCTTTTTTAAGGGACACTTTTGTCAAGGCCTCTCACAGCTACAGTCGAGCTTCATCATTAAACCTCAATGGATATGAATTTATCGAGCTATCTATCGAGCTATCTATCAAGCTTTAATGAACAACACTTCTTTACTTCTTTTGTTTGGGAAATTTAGACCTCCGTTGGGAAATTTAGACCCCAGTTGATAGAATTAACAAGTTTTAAATCCAAGTTGTTAATTAAATTAATTATGACTAAACCTTGTTAAAATAAACAAACATCAATATGATGTCAAAATCATGTAGCGGAAAAATAAATAAAATAATATATGATGACATAGGAAAACCAATGAAACAAACTAGTTTTATAGTAGAAAACCTGGGGGGAAACCTTCCCAAAAGGTAATTCACTATAGTAAAGAGAAGTTTCAAATCTGGTACAAAACCTTTGTCCCTAGACTCTACAATCCCCGTAGATGAACTCACAGCAGAAACCTTCTACCGCTTCAGAACCTCTGAACTCTTCAATATATGAATGCCACCCTTTGATGCGCAGATCCCAATACGCGACTTAATCACCAACTAGAAGAAGATATTGCCTACAAAGTTCTTCACTTTATCAAAAATGAAAATCAAGAAGCACTTGGTTACAAAACCCTAAGGCGCAAAGGCGCAGTAGCTTCTTTCAGAGAGAATAAGGCATCGGTCACCTTTTGCATATGTTTTGCCTGTATTCCTATATGGCCTCTAAAATAAGCCTTATAAAAGTCTAGGTTGTGAAAAAAGAAACCCTACACAAATACAAAAACATGCGCCGAAAATCAGATGTAGAAATCTGAATTCCCGTAACCTCGTTCGATCGAGAGGTGTCGAGGAGGTGTCGAGCTTTAAACTTTGATAGATACAGCTATCGAGAAGCTATCAAGGAGCTATTGAGGAGACAAGAGCTTTCTTGATCGATCCACCAGCTATCGAGAGGTGTCAAGATTGTGATAACAATCAACTGAAGAGCTCGATAGATAGCCTAGCTGTCGAGAGGTGTCGAGCAGCTGTCGAGCTTTAAAAGCTCAGCACTTCTTTACTTGTTTCTTGGATAGACTTGATGACTTCAACACTTGATCTTGAAACACAGTTTCTTGAAGTATTAAACCTCATCCTAGATCTACCCAAATACAAGTAAAGTGCGTTTTGTCAAAGGATTAGCCAATTACACAAAATATGTCCTTAACAATCTCCCCCTTTGGCAATTTGTGACAAAACCACAATAAACAAATGAACATATGAGAGAAGTCATAAATCACTCAACTCATATGGCAAGTAGACTTTGACAATTTGTATTTCTGAAACACTTTAAACAAAACTTATCAAGGCATCTTTGTGTGAAACAAAAATAATAGATTGCATACAAGTAATAAGAAGCATGTGTATAAAGATAGAAAAGAAACAACACATGTAGAGGTAGCTGAAGAATACATACATCATCAAAGATAAGCACAATGTATGGAAACATGGTCACAAGACTGGTGTATAAGAACAAGGAAGTAAGCACTCCCCCTAACAAGATGAAACACATCTCCCCCTTACAAGGAATGTATTTCTCCCTCTAACATGTAGAATCTTAAAAAAGAAACCCAATCACAATTTCTCCTCCTTTTTGTCATGATATACAAAGGGTACAAGAAGCTGGAAAGCTTCACCCGAGAGACACAAAAAAATGATCAAGGATGATCAAGGGGGCACAAGAAATCCATATAAATGCATGAATGAAACAAGATGCTATGGATGACAAGATAATAGAAAGATGCAAAACATGTGAAAAACAAATCTCTTAATAAGAAAAGGGTTATGCACATAGATCCCAAAACACACGCACATACTAAACAAGTCTAACCAATTTCATATTTCAAAAATAAGTTAAGACAGTTTAGTGAGCATACATAAACATATGTAAAACCTAGTGATGGCCAAATCACATTGTACTTGCACATGTATCAAGAGTAGCAAAGAATATTGAGTATTGTGTGTGAAAAATATCACAAGATTGCATAAGTGTATACATATTATGACGATTTGAGATATGAGAAAATCACTTTAACTCACACACAATTATAACTGCTTGATGGGGACTATCACCTTCGAGGTACATCCTATAACTCCCACATCTCCTAGAATACATGCTTGCAATCATTTTTAAAGCATTTTGATCTTTTCACTTTTGATTTTTCTTTGCATATTTTTCTTTTAAGCATATCATGCATGAGCATATAAGAGATAGAAAATAAATATCTAATGATGGTAAGCATCTGACATCCAATTTTGCTATGCCGAAGCACACAAATGTCATTGACATTGTACTTTTGCTATTCCAAAACATACAGGTATCATATTATGATTGGCGGGCAATAGTGGTGAAATAGTTATTTATGCCTTTCTCTTGGGATTTTTTTAGTCCTTCCCGTCAAAAAGAATGATACGAGTGTTAAGTATAAGATATAACTTAATCTTACTCATCACTAACAAGAGCCACAAAGCTCACTTGCTTAGTTGTGCATAGAAATGTTCATCTGAGCTACAAAATATACAAAGTTTTGAAAACTCTGTTTCAATGGCTATCCAAAGTACACAAGTACCAATGTACACAAAACACACATTGTTTTTTTTTTTTTTTTTCTGATTTTCTTTTTTTATTTAAAAAATAAATAAATAAAGACTAAACAACCAAACAAAAAAAGACAAACAACATGAAAGCATGAAAGAAAGATGCAAATGCTTAAAGGCATGATAAAAGGGTGTAGATGCATGAAATCATGATTCTAAAAGCAGATAAGAAATCAAGTAAAGAAAGTCCTACTTTAGATAGAAAGAATTAAAGTAGAGGACAAACAGAAAAGACAATTAAGTCTTAGGCTTCTTTTTCACCCACACAGCACGAGTCTTTGGCCGTGAAGATGAAAAGGCAGGTGTCCTAGTATGTCTACTAAAGGACATAGAAGAATTAGAATTCTCATGAAATTGAGTTAAAAAGCTCAAAGTTTTTAATAACTCACAAAACAAAGGTGTAGGTCCTTGAGAGGAAACCTGTGACCGTTTGGACAATTGCTTATAAGGACACAACTTAAAGCAATTAAGACGAATGTGTCCAGAAACACCATAATGGTGACAAACATGAGGTCTAACAAAGGATTTAGACTTAGTCAAATCAGTTTTGGATTTCATACCTTTATTACCTTTCTCAGATTGAAGTACAGAGACAGTCCTTGGTCCAGAAGTTGTGGAAGAGGAGGGGCTAGAGGAAACAGCATATCTTAAGTCAGTCTTAACAGAACTAGGCTTTTGAGCACTCAATACCTCATCAAGTTTTGCATTAGACGTCCTCTCTATTTGAGTTCTAGCTTGACTAAGCTCAACCTCAAGATTCTTGACCTTCTCTTCTAATGAGGTGTTCTCCATAACAAGAGTCTTAGCCAACCTTGTAGTCTCATTTAGTTTGACTAACAGATCAGCTTTTTCCGTTTTTATCTCATTAAGCTCTTTTCTACAAAGATGGGAAGTCTTTTTAGATTTTATGAATTCAGTGCATAGCTTATCATAGGCTTCCTGAAGGGTCATCTTCTTAGATACTTCATTATCAGAAGAATCCTCACTGTCACTAGTACTCTCCACAATCACCTTATCGGTTGAGGCAACAAAAGCCATAACGTAAATACATTCATCTACATACTCATCAAAAGAGTCATTCATAGTATCACTTCAAGTAGCAGCCAACTTTTTATCTTTTAACACCATGGTCTTTTCCTTCATATGGTAGTTTGGACACTTTATCCTCATATGACCAAAGCCTTTGCACTCATGGCATTGAATAAGGGGTTTCTTATTCTTGCCCTTCCTAAAGGATTTAGATTTCCTAGGAGGTTTGTCCTTATTCTTCTTCCTAAATTGAAGAAGCTTGATAATCTCATCAGTTACGAAAGTTAGATCCTCATCCTTAGCTTCACTTTCATCTTCATCTTTAGAGTCCTCAATCTCTTCCTTTATACCCTTGAGAGCTAAGTTTCCACTCTTTCCACCTTTTCCCATTAAGCCTAATCCCATCTCATAGGTTTGAAGATTCCTTACAAGCTCAGTCAAAGGAATTTGATTAATGTCCTTTGCTTCTTCAATGGCAATGATCTTGGCATGGAATCTTTCAGGTAAGGACCTAAGGATTTTCCTAACAATTTTGGATTCTGCAATACATTCTCTAGGCTTAAAGGCAGAATTCACAATATCCTTTAGTTTGGCATAGAACTCATCAAAGGTCTCATCCTCTTCCATCCTTATTTCTTCAAAACTACTAGTGAGTTGTTGAAGCTTCACAGTCTTTACTGCCATGGTACCTTCAAAGGTGGTCTCAAGAATGGTCCATGCTTCCTTGGCAACTTCTGTGGATGATATTTTCTTGAATTCCTTGTTGGTCACCCCACGAAACAAAACATTCAAGGCCTTACTGTTGAAATTTGCCGCTAGGATTGTTGCATCATCCCAATCCACCGGCGCTTCCTTTGGCTTAATCCAGCCAACTTCAACAGTTTGCCATACCTGTTCACCTAGAGCCTGCAAAAAAACTTTCATACAAACTTTCCAATACGCATAATTAGTTCCATCAAATAAAGGAGGAATTAAAAGAGATTGTCCACAATCTATGACAACAGGGGTCAAGGATCATACTCAGGAAATTAATCCAATCAGAGTAAACCCGTTTTGATACTACTTGTTAGGAAATTTAGATCCCAATTGATAGAAATAACAAGTTTTAAATCCAAGTTGTTAATTAGATTAATTATGACTAAACCTTGTTAAAACAATCAAACATCAATATCATGTCAAAATCATGCAGCGGAAAACTAAATAAGACATGATATGATGACCCAGGAAAACCAATTAAACAAACTAGTTTCATAGTAAAAAACTTGCAGGGAAACCTTCCCAAAAAGCAATTCACTGTAGTAAAGAGAAGTTTCAGATCTAGTACAAAACCATTGCCCTTAGACTCTGTAATCCCCGTAGATGAACTCACTGTAGAAACCTTCTACCACTTCAGAACCTTTGAACTCTTCAATATATGAATGCCACCCTTTGATGCGCATCCCAATACGCGACTTAATCACCAACTAGAAAAAGATGTTGGCTGCAAAGTTCTTCACTTCATCAACAATGAAAATCAAGAAGCACTTGGTTACAAGACCCTAAGGTACAAAGATACAGTAGCTTCTTTCAGAGAGAATAAGGCATCGGTCACCTTTTGCATATGTTCTCCTTGTATTTTCATATGTGATGACCTCTAAAATAAGCTTTATATAGGTCTAGGGTTGTGAGAAAAGAAACCCTACACAAATACAAAAACATCGGCCGAAAATCAGATCTGGAAATCTGAATTCCCATAACCTCGATCGATCGGGAGGTGTCGAGCTTTAGCCTTTGACAGATATAGCTATCGAGGAGCTATCAAGGAAACAGGAGCTTTCTTGATCAATCCACCAGCTATCAAGAGGTGTCGAGATAACACATGTTATCAATTGCGAATGAAGTAGATCCGTTAATTTTTCACTGCGTATATTTATATTTCCATCTGTATGACATGTTTTGTGAGTTTTGGAATTAGAGATAATAGTTTCATGATGTTAGAAGATTGTAGGTGTTTAATTTTCTACATGGTTATTGAAACTATGATTTGATGAAAACTGATATTGATGTTATGATGTTGTTTAAAGTTTAGTTCAACATACTTGAATTCAGTTTAATTCAAGTATGTTGAACTAAACTTTAAGGCTATAGCATCAACGGAATTCAGTTTTGATATCAAATTCTATCAATCATGTTCATATGGTGTTTGTTTATTCATGAAAACGATTGAAAACTATTCAAGATTTTCCCTTCAAAAATTGAAAACATGGGTTTTTCATGGGTAACGTTCTTGCAAAATTACTTGCGAAAAATGCCTTTAAAGCACAAAACTTTTTGTAGGTAAGCTTTACTAGCGAAACAACCGCAAGACAATTGCGAAAGTTTCTGTTTGAATTTTTTGTTTTCACAAAACTTTTCGCTGGTAAATTTTACTAGCGAAACAGTCGCGAGACAATCGCTAAAGTTTCTGTGTGAATTTTGTATTTTCACCATTTTCTCTTAACTCATTTTTGTGGGAAGAGCTTAGTCACGAGATTCTCGCGAAAATGCCACTGAAGGGAATTTTGAATTTTCTCTAAGTGTTTTCAACTGTATAAAGTACAAGGCTATGTGTGATTAGTTTACACATGTTTACAAAATAAAAACCTTTATTTTGAAACATCTAGTGGGAGAGAGATACAAGGGTTGGATCTCACGGCCTCCATTGTCGGTTCATAGTAGTGTGAAATATGTACTTTGCCTTTGCTTTGAGCTTAGCATTCCATGCGGAGAGTATTTATTTCATGGTACTACAGGATTGAATTTCTTGGTTTATAGTGGTTTGATCAAACACCTTGTCTTAGCTTCAAGCTTTGCATTCCATGCGGAGGGTGTTTTGTACCATGGTACTACAAAATAAGCCTGTTAAGGGGATGAAATGTGGCTACATATGATTCTGGACAATGGAATACACTAGACTAAATATTATAGTATCATCTATGCTGACTTCTTACTATTATTATTTAGAGGCCAATTGTATAACGACATATTAATAGTGTTCGATAAGAGTTGTCATGATAGCATTAATAATGAGAATAGTTCTCAATCAATCAGAGTATTTTATATTCACTCTATGCTGAGGGATATTGAATATGGGATCGGGTTGTCATTACATATATTATATTATGGTTTTATTAAGGTTCCATGCTATATGTTTATATGCTAAATTGATAATGTCTAGTTTATTTATTATATTCTTGTATATTATTTTCAGATTTGAACATGGCATTATTTAGCCCACTTGTTACTATTCTTAATCAAAACAAACTGACTGGATCCCATTATGTTTATTGGAAAAGAAATTTGGACATTGTTCTTACAGCTGAAGAGCACAAATATGTGCTTACTCAACCATGTCCTAGCTTTCCATCATTAGATGCTCCTCCTAAGGAAAAACAATGATATGGTCGTTGGTAGAAATCTGCTACATCCTAGCAACTATCTCAAATGTTCTATAGCATCAAATGTAGGACATAGAACTAGCTTCGGACATTATGCTAAGTCTGAAGGAGATGTTTGGTGAACAAGGCCGTTCTACAAGGCAAGAAACCATGAGGCAAATTTATAATACCAAAATGACTGAAGGTAGTTCAGTAAGGGAGCATTGTCTTACAATGATTTCTAATTTGAATACACTGGAGGTTTTAGGTTCCGATATTGATGGAGAATCCCAAGTGGATATGATACTCCAGTCACTACCGGAATCATTCAATTCAAACTCAATTATAATATGAACAAGAAGATTTATTCTTTGTCTGAATTAATGAATGAGTTGGTAGTAGCAGAAGGCATTCTTGGTACTTCTATAATGTTAATGCCAATATGGCTGAAGCTTCTACTTTTTAACCTAAGTCGAAAGGCAAGGGTAAGAAGAAGAAGGACTTCACCAAGCAGGATGATAAACAAATTGCTTTAAGGGTTGCTGACAAAGGAAAGAAAATCAAAGGAAAATGTCTCCATTGTGATGAGAAAGGACATTGGAAGAGGAATTGTCCAAAATTCAGGGCTGCCAATAATAAAGGTATGAAAAGATCATTCCTCAAAATATGTTTAGTACAAAATCCCACAGATTCCTGGTATGTGGATTTAGGTTGTACTAATCATATCTACAATTCTTTCCAGGGGTTCCAGGAGACCAGAAAGCCTAATGAAGGGGAATTGTTTCTTACTTTGGCTGATGGGAGTAAGATTCTGGTTATAGTTGGTGGAGTGTTTAATTTATGCTTTGAGTCTAGGGTTTTAATATTAGAAGACTGTCTATATGTACCTAATGCTTGTAAGAATTTAATTTCTGCAACTTACTTAGGTAAATTATTGGAAAATGATTATATGAATGATTATACTCCTAGAAGTAGAGTTGTGTTGGCTAAAATAAATAAACCTGTAATTGAACAACCAATGGATGAAACTAGGGATGATGTGGTTGTATTAGATACACCACAAGATACTACTCATGAGATGTTTAGTACACAGGTTCCTTGTTGTAGTGGGAGGATTGTTGGGCCACCTATAAGATTTATAGGTTTAGGGGAAACTTATGAAGCTATCTTAAAAGAGGTTGAAATTGATCCTTACACTTATGAAGAAGCAATAAATGATATAGATGCACATCATTGTGTCAATGCTATGAAATCTTTATTAGATTCAATGTATTCCAATCAAGTTTGGGATCTTGTAAAAGCGCCTAATGGCATTAAACCTATTGGTTGCAAATGACAAGAGAGAGAGAGGGATAGATGGAAAGGTTGAAACCTTTAAAGCAGGGCTAGTGGCAAGAGGGTATACACAAAAAGAAGGTATTGATTATGAAGAAACCTTTTCACCAATAGCAATTCTTAAATCTATCAAAGTTCTCTTATCCATTGTTGCTCATTATGATTATGAAATTTGGCAAATAGATGTCAAGACTGCATTTCTCAATGGCAATCTTGAAGAGGAAATCTATATGATGCAACCAGAAGGTTTCATAGCAAAGTACCAAGAGCATATAGTATGCAAGTTGAAAAGGTCCATAAAAGTTATGGAATATCAAATTTGATCAAGCAATCAAGTCATTTAGTTTTGAGCAAAATCTTGATGAACCATGCGTGTATAAAAGACATCAGGACAAAGTAGTAATGTTCTTAGTACTTTATGTTGATGATATTCTACTCATTGGAAATGATGTAGGGGTAATGTCATCAATAAGGTTTGGTTGTCAAGCCAATTTGATATGAAGGACTTGGGTGAGGCCAACTTTGTTCTAGGGATCAAGCTATGTGATAGGTCAAAAATGAATTGACCTTTGTGATGAATTAATTGATTAATTAGCCAAGTTTATTAATTAATCAAATCAACATGCAAATGAGTGGTAGCACAAACAAATCACCAATTAAACTAAGTATGCAGTGGAAAATAAATTAACATGGTGATTTTTTTACGAATGGGGAAAACCAACACAGCAAAAACTCCACTGAGTGATTTTAAGGTCACCACTCCCGAAATTCCACTATTATCAAGCTCTTCCTCCCTTTATCATCATCATCTCCCCCTTTTTGTCATGGAATAGCTAGTCCTTATTTTCTTCTAGCTTTCTTTGAATTTGATCCAATTGAGTTTGGAGAAAAGTGAACTTCGTATCACAATGGATGTTATGATGGTGCAGGTGTAACAACCTAAGGAAAAGTGCTAGTCATATCTGCGCTATACCTCAAAAGGACTAGTCACAATTAAGGCTCTTTGTAGTTGTTAAGAAAGCCCAATTCAACCCAGTAAATACCCAATGTGGGACTCATCATACACCCACACACGTCACACAATCAATAAAATTAGGGCATCATAATCTCTCCCACTTAAATCCCTAACGTCCTCGTTAGGGCCCACTTTGTGGGTAGTGTCTCTAAGCCCACACGGGATTACCGGGTCAACTACGATACCATATGTAACGACCCAAGGAAAAGCACTAGCCACATCTATGCTATTCCTCAAAAGGACTAGTCACAATTGAGGCTATTTGAGTTGTTAATAAAGCCCAATTCAACCCAGTAAATACCCAATGTGAGACATATCACACACCCACACACATCACATAATCAATCAAATTGGGGCATCACAATAGGAGAGAGGCAAGTTCGAACATCTTAGTGCTTATGTTATGGACAGATGCCATAATGTTGTCTAACTTCTCATCATAGAAGGATGAGCTAAAGTGTGAACCATTATGAGAAGTTGGAGTCTCTGTTTTGATTCCATTTCGACTATGACCAATGCTAGTGTTAAGCGTACGAATGTTGATTAGACTTGGCTTCAGGTAGGGAGACTCATCTTCCGATGGATAAATGCTTTTGAGTTTCAATATCCTTGAAATGAGGCAACAAAAAGGAATATAGGTTCTTGAGTCAGTTCTTGCAACAGTTTTGCGCAAAATATGAAAGATATGAGAGCAAATATCAATCTCTTCATTAGTAATTAGATCATGAAGGAACAAAGCTCTTCCGAGATTTATGTACCCGATGCTGGATAGAAGATATAGATTGTGGAACATGATTATTGTAAGCACCCTTTGTTCTGTGGATAATGAGGAAACACTAATTGAGTTCCCATTTCGTGAGAATTCCAAGTTTCTTCCAAGAGTGTCCCGAAGTAAATCCTCACCCAGATTCAAATCATCATATACCGGTGGATTAGTAAACATCAACTGGTTGATGTGTAGGATTTCTGCCAGATAAACGGGAGTCACTTAGAAAATCTGTCCTCTAACCCAGCATTTGAGCTCCTCTCCCATAACAATGGCACTAGCATAGAACTCTTTCACCAAATTTCGTATGCATCATCAAGTTTGGAGAGAAGGAAGTTCCAATCCTTGGTGGCAAACCATTTAGGGATAGAGATGATTGGTTAATAGCCCTTTCGACCAGCAATGAAGCTTCTCTAAAGTATTTCTCATAGGTCTGAAAAGTAGCATAAGATCTGAAATTGTTAGGGTCATACACTCCCATCGGTGATCGGGTCCTTTTTGACTTAGGAGAAAGATTATCAACATCAATCATGGGCTCTTTCTCTTTGTTGCTACATCCTTTCACAGCTGATCTTTTGAATGGAGACATTTTCAAGCTGCATCATGTTACACCAAAGAGCAACAAAAATCACACAAAACAACAAAATCTATTAGCACTGAGTTAGTCCTAAAACATGAATATTGAAGAAAACACTAAAATCATGAGATTAAGGTCTCAAACATGTCACTGAATGTGAGTGTGCCATAAATAACACATTGTATGACCAAAGCCAGAGTGTAACAACACATAACCAACAAAACCCACACCACAATCTCACCAAAGCATCAAATACCCATATTCAAGCATCATATTCACATATATCATCAAAAACACTCAATTCAAGAAATCTTAGGCAAGAAATGTGTCGTCAAATGATAACATAATAAATGGCCTTTTATTCTCAAACCCAATAAATGAACCATGGCTATTGTCAGTGATCTATAGGCCAAGTGCAAGGTTAGGGAAACAAGCCTTTTTAGAAGATCTTCAAAAGGTTGGTGAGTCATTTGCTAGGGCATGGATGTGTATGGGAGACTTTAACAACTTGTTGGGGCCAAGTGATAAGAAAGGTGGGAAACCAATTTCTTCATCTTCTATTGGGGGATTAAAAGGATTGGTAGATTCCGCGGGATTAATTGATGTAAAATTTGTAAGGGCACCTTACACCTAGTCCAACAAAAGCCCTGGCCTTGCCAACATAATAAAAAGACTTGACAGAGCTCTAGTTAACACTAGGTGGACTGAAATTTTCCTAAGAGTGCTACTAAAGCACTTTCTTTCGAATTCCTCTGACCATATCCCAATTGTTCTTTTCATAGAAGGAGAAGAGGGTTGTAGACCAAGACCATTCAAATTTGATGAAATCTGGACAAGGGAGGAGACAAGTAATCTTGTGGTGGAGAATGCTTGGAGGATCAACTTCCTTGGTTCCCCAATGTTTAGATTATGCAAGAAGATCAAACAAGCAAAACTAGAGCTTAAACAATGAATAAACCTTGCTTTGACAATGTACAATCCAAAATCAAGGAGGCATGGAGGAATTTAGACCAAATTCAAAGCTTAGACATGTACATAACACCACTAAGGCATGGAAGAATGTATAAGTGGTTGAATTTGGATTTTACACATGGAATGATTGTGAGCAAAGGAAGAAGAAGAGTTGGCTAAGAGATCTCGTCTTGGTCTACGCTAAAGGCATGACTGCCTTGGGAAAGAAGTAAGATTTGCACCTGAAATGGTACTCAAACACTCACAAAAAGGGAGGTAATGACTTTCTATGGTCAGAAGCTATGAGGACACCCTTTATTGGTTGAATGCATGATGGGCCACCTTAGGGACACATATACCAATCATAGTACTCCTGAAGTCACTTTCCATGTCCAAGACTTGCTTCCTAAGCAGTGGCAAAGTCAACTACCCACGGGTCCTAGTGCCACGTTGGTGTAATTCTTATCCTCTAGTCAACAGATAACATCACAGCTGTGAAAATGTCCGAAATAGAGAAATGATGACTTGACACCTATCTTTGTACTCAGCCATATTCTTCAAAGTATAAAAAGAACATGCAGTTGTGTTTTAAGGGTAAGAACCTAAGTAGATACTTCGTAGAAGAGGATAAAGAGTTGGCAAGAGGGAAGAACAACCTTGTTGTAAGAAATTGATCTCTTTTCACATAAAATACCATCTAAACCGAGCACAAGCATTACATTCTTGCTTAAACCATGGTTTTTCATCCCTTCTATAGGGTTTTCCATATACATCATATGTTTCTTTCATCAGTTTCTTCTTCTTACTTAAATGTGCATCATTTTCACATCTCACCATCATCCTCTTCTTCTTGTTTGAGTGTCATATGAATGCTAGCACCTTGTCAAGCTTTCTCATGTAGATGTACTATTAGATAACTTATTTTATTTTCCTATATAAGCTTAAATCTAACTTGCACATACATTTTTTGTGACTCTACTAGGGATCTCTAGTTATTTTCCTTTTAAGTGTATTTTACTGGGTTATATACCTCTGTTTGTTGTCACTTTTTGCATGCCTCCAAAGAAGAAGGTTATAGGGATACTGATTGGTGTGGGTGAAAACCATCAATCAAAACCAAGTAAAGATCACATATCCATGCTCTTTGAAGGCACAAAGTCCTCGTATGAAGCTGGCCATCATGAGAGTATGAGTATCATGGCTGCTATTGAAGATCTTTAGTGTTCTCAAGCTGCTATGTGGGAAGAGTTCCAATCCCTATGTTAAGAGATAGCCATACCTCAAGCTCCTCAAGGTGGTCAAGGTCTTTAAGGATCTCCTTACTTGACTAAGAAAGATATATTTGCTATTTTGTTTAAAGCCAAAAAGATGGGTAGTGTTGTTTATGATGACACCAGACCTCCTTATCCTAAAGAGATAGTTGGGAAGCCTTACCTCGCTAACTACACTCCTCCTATCTTTCCCAAGTATGATGGCATGATAGGGAATGCTAGAGAGCATATCAGACGGTATGTAGATGCACTGACGGCTCACTCCCATGACCATGAGTTAAGGCTTAGGGAGTTCTCTAAGTCTTTAGAAGGTCGAGCTTTTACTTGGTACGCTAGTCTTACACTAGGGTCGATTTTGAGCTGGAACGATTTGGCAACATAGTTCATAAAAAAGTTCTTCGCTTTAGAAGAAAGGCTCACATTGTTAAATCTACATCATGAAAAGCAAAGGGTTTCTGAGGGGTTATTGGAATATATTCATAGGTTTTGAGACCTTTCTTTGCTGTGTTATGACCTAGTGGAGGAAGAAATGCTGGTGGATGTTTGTATTGCGAGTTTGTTGTATGAATACCAACCTTATCTAGAAAATCTTCATATTTCTAGTTTTACAAGGCTTGTAGAGGCTGCAAGGAGAACTAGTATGTCCGTGAGAAAGCCTTTAAAGGGTTTGTCTTCATAAACAATGAGTATGCCTAAACAGCCTTGGAGGAGAGAAAACAAGAAGGTGAAAGTTGTTATGGTGGAAGAACCTAAAAAGGTAGTCAAAAGAAAGAAGAGGGAGAGAGGTAATATTCCCCCTTCTTTGACCGTGTCCACTAAAGAGTTGTATAGCATCCTAGAAGCTTGGTTGAAAGATGGTGTGGTGGTGTTGCCTGCATGTAAGCATGAACCTATAAAAGAGGAAAAGCGTAGTCCTCTCTATTGTAGGTATCATAAGAGATGCAATCACCATACCATTGATTGCTATGCTTTGAGGAATATTTTACATGATAGGGTAGCTAAGGGAGATTTGGTTATCAAAGTTGGGAAGATTGCTGATCTAAAGATGCATAGACCAAAGGTGGCAATGACTTTCTTCCTAGGTCGTGAGGATATTATAGAAGAGGAAGTAGAGAACATAGCCAGCAACAACTCAACACCTTCACCTTTGGTAGATGAAGAAATGGTGAAGAAGATTAAGTAGGAAGATAAGATACACTCCTTTCTTGAAGGAATAGGTCTTAGGCCAATAGCAAGAAGAAAGGCGGCTTAAGCTTTGACCAGGGTGATGGAAAGGAATCATGAAGTGGCGGTTGTTGAAGGAAGTGTGATGCAAGTGGCATATTGGGAAGAAAAGGATTTGGTCACCTTTTCTAAAAAAGATCTAGCCAACTGAGTTGTTGATGGCGACAGGCATTTATATGTCATTGCCTTTTTGGGAGCATCTCGAATCAAAAGGGTGTTTGTAGGCACTAGCGCATCCTCCAATATTTTGCCTCTCCCTACACTTGATGCCTTAGGTATTCCAAGAGACAAAATCATTCCAAAGCCACTATGGGTAGCAAGAATAGGAGCTTTACAGCAAAACACACTTGGGCATGTGTCTTTAGATCTTAGGGTTGGGACAATTCGGGCACCCACTCTCACGCATGTAATGGAAAGGAGTATATCCTACCACATCATCTTAGGTCATCCATGGTTGAAGGCATATAAGGTTGTAGTTTCCACATATCATCAATGTATAAAGGCCATTTGGAGGAATAAGCAAGTATTTATTGAGGCCACCAGGATGCCTTTTGATAGAGCAAAGCTGTATTTTGCTGAGGTGGCTTTATATTAATAGTATGAACTCGAGGGTGAAAATAGAATTCTTCCTTTTTATATTATTGCCTTGCAAGTAGAGGAAGAAGATGATGGTAAAGTGGCAGAACCAGAAATACGTTCCAAGATAAGAAGAGTCACCGAGCCTGATGGTCGGGTGATATATGAATTCTAATGGTTAAAGGAAGGGATGAGGAGGATGGCGAGCCTAATTCCCTTAATTTGACACAACAACCAAAGGAAGTTCATGTTGCTGAGAAGCCCGTGAAAGAAGCCCTTAAGTATATGAATGACGTTGTCAAGAATGTACAAGAAGAACTTGTAGAGGTCGATCTAAATGATAGAAAAGAAAGGGAAAAACTAGTAAAAATCAGAAAAAAAAAATTTTCTAAAGAAGAAAGAAGAAAACCAATAGCCTTGTTGAGGGAATACAAGGATGTTTTTGCTTGGAGTTACGAAGAAATGCCAGGTCTGAGCCTGAGCCTGATAACACACAAGTTAAAAGTGGATCCTAATGCTAAACCTATGATGCAACCACTGAGAAAATATCGTTTGGATGCAGAGGAAAATATAAAGCTTGAAGTGAAAAAAAATTTAAAGGCGGGATTCATTAAAGAGATTGAATGCCCTAGTTGGTTAGCCAACATAGTTCCTGTGAAGAAGATGTTGAAAAATCTAGTTTTGAATCTCATAAAAACACACAGCGGAAGCAACAATCACAGATCTACTTCATTCATGAGAGATAGCATGTAACTTTGAATTCTAGAACAAAGAATAGAAAGCGTATGTTGGTGCGGTGAAATTCAAAACAAAAGATTATAAGTACTTGAGAACACTTTTAATCTTCACTCCAACTCCACTTTACGCCCAAGAAGTGTGGTCTCTCAATCAGTTTCCAAGTGAGAATAATTAAGTGGCTTCTCTCACACATACACACCATTGCACAATGATGTATCGTCTTAAAATAAAATTTTGTATGTTTCTCCTTTTATAACTAACTGATTATCTAATTAGGCTGGCCTATTGGGCCTTTCCAATTGGGCTTTTGTGTGTGGCTCGGAGTGGGACCAAAAGGGACCAATAAGACATTAGCTCCAATGGGCCTTGGGCTTTTCTGTCAACTTTGACAAGTCCAAAGATACCATTAACTATATTTAATACCACTATATAAATATAGTTGCACTCTTGACCTTATCTATAAATTATATCACAAGACTTTATTGTACATGCAAACCCTTCATAAAATATTCATAGTATTACAAAGTCGTGAATGTAAACTACCACTTTGAAGATTACTACATCTTAATCCTTAAGTGCTCAGTTTATTCCTTTAAGTTATTCACCATATATTTATGAGATTCAATTTCATAAATATATACTTTAGTAACTCCTTACTAAAGTGGTTGGGCCCAACTCTCTGAATAACCAAACCTATTAAACTTATCTCAAGGGAATATTCTGTATCTCCGTTAAGAGACTATGAATTCCATCTTGGGAATATATGTTCCATCAACACTAAATATGGCTGCCTAACATACTAAGGTTTTGATCATGTCTTATATATCTCAGTCCTGATATATCAAAGCAACTTACACCTCATGATCAAGTCTATTATTCTCTCAGGATTAAGACTTTATGTAAATAAAAGTCATGAGATTTATTATTCACTTAACAGTCATTAGGAGAATAATAAATCTCACAACGGTCCAATCCAAAATGTCTTAACTCTTAAAACATATCAACATACCAACTAGAAGTCTCCACTTCCAAGATCAAGACAAATCATCTTAATTGATATGTTATAGTCTTCGCAAATGAAATACCCAATTTCATCATCGACTACGAGCTATGTTTTGAGTTTACAAGGAACTTGTGATTTTATATCTTCTGTGACTAAATCACATAAATCACATAAAATGCATCTCATGGATTATGATAATGTCCCATTAGTTCATTTATAGATAATTTCATATAATTAAACAATTTAATTATTTATGACATGCCAATAAATTGGATTTTAGGGCATAAACCCCAATAGAAGAAAGGTGGTTAGATAAGAATCTATGTGGATTTTTGGGATCTTAATAAAGCTTCTCCAAAGGATGAATTCCTAATTCCTAATGTTGATATTCTGGTAGATGCGACATCTGGTCATGAACGTTTCTCATTTATGGATGGTCATAGTGGGTATAATAAGATCTTTACGGACCTAATAGATGTTTCAAAAATTGCCTTCAAAACACTTTTAGAAACTATTTCTATAAGGTTATGCCTTTTGAATTGAAGAATGTAGGTGCTACCTACCAAAGAACTATGACTTTGATCTTTGGTAATATGCTTCGTAAACAAGTGGAAGATTATGTTGATGCTCTTGTGGTAAAGGCAAAGAATCCTTTAGGGCATTTGTTGCATTTAAGGCAAGTCTTTGAAAGATGCAGGGAGCACAACTTGAGAATGAACCCTTCCAAGCGTGCTTTTGGGGTATCTTTAGGGAAGTTCTTGGGATTTTTTGGTCATCACAGAGAGTTAGACAAAGTTATAAACAATACAAATCAAGTTGGAAGGAAAAAGTAAATTGAGAGTTTTTCCTTAATCCAAATCCTATAGTAACGTGAATCTCTGTGGAGGGAAGGCTTATCAATTTCTTCAAACTTTTTAATCCTGTTGAAGAATGAAAGAATAAGGTGATGAATTTAGAGGGTATAGGCATATTTTGTTGAGTTCATTTTTATTGCCAATTAGCTACGTATGGTACAATCTTGGTATTATAGAAATAAAATAATGTCTTACCTTAAATGTGGCCTCATGACTGAGTAAGATGTGCATTCAAGTCATGATACTTTGTGATCAATTTGTATTCTAATCATGCACCACAAATGTGTAATACTAATATCCATATTCCCAGGTCCCAAGAGCATTGACTTTTTATCTTTTGTGGTTACTTTGCTT
Organism: Quercus lobata; assembly: GCF_001633185.2. Taxonomy (NCBI): domain Eukaryota; kingdom Viridiplantae; phylum Streptophyta; class Magnoliopsida; order Fagales; family Fagaceae; genus Quercus; species Quercus lobata. The sequence continues at coordinate 76,306,253 of NC_044907.1, forward strand.
TAAGTGGATGTGTTTTAAAACTAATTGTGAGAATTAACACAAATCTATCTTTTGAGAAAGGAATATATTTATCTTCAAAAGGAAGATAAGCAGAGAACTTACTAAATAGGACTGCTTCATTAATAGAAAAAATATTCCCTACAGCCACAATTAATTTGCAAACAATCAGTTAAACTCGAATGGAAACAAATGGAACTTAGATTTATGGGAGAAGCTGTGTTTCATTTTTGTTTAATTTGGTAAAAGTCTTGGAGGTGGTAAATGTTTGTGTGTCAAGGCAAGTGTGTGGTATGGAGTCTAATACGGGTCAGCCCTGTTTTTAATGCTATTACTTGGTTCTCTTTTAGAATAAGTTTTGTTATTGCCTTTTGGCTTTTCTTTCATATTTTCTATTAAAAGTTTTTATTGCCTTCCACTCTATCTGCATAATTAATGAGGTTAGGTACTTTAAACTTTTGTTTTAATGGTAAACAATTGCGGACAATGTGTTTTGTTATTGTAGTTTTACAGTTGATGGTGTGTGAATTGTATTAACACAACCAAAAAATGAGTGGTCGCTATTAGGTTTGCAAGTAATAAAAAAACTGCAAAGATGCACTATTCATGTACTTCTTTTATATAGAATAGGTACAATATTATTCTAATAAGTATTGTTTTGGTTCTTAGGCTCATTGGCATATCCGGCTGAATTCCAATGAGCCAGAAAATTGTATTTTAGTGGTGGAACTCTCCCTCTCAATATTCATTCATTCTAACTACCAACTACATTATTCATTCTCTGCCCTATCCCTTCCCTTCTAATTGCCATCTTCTTTATCCGTACTTTGCCTCAATCCTTGCTGCTCTATTCATTTTTCTTGCCCCTATCCCTTCTCTGCAATAGTATATCTAGAAGGTAAGCACACTCTTTCCCACTTCACCCACTATTTTCAATTCCTGTAACTTTTCAACGATACTTTTCTTATTTGAATTTCTATATTTAACATTTTCCACTCTTGCTGAATTTTCGAGGGTTTTCCTTCGATCCCTATTGAAGGATAGATGGGTTTATTCTCTTTCTTTGGATGATTTGGTCTCAAATTATCATCTCTATATTTTGGTTTGGGTAATATTAGGGATTTTCACTCTTGATTTTAATAGTTAGAGTAAAGTTCAAAACTTAGTTTTTAACTAAGATCCTTGCAACATTTTTTCTTTGAGAATGCACTTGAAATTCCAATGTCTCTTTAGTTTCACAAGTTTACTTAATTTCTGTTTATTTTTTATGGATCAAACCTTTCTTTTGTAGTCTCTCTTTCATCTTTCTCTCCTATAATTTGAAAAACCTTCAAACCCTACATTTTGTTAAAATACAGATTTGCTTAGTTCTTTGCTAAGCACAACACTTGGGAAATTTACAAGAAGAGTTGAGGAACAAACTGAAAGGTAAGGACAGCCTGATTTTCTCTTTGTTTATCTCATACTTTGTACTAGATTTTGTCCAATATGGTCCGTTTGGATTGAGGGGGAAGGAGAGGGAGTAGATTAGAGTAAATTTGGCCCAAAATTAGCTTAATTTTTACCAACTCTACTCTACTCCCCTCCACTCTCCCACTTTCTCCCCTTAATCCAAACGGGCCTTTAGTGTATTTATGTTTGAATTGGCTCTGATTTGCATATTTTAGCTAGCTTTCTCTTCAAAGAAACAAATATTTGCATTCAATTAATTCTTATTCTGTATTCAACTAACCTGTCAAGCTATTATGTTCTCTTTTAAAAATAATTGCCACCAACCATATTGGGTTTTTGATTTGTCCTAACTACATAAGCTGTTTGTGATTCTCTTTCATTAGTTTATAGCATTAAAAGCTCGACAATAGGAGATTTATTTGCATAGGAACAAAAGAAGGCAAATCAAATGAGTATTCAAAAAATAAAACACCTATTGGGAGGGCTTTTGTAGAACACCTAGCAGATATAATAATTTGTTTTTACTTACATAATCCTTATGGAAAAAAATAAACAAGATATATGGTTCTGTAGAGCCTAAGTATTAACAACCCAAACATACCCTATACTTTTGGCCAAATTAATTAATAGCAAAGTGATGCCATGTTGTCTTTGGCAAGATGCTAAATGGGATGGATGTTTTCTACAAGAGTGAAGTAGAAGGATATCTTCCTTTGAGTTTTATAAAGTGCAACTCAATGCATCATTTATGTGTTATGCTAATGCTATTTTTTATGAATATTTTGTTCTTATTTTGCTAGGTCTTAATTGATACTTAGAGCCAGAGAGTAGTTGAAAAAGGGGTAGAGACAAATAAGAAAATGAATATTGGTGATACTGAGAAAAGTGCAAATATTATCAAGATCTTAATGAAGTAGGAGTTGATGGAAAAGGACAGTAGTAGGAAGCATCAAGAAATTGAAAATCAAATGTACATGGGCTCAAGGAAAGAGCAAGGCAATGCAGATTTCTATTGGTACTGGCTCTTATCTTTTAATGATTGCTATTGAGAAAATTCTATAATGGAAGACTTGGTTAGGCCTACCATAGCCACTTTCTTTGCTTTTACATAGGCTTGGACATTTGATCTTGAGGGACCAATTTTTAGTTTCAATCAGTGCAAGTGCAAAATAAGGATTGGCTTTAAGGGATCTCATTTTCTCTCCCCCCCCCCCCCTACCTCAAGATATATATATATATATATATATTTTACTTTGAATTCTTGGAATTAATTGTCCTCTTCGCAACGTAAATTGGGGAGCTACAGTAAGAATCCTATAATGGTGATGAGGTGTTTTGTATTTTCCTCATTATGTTTCATTTGAATATATTTCATGCATAAACACAGATTAAAAGGGATCTTATAATCTCCTTAAAAAAAAAAAAAAAAAAAGGCTAGTTATGAAAAAAAAATAATAGGGAATATTTTTGTCATTTGAACAATTTTTGTCTTTTTCTTTTTTGACAGAAGTATTTAGTTTTCTATTAATCATCTATAGAGTTATCATAAGATTTTTATGATATCATATTTATGATTAGTTGGCTTAAGGAGCTATCATGGAGTTTTTATGATATCATGTTTATATTATTAGAGAATAATATTGGTAGGATTAAACACTTAGTGAAAATAGCAATTTCCTAACAATAGAATTTAAATATTTTATTATTATTATTACTTTTAAATATTCTACCATGAATAAGAATTAAAGTGTCCCGCGCATTGCTCAGGTTGAACGCTTGTAAATATAAATGAATAAACAGTTTGAAATAAGAAACATATAAAGTATCAACAAAAATACTCCCCCTAACATAAATATCCCATCAATACATGGCAAGAGCTAAAAAGGTAAAATAAAATGTGAAGCACATAAATACAATCTAAACTCCACAAGCTCCAACCAAAGAAATACTCTCCCCCTGAAAACAAAAACTCTCCAAAGTACTCCCTTTTTTTGTGACGGAATGCCAAAGGGCAAACAAACTCCGTCATCAAAAGGGAGGTGGTCTAAACTGTGCCAACTCTGCATGCAAGGCACAGATCTCATCGAGCACGTCCACCAAAATCTGTCCATGAGTCTCCTGAACGGTCAAGACATGATCCAACATACGTTGAATGTCTGAATCATCCAAAGTAGTCGGTGGAGGAACATCAGCATCAGCAGCAGCAGCACCCGATGTCTCAGCGGCATCAACACCTGTAGAAGAGGGAGGAGGGGGAACAACACTAGATGACGCACCACTAGGACGCGAAGGAACAGCTCGCATATGAGCAGCCCTCTATCTAAGAAAGGTGGCACCTATGGGAGCAATGACATGAACAGGCTCACCAAACGAAAAACCATCTAGACCTAAAAAGAGCAAAATCCTATGAATGAAAATATGATGAATAAGCACATGCCCTACGGCAGAGCTCCTATGAACCTCGTTCAAAGAACTAAGGAACAAATGAGGGAAACTGATCGATGCACCAGAAACAAAACCATCTAGACCACAATGAATGACACACTATCCTAAAGAAGAGATAGGGAATCTCAGTAAGCTTAGCGGACGTGATCCGAGGATCAGAACCCTACTAGATAGATGACCCAGTGATGTATGACATGACAACATCTAAAGAGGGTGACTCATCATAGGGATAGTCAGGCTCCCAAACAACCAGAACCCCAAGAGCCTTAGCCACTACCCGAGGGGTAATGGTGAACTCAACACCTCATATCCAACTCCTAACAAGGGTGTTGGAATCATAGACATGGCAAGAAAAGTTCGAGAAGAACTCTCTAATCAGAACGGTCAGGGGTGGATGATCTATCTCTAAGAAAGGCAACCAACCTCTAGACTCAAAGTTAGCCCTAATGACCGGATCAATCTCATCTAAAACCACAGCACGCTCAACCCAAATCTTACGCTTACTGTTCAAAGTATCAGAGGCCTCTTTGCACTTATCATTCCTAAACACCTCACTCCTAGAGGGAGACTCAGAGGAAGTGGAAGGGGTCCTATGGGCTCTAGTTTTCCTAGGCATGGTGCTAGGATAAGGACCAAAACATAGATCAAAGGAACAAAAACACAAAAGAAAAAACCAAGGGCAGACTGCAAGTTAGCACATAAAAAAATATAGAACAAAAATCTATATGATACATGAACAATTTAAATGGCATGATGCATGTCCTAATGCAGTGCAATTAAGTCCAAAAAGTTCAAATTCACAAAATTGGCTTGAACATAGAGGTATTAACACAAAAAAACCCCAAAATTTGGAAAACCACTTGATCAGTTTGAAAGATATTGACTAATTGATCATCTTACAAGATAGATTTCAGAAAATAATGACCAATTACATCAATTGAACAAGCCAATTTCATCAATTTAACCCAATTTGAACAAAATCCTCAATTCGGATCAATTACAAACCCTAGAATTTTCAATTTTTCATGAATCCCCAAATCGATCAAATTAACCAACATATATCATGAATATAACAATATAGAGACAAAACCCAATGATCAGTTTAAGAAAAAGAGGATTGAAACATCAAAAACCCCAATCATGAATAGTTCTGAAAATAACCAATGAATATGCATGAAAAATGCATGAAAACATGAAATAAAATGCAAAAGGAAGGGCATAAATTACTTACCGGCCTTGGAAGACAAAAACCTTACAAAAATTTCGGAGGAAAATGACAAAAAATCCTTAGTGGAGCCTAGCCAAGTCACAGAAAGAGAGAGAGAGGAAAGTCTGAAAAGTTTTGAAAAAGTTCCTTTGAAAAACTCCAATCTATCTTTTTAAAAAACATGATTCACGAGTTTCGATCGATCGAAAAACAACCTCGATCGATCGAAATAGACAGAGACTTTTTTGATCAATCGAAACAGACAGAGACTTTAACAAAACAATTTTAAAAGAATTCGATCGATCAAAACAGACAGAGGCTCTCTCTAACATATTTAAAAAATTTTGTTTGATTGAAAAATAGAATGGATTGAACGAAATGGGTAGAGGCTCACTAAATTTGTGGAAAAACACAGTTTTTTGAAAAAAATTCAGAATCAACTCAAAGCATTGAAATTTAAGAGCAATATGAATGAGTATGTGATGATGTGATTTTCAAAAACAAGAATTTTAAGCCCAAATTTCTCAAAAATAAATTTCTTGCATTCTCCATAAATTTTCAAGCAACAAATTAATTTTGCACAAAATTCAAAGTATTTTTAAAACTTGGTTGGTCAGACCATAAACACACATAATAACATGTACAAAGTTTAGCAAAGAGTAACTCGTGTAGTATGTGCAACTAGCAAAAGCTTGAGATACATGTGAGGTGATATGTGAATAGCAATCAATCACAAGGTCTACAAAATTCATCACAAAGAATTTAAAAGAGACTATCACCTAAAGAGTTACATCATATAACTCCCACATCTCCTAGAACATAAGCTTGCAATCATGTAAGTTTCTTGAAGTCTAATAGTACACACCAATTTTAAGTATTAAGCACTTAAAACCGAGGCTTCACCTTATGTTCTTTTCGTGCATGTGCTACACTTTCTCGAGCACAAAATCTTATGATATGCACTAAGGTGTTCATGATTGGCTAGTGAACAGTGGTGAGATGGTTATTTATGCCTTTCTCTATAAGTTCAAGTCCGACAGTCAAAAACATGTGACTTCAAGATTAAGACAGAGTAATCAAAAACCATAAACATCTTTCTCACACAACATGCACTACAAAGCTTCAACTAGTAAAGTGCAATAAGTAAGCTCATCCAAGCTAAAGAATAATACAAAACACAATTTGCTTCCCTTTTTTTTTTATTATTAAAAAAAAAAAAAAAAAAAAAAAACTAGAATGAAATGCAAGAATTTTATGCAATGCAAATCCTAGAAAACAAAAAACAAAATCAAAGAACAAATGGTCACAAAGGGTAAAGTAATGAAGCACAAGGACCATGTCAGAAAGACTCAGTTAGTTCAAGTCTTTTGCATCCAAAACCTTTTAGATGCACCATGAGCATTGGAGTTCTTATTCACATGGAAATGATTACCAACTCCAGGATTGGAATAAATATTTAAAGGCTTTACCAATTCTCCAATAAATACCATAGGATCTTGTGCTTGAGGTATAGGTACTTTTGGTTTGTTTGCTCTCTTTGTAACTTGCAGCTTGTAGCAATTTGGATGAATGTGTCCAGACTTTCCACAAAAGTGACAAACCCATGCAGGCTTATCATGTGTCTTGTCCTTAGATAGGGTAGGCTTCTTAGACTTAGACTCTTTCAGATCAACCCTAATCTTCCTAGATGATGAAACTTATATGGGTTTAACAACCTCACTCACAGAGGGTTTGACAATTTCACTCACTATCTCACTCACAGAAGGTTTAGAAGAAGATGAAGGGACAAACATTATGGAATGGGAAGCAAATACAGAGATGCTTTCAACATAACCTAATCCAGATTTGTCAGAAGAAGACTTTTGAACACTCAGCATTTGATCAAGTTTAGAACTAATAGATCTAGCAATAGATAAATTAAGTTCCAAAGTTTTAACTTTATCAAGCAAAGTAGTATATTCTCAGTTTTCACATTGTTCAAAAGTTCATTAGTATCAAATAGTTTAACAAGCAAATTCTTCTTATCAAGCTCAAGATATTCAATTTTCTTCAGGCCAAGTTCAACATTCATAGCATCCTTTGCAGCAACTTTGCAAAGTTTATTATAGGCCTCTTGAAAATCTGCATCTTCAGAGAGTTCCCCATTAAAAGGGTTCTCTTCAATAGATATGCTCTCATTGACTACAGTAGTAGCGGTGAAAGCAATGAAGTTTCCATCCTCATCATAATCAGACTCATTATCAGAAACTTCACCATCACTAAGGGTTACAGCCATAACCTTACCCTCAGACTTCAAATAGGTAGGACATTCAAATTTTATGTGACCATACCCTTGACATCCAAAACACTGAGAACCCAAAGAATTATTAGAAGATTGACCTACTTTTTCTCTAGATTTATCATTATTGTTCACCTTAGTGGGATCATGCTTCTTAAAGTTTCTAGGTTCAGCAGTGTTCATGCCTCTTGCCTTTCTGTTACTATTTCTGAGAAAGTTTCTAAAATTCTTGGCAAGGTAAGTAATCTCTATAGCAGAGAGCTTATCATCAAATCCACCACCTTCAACATCGTCAACTGACTTAAGAGCCATTGATTTGGATTTGGTAGTTTTGGGTATATCCAACTCATAAAATTGAAGAGATCCTACAAGTTCATCAACAAGGATGGAGTCCACATCCTTGCTTTCAATAATGGTAGTCACCTTGGGTCTAAAGTTTTCAGTTAAAGATCTAAGAATCTTCCTAACAATTTTAGGTTGATCATAGATGTCACCTAAGTTAAAAGCAGAATTAACAATGTCATTCAATTTAGCATAGAATTCATCAAAAGATTCATCATCAGACATCCTAATGCTTTCAAATTTAGAAGTTAAATGCTGCAATTTATTGATTTTGACTGCCTTTGAGCCTTCATGCATAGTCTAGAGGTTATTCCAAGCAGTATGAGCAACCTTAACATTAGAGATTCTCTTAAATTCCTTCATAGAAACAACGTTAAAGATAGCATTCATAGCCTTGCTATTAAACGCAGTTGCTTCTTTTTGAGAAGTTTCCCACTCACTAACAGGAGTAGTGGCCTTCTCCCATCCGTATTCAATGGAGTTCCACACTTTCTTATCAATAGATTTCAGGAATACTTTCATCCTTACTTTCCAATAAGCATAATTATTCCCATCAACGTGAGGAGGAATCACTAGAGAGTGTTCATGTTCCATGACAACAGGGGTCAAGGATTAGCTCAGTGATCAAAAGATCATCAACAAAAGAGCAACCCTCTCTAACACCACTTGATGGTTTTTAGACCCCTTAAAAACAATTGATTTAATCTAGGTAATTAGTCAAGTTGTTACTTAGTCCAATTTAACAAGTCTAGGTTATCACAATAACAAAAATCATAACATGGAAAGCAGCAGAAAAATAAATAACACAAGATATGATCATCTAGGAAACTAAACCGGTAAAAACCTGGGGAGGATTTGACCTAGCTATCCTCAAGGTAAACTTGAATCTACTATCTTGAAAGAATCGAAATTTATACAATAAGACTTACAAGCCCCCACGCTCGACTTCTTATTGCTACTAACCAATAAAACTTACTAACACGACCGCGTGCAAGCTCCGAATCCACGGACTCCTTCTTTCTTGGATTCACCACTAGATACAAGCACATCTGCTTGTGTAGATAAATCTTCTCCTTGAAAATCCTAAGTTTGTGTAAAGGAAAGCTCTTCTATATCTTATAAGAGATTTACACAAACGGCAATATGAGCAACACTAAAACATGGCTAAGGTTTGCCTTTTATATTTAGGACAAATTAGAAACCCTAAAAATGTTTTAAAACAACTAGGGCTGAGTTGGAAATTCTACAAGAAAAACATTATGCCCGAGCTTTGATCGATCGAGCCTAAGCCTCGATCGATCGAGCCAGGTTGAAATGCATAATGCTTTCCTGCATTAGCTCAATTCCAACTTTACATAAATGCACAACTTTGAGCAAGACTAAAACACTTCTGAACACATTGTTTTGATCATGGTTTGCCAACAATACAAATTAGAGTTCTAAATACATAAAATCCTAAGTCTGTAGAACCTAAGAATCACCACATTTTTCTTCCATAATAAAGCCAATCCACCCCCTGTGTTCGGCTGTTTATCTATAATTTTATTCTGGAACGGCAAATATCCCTACAAATTATCAAATCCCTCTTTGTCCAATCGTATTTCCATAAGAAAACACACAGTGAGAGCTTATTCCCTCACAAGTTTGCAAAGGCTTCACCCTGTCCAAGGGTTCCTAAGCCCTTACCAGTTCCAATTTAACAGCCTTATTGCTCCTAGCAAGGGTGGTCATCCACCCTCGCCACTTCTTTAGAAACAATAACTTCCACATCATCTAGCTTCCCCGACTTAACTCTTACCTCCTCTCCCTTACTATTTTGTTTTTCTTCAAAGTCTGATAAGATTTGCCTTTTACCTATGGACGGCAACAACACCTTTGGTAGTCCTCCAAGCCCAAAATCCATTCCATTAAATCTAATCCAAGATGACTTGGACTTTGTTGCAGTCGACCCATTTGAAGATGCTCCTTGTATGTCAGCAGATGAACCTAACTCCATCACGTGGCTCTCACTAACCTTAACATTTAGCCTATCATGCGACACGTCCACATGCTTCGGGTTTACACTAACTAGCACGTCATCATTCATTAAAGATATTTCCTTCAATTCAGAGCTTGGATTGTGCACGTCAGCAGTACACCTCTACACGAAATCTGCATAGGCGAGTCTTTCCCTAGAATATTCCTAAGATTGTGGCATGTTCCTTAAGAACTCAGATTCTCCATCTTCATTGCTACTAGGTTTTTTACTCTGCCTCTTCTCTACCGTCTTTCCCATGTTTAGTTGCAGACTAGCTTCAGACTTGTAAGGACCATCATCAGGCCTGTATAGACCATCATCGAACTTTTAGCCACCATTATCTGAACTATTTTCCGACACCCCTTGTTTCTCTGTAGGCAAATCGACTCTTGGTCGTCCCCCCATTACTCTAAGGAAGTCACCATATTGATAGTCTACCGTACCTCCATTCTGAGTCATAGCAAAGTGCGTAGCACAGTTCTTGAGATCGTGTCCAAGCATCCTACAATAATGATAGAATATCGGCAATTGTTCGTGATAGGCCAAGAATGCATTGACCCCTTGTGATAGATTAATTGTTTAATTAGACAAGTTTATTAATTAATCAATTTAACATGCAATGTATGTGGCAACACAAACAAATCACCAACTAAAGTAAAATGTAGTGGAAAATAAAGTTGACAAGGCAATTTGTTTTCGAATGGGGAAATCCTCCAAGGCAAAAACCCAACTGGGTGATTTTAAGGTTACTACTCCCGAGAATTCACTATTATCACAACAAGCGGTTACAAGTAAAGAAATCCCAATACCATATACCAACCTACAGTTAAACCCTTACCCCAATACCCAATTGGACTTGTTCTGTAGTGACAATCTGTTCTTTTGATGTACGACTCCTAGTACATGACTAACCAATTTAATGCGTGAATCCCAGCACACGACTTAATCACCAACTTGAGAAGGATGTTGGTGGCAAAGTTTTTTAGTTCATCACACGATGAAGATCACGAAGTTGTGTGGTCACAAAACCCTAGGGTGTACAAACATAGTAGCTTCTTCAAGAGAAAGAAGAACTAGGGCAAATTAGGTTTTTGGTCACAATTTGCATGAACAACTCTTTTCTTCACACTCGTGCAACTGTGCAACCAATGATGGCCCTTAAAATAATCCTTATATATGTTTAGGGTTGTGAGAAAAGAAAGACCAACTGTTGAGTAGTTGTAGAGCTTCGGGCTTAGGCAACTTTTTAAACCTTGATAGACACTAGCTATCGAGCTAGCTGACAAGATTTAAAATCCAGCACTTCATCACTTGAATCTTTTACAGACTTACATGGCTTTAACACTTAAACTTGAAACCTTATTCCTACTAGATCTACCCAAATACAAGTGCATTTTGTGAAAGGATTAGCCAATACATGATGACATATGTTCCTAACATGAATCACATATGTCCACAATCTCCCTCTTTGGCAATTCGGAACAAAACCACAACAATCAAATGATCATATGAGAGAAGTCATAAATCACTCTTAACTCATACTCACTTGTTAAATACAATGAAATTTATCTTAACACAAAATTTTGAAAAACTTTGCAAGAAGAGAGTTGATGGCAAGGAAGACTTTGACAACCTGTATTTTTGAAACATTTTAAACAAAACTCATCAAGGCATTTTAGTGTGAAACAGAAATAAAAGATTACATACAAATATATAAGAAGCATGTGCATAAAGAGAGAAAAGAAACAACACATGAAGAGATATAAAGACTGTAATAACAACCTCATCATATATATATCAGGAAAAAGTACAAGGTTTTCTATCACAAAGTGGTCACAAGACCAAAGGTATACGAATAAAGTATCTAAAAAAGAAAGAAAAGAAAAGATACATAAGTTCTTACCACATCCCTTAAAATATAGACACTCCCCCTAGCAAAATCTCATGAGTACTAACTCTCCTCCTAAATACATGACTACTCTCATCTCAAAACTACTCCCCTTTTTTTGTCACGAATGATAAAGGGTAAGTAACTCAAACAGTCATCTCATCATCACTGGAAGAGCTAGCATCCACATCCTCAACATCAGTAGCATTAGCATCACCATCATCGTCCTCATCCTCAGAAGTCTCTAGAGAAGGAGTAGCAGAAGCAATGAAGCCACCAAGGTGAACTTGTCGTCGTGCAATTCAATTGACATAAGTGTTCATCTAACACAACTCATCACTGAGAATGTCAAGTTGATCATCCATGAGCTGAAGTTGTGCCATGATCGCATCAAGAGTCACATTGCCCACAAAAGAAGAGGAAGCGGATGTGGATGGAGCTGAAGAAGTTGGAGGAATCAAAGTCCTAGTCCACCTCGGTCAAAGCTACGTCTCGCTCAATTTAACGATAGCAGCGTCTATGGCACACATAATAGAGAAGTGGTCCAACTCGGGACAGGAGATAGAAAAATGGCGAATAATTTGCATGATAGCTGAAGAAAAAATTAGCTTATCATGGGTCGTTGTATCCTTATAAACATCTATAAAGGAGAGGATGAAGTGAGAAGGGAAGTCAATAGAGATGTGCTCCAAAAGGGATAACTAAAATCAAGCATGGGGCTCTGTGATAGAGTTATAATGAGACAAATGATGTCGAACAAAAGTCATCACCATATTAAGAAACCTTGAACCTTTAGCAAAGGCCAAGTAATGGGTGTTTTGACGATCACCCTAATCAGAAGGTCGCTCATAAAACAAAGACATGAGCTCATCTTTATACATAGTCTTAAAATGATCATAGCTGAGGTAGTCAGGATGTGCTACCCTCGAGACGTGGAGCACCTCAAATACAATATCCGAAGTGACCACAATGCGCATACCTCGAATGCAAGTGAAGAAATGAGGCACTAAATAATCGAATCTGTGCATGTTAGAGTAGAAATCCTATATGATCACGGAAGGACAAGTGATCAGGATGCTATACAGTGACTCCCAACCCCTATTATGGATGACACTAAAAGGTCAGTATCGGAGAAATTCGATAAGATGACGTGGCATTCCGAATGAATGCCTCATCTGGAAAAGTTCTCAGAAAAGTTCTTACGGATTTATCATCATGGAACCTAATGTAGGAGGGGGTAGAATCAAAAGTAGATGCCCCAGAACGAAGAGAGTTCTGGGAAGGAGTAGATTTTCATTTAGGTTTCATAGAGCAACTAACTGAAAGAAGGAGAGAGAGAGTGACAAGCAGAAAAGCACTAACACAGATCAATATAAGAAAATAAAGAAATGAAGGTACATATGCATGAAAAATGCATGAACATGTGACATATAAACTTAAAAGCATCATGGGCTCAGCCCAATCCAAACCTACTAGCACACAAGTTTGCAACAAAGTAAACACACATCTAAAATGCATCTATCTAGGATACAGAAATTTTCTCGATGGATCAAGGAGTTATCGAGAAGCTATCAAGATTGCAATAAAGAGAAGTTGAGGAGTTCAATAGATAGCCTAGCTATCAAGAGGTATCGAGAAGCTGTCAAGATTGCATAAAACAATTTTTCAAGAAGAGAAAAATACAGATATGAATGCAATCAAGCTTGCTACTCAATCAAGGATCCAAACAACTTTTTAATCTCTCAATCCAGAAAAATGTCAAGCATTTTGATCCACAACACACACACTAAACAAGTCTAACCAATTTTATATTTCAAAAAAAAGTCAAGAAAGTTTAGTGGGTATACATTAACACATGTAAACCTTCTGATGGCCAAATCACATTGTACCTACACATATATCAAAAGTAGCAAAGAATATTGTGTGTTGTGTGTGAAAAATATTGCAAGATTGCATAGGTGTTTACATGTTATGACGATTTAAGATATGAGTAAATCAATTTAACTCACACATGATCATAACTACTTGATGAGGACTATCACCTTCGAAGTACATCCTATATCTCTCACATCTCCTAAAGCACACACTTGCAATCATATTTTAAAGCATTTTGATTCATTTTGCTTTAATTTTTCTTTGCATATTTTTCTTTAAGCATATCATGCATAGGCATATAAGAGAAAGAAAAGAAATACTTAATGATGTTAAGCTTTTGACATTGCACTTTTGCAATGTTGAAGCATACAGATGTCATTTAATGATTGGTGGGCAACAATGGTGAGATGGTTTTATGCCTTTCTGTTAGGATTTTCTAGTCATTCCCATCAAAAAGAGTGATACGAGTGTTAAGTACTAGAGGTAACTTAATCTTATTCATCACAAACAAGAGCCACAAAGCTCACTTGCTTAGTTGTGCATAGAGATGTTCATCTAAGCTACAAGAGACACAAAGTTTAAAAATCTTTGTTTCATTGGCCATTCAAGGTACACAAGTACCAATGTACACAAACACACTCTGTTTTTGTATTTTTATGATTTTTCAATTTTTTTTAATTTTTATTTAAAAAAATAAAGAAAAAACTGAAAACAAATAAAAATGTGTTAAGAAAAGCAATGCATAAAAACTAAATTGACTCAAACGATAAAGCAAAACACACAAAAAGAGGGAGAGAGAGAAAAGTGACAAAATCACTTAGAGTCTTTTTCCTTCCACACCTTGGAGGAACCTTTCCTTCTAGCGAATCCTTGAATTGGTGGAGAGGGCGATGAATTGCAACCATTCAAGTTCGAAAGGAACATGAAGGCTTTGAGGAGATCTCCAAGAGGAGCAAGAGAGGATGGAAACTGACTTAGGTTTCCTGATGAGACCATACTGTTGCTCTATTGAATGGCTTGCCACTTGTAGAAATTAGGTCGAGTATGTCCAGCTGCTCCACAATGGTAACAGAGATTTTGCTTCTTCTTCTTAGACTTTTGAGCATTACTCTTCTTAGCCCTATGGTTTTTAGTTTCTTTCTTAGTAAGCTTAAGGGGTGCTCCTAAGATAGATTTACCATTTTCTATGTTTTCACTAGCTATCATAGTTTTAACATCATTGTTCTTAGATTCAACATTGTTAGATGGAGAAACAAAAATAGTAGTACTAGAAGAGGCAATATTAGGAGAAGAGAAATCATACCCTAAACCGATTCGATCGGAGGCAGGTTTTTGCATACTAAGCATCTCATCAAGCTTTGCACTTAAAGTCCTCTACAACTGAGCTCTGACTTGGAACAGTTTCGCCTCAAGCTTCTTGGTCTTCTCAGCCAAGAAATTGTTCTCAAAGCTTAGTGCTCCAATAGTCTGATTGGCTTTATCAAACTCTGTGGAGATTTCTTCTCGTTTGAGCTCCACATCACTAAGCTTCTTGGTGGCCAACCTATACAACTTCTCATGCTTTTCCGAGACCTTGTATAACTTTGCATAAGTTGTATGGCTATATGGATATTTGCATAGGCTATATAATAATAATAATAATAATAAAGAAATAATATTTAAATGGGGATAGAGAAAATATCATAGTTTTAAAAGCCAAATTGGTCAAAGAACCAAAAAAGGAACCTATTCCTAGTTTTTCCTGGTTCTTGACCAATTTTGACTGGTTTTTACAAGACCAATTCCTTGTTCAACTAGTTGAACTAGCTGGTCCGGTCTAGTTTTTAAAATAGTGGAAAAGATAAAGTGTCTATTGGAAAATGTATTTAAAAAAGTAAGTAAGCTATTGGAGATGCTCTTACTCTTAGATGTACGTCCTCTTGAAAAAAGTAGGGAAAATTTAACAAATGCCCTAAGGACAGTGTTATTCAACCCAACCTAACCTGGTAACCCGATGACATGGCACATGTCTAGGTCATCAATTGGATCGGATGTGCACAAGACTTGATCAAAAATGGTAAAACCTAGTGGGTTCTAAGTAAACCATGTGATCCGGCTAGGTTTTTAATAACCCAACTAGGTTTCTTAATTGTGTAAAATTACAATAATAGGTCAATGTCATTGATTTCTTTACAATTTAATGTGTGATAATATGATAACTTGAATAATCGAAAACCTAAATAAATAAATGAAAATGCACTTTTCAATTTCACAAAACTAGTTAGCACGTAGGTATGAGTATATCCTATATAATTTATGCTTAAACCTTCTTTTCTCTTCTTTTTGTTTACATTTTTTGTGCTTTATTTGTTTATTGATATAAGCTTAAGTCTTTAACTTTCTTTTGCTTCTTCTTTTATTTATACTAGCTTGTAACCCACAAAATGTGCGGAATACTTTTATTTATTACAAAATCATGGTAACTGAAAATATAAACATTTTTTTATTAAGATAATACCAAAAAAAAAAAAATCAAATAATTACTTGCAAGAAAAAAAGTGAATCTAGAGAGTCTTTCATAGAGACTTCAAATTTAATCTTGAAATTTATGAACGGTCAACAAAATTTTAAATAGACCTTTTAGAAAAAGATTTAGAAAATCAATATTCCTTTACCACCCATGCACTCAAGTAAAAAGAAAGTGTTATTTCTTTTTCTGTTTTATTTTTTATTTTTTTATTTGTTTATTGCAATAAGTTATTATTCAAAACATGTTCCAATGGTCCAAAAGATTATCAAAATAAAATTATGGCGGTCCAAGAGAGATTATAGTTGTCTTTGTTTTTTGTAGAAGCAAATATAGGTGATTTCAACAAACAATAATTAATAATTAAAATATTATGATACTCAAATCTTGTAGTATTAATCCATGAAATGCATCAAACTACAATAGTAAATAGTCTCACAAAATTCTACACCAAAGGAAAATGTAGAGCAACAAACAAAGAAATACAGGATAAAAAAAGTCATTGAGTTTTGCCTAAATGTAGAGACCATTGATCCAGGAAATTTAAGAATGTTAGATTGTCTAAGAAAAACATTCCCTATAATGTAATAAAGAAACACATTAGAGCAGAATTAGTTGCAATCAGGGATCAAAATTAAAACTAATATTTAGGATATGTATTCTAATTACAATGAAATTCTAGCAATAGCATAATACAATTTAATTGTGTGTTGAAATCAACCAGCTTCAAACTTTAATTGTATAAACATTATATCATAACAATTATAAAATATTTTATAAAAAACTTTCAGAGGTTTGTGTCATTTGTATTTTTTAAATGTTGATGGATTTTTTTGTTTCTTGTAATGATTGACACTTTAACTAACTAGCGCCTCAAGAAATAGCATAATATATGCACGTTGACCGTTCCTTTGGAGCACCTAATTCAAACATAAGTATAAATGACACTCTAGTAGAAGATGGTTCCAATTGTTCCCATGACCATTCTCCTATTTTTCCTAGCTAGTGTAGGACCATTTCTAATATACAGTTTGGAAATTATTTTGTCTTTCATGCCATTTTCTTTTGGTTCTCTTCTCAAACATTATCATCCGCCTCTTTGTCATGCTACCATTGCATTATATGTAATCTTTGACATGCTACTATTGCATTATATATTTCTATGATAACATTGTAAAGGATCAAAAGTAATTTTAATATATATATATATATATATATATTAGTTACAGAGAGTACATATGTGAAAATCTGCATATGCTATTTTTGATTTTTTCTTTTTTTAATTATCAAGTATTAACAAATGAGAAAGACACTCATTTAAAAATAAAAGCAACAAAAGGAAAATTATGCTATCTTGACCTTTCAATTTAATTTAGAACTTTTCTTGAACAATAACCAATGATCTTATCTGCCTCTGTGCTACCACAAAAACACGTGAAAAAAATAGATATTGAAAAGACATAAATCTTAATAAACATCAATGTAAAATAGGTTCTACAAAATACAAACTGAGTTCCTATACACATTCCATCGACAAAAAATCTAGAAGTAAATTTGGTCACATATGTAAAGTTGTGATTTAAACCTATGTTTTATGTTGGCTTTATTCCATGACAAAAAGTGTTGTAATTGCTTTAATTTATTTCCTTGTATTTTGTGGGATGTTATTGTATTGGGTTTAGTATTAAGTTGGTGAAGACTCAAGCTTAATTGAAGATCAGTGCATTTCGCAACTAGCTCGCGAGAAGGGTTCCCACGAAAAAGGCATGTGAGGAGCACATAACTGGAAGCTGAAGAGTCGTGCCAGGCTGTCGTTTTCGTGAATGTCTCGTAGGTAAGGCCTTCCAGTGAGGTAGTCACGAAACATTCTGCCTGGAGGATTTTTAAGAGTGACTTTCTTACCCTTCACCCATACTATATATACCCTCATTACCCACAAATGTAAAGGAGGCCATTCAGAGAGAAAAGCCCTAGATAGGTTTTCTACAACACACACACCCATCTTTTAGAGAGAGAGCTACTCACGCTTAATGAGAAATCATTGTGGCCTATTCTCCTTTCCTCTCCCAGAATCATACCTTGAGAGGAGATTTGTACTCAAACGCAACCCACACCTTTTTAGAGTGTAGAGAGTGTTTTGGTGCTTGGGAAGCTTTGGGGAATTGCCAAAAGAAGCCGGTGAGGTTTGGCGGATGGAATCGAGCATATTGCGGGATCTAGAAAGCTAGACAAGACACAGTTCCGAGAAGCCTTGTTGGAGTAGGAGCTTGGAGGGCTTAGGTACATCGGATAGATTAGGCTTGAAGGGTCTCTTTCTAACTCAGGTATCCCAATTGATTGTCTTGGAAGTGCTATGTGTTGAATCTTTTGTGAGATCTAGAGGTGTTTACCTTCAAACACATACTTTGAATTATCAAGATCAAGATTTACATCAAGAACTTAATGGTTGCTTCAATTGCTGCATAAAGAACTTCAGAGAAGATCTTAAACCTTTGAGTGGAGTCTCAAAATCATAAGTAGGAGAACTTATGGTTACAACAAATCAAGGAAAGAAGTAGTTTGTGGACTCGGAGTTGTCACGTGGTCATGGTAGTAAGTTTTCTACACGAGGTAGCAATAGAATGTTAATGGTCTAAGTTCTATTGTAAAAACTTCAATTCCTTCATAGGGGATCTGTTTTTACCTTAAGGATAGTTAGGTTAAATCCTCCCCAGCTTTTTTACCGATTAGGTTTCCTGGGTTATCATATCATTGTGTTATTTATTTTTCCGCATTATTTACATGATATGATATTATTGTATTAACCTAAATCTGAATAATTTATCTAAGTAATCACTTGGCTAAATAACTAGGTTAAATAACTTGTGTTAAGGGGTCTAAAAACATATAAGTGATATCAGAGCAGGTTAGCTCTAGTGTTTAGATCTCTTGATCTAAGAGTTGATCCTTGACCCCTGTTGTCATGGAATATGGTCACTCTCTTGTGATCCCTCCACACTTTGATGGGAACAACAATGCTTATTGGAAAGTAAGGATAAAAGCCTTCCTGAAATCTATTATTGAAAGAGTGTGGAATTCCGTTGAACATGGATGGGAGAAATAGATTACTCCTGTTAGTAAGTGGTCAACTTCTCAAAAAGAGGCAGCCGCTTTTAATAGCAAAGCAATAAATGATATTTTTTATGTTGTTTCTATGGAGGAATTCAAGAGAATATCTAATGTTGAGGTTGCTTATACTGCATGGAATATTCTCCAAACTGTGCATGAAGGTACAAAAGCAGTTATGATTAATAAGTTGCAGCAGTTAAAAACTAGATTTGAATGCATTATAATGTCTGATGATGAATGTTTTGATGAATTTTATGCTAAACTTAATGATATTGTTAATTCTACTTATAATTTGGGTGAAATTTATGATCAACTTAAGATTGTTAGGAAGATTTTTAGATTCTTGATTGAGGACTTTAGACCCAAAGTGATTGTCATTACTGAAAGTAAGGATGTGGACTCTATCCCTGTTAATGAGCTTGTAGGATCTTTCCAGTCCTATAAGTTAGACCTACCCAAAATAAACAAATCCAAATCAATGGCTTTTAAGTCAGTTGATGATGTTGATGGGAATGGATTTGATGATGAACTCTCTTCTACAGAGATTGCTTATCTTACCAAGAACTTTAGAAACTTTCTTAGGAACAACAATAGAAGGGCAAGAGGTAAAAACAATGTTGGACCTAGGAATTTTAGGAAGAATGAACCAACTAAAGTTAATAATGCCGATAAATCAAAAGAAAAAGTTGGCCAAATCTCTAGTAACTGACTAGGTCAACAATGTTTTGGTTGTCAATGGTATGGTCATGTGAAATCTAAATGTCCTACATTCTTGAGATCAAAGGGTATGGTTGTAACCCTTAGTGATGAGGAAGTTTCTGGTCACAAGTCTGGTAGTGATGAAGATGGAAACTTCTTTGCTTTCACAGCCATTGCTGCAGTTGATGAAAGTGTTATGGTTGAAGAGAACCCCTTTGATGGAGAACTCTCTGAGTGTGTTGATTTGCAAGAATCTTTTAATAAGCTATGCAAGCATATACTCTAGGAGATGTGGGAGTTATAGGATGTACCTCGAAGGTGATAATCCCCATCAAGTAGTTATGATCGTGTGTGAGTTAAATTGATTTACTCATATCTCAAATCGTCATAACATGTAGACACTTATGCAATCTTGTGATGTTTTTCGCACACAACACACAATATTCTTTGCTACTTTTGATACATGTGCAAGTATAATGTGAGTTGGCCATCACAAGGTTTATATTTGTTAATGTATACCCACTAAACTGTCTTAACTTGTTTTTGAAATATAAAATTGGTTAGACTTGTTTAGTGTGTGTGTGTGTGTGTTTTGGATCAAAATGCTTGGTATTTTTCTTGATTGAGAGACGTTTTTGAAAGATTAAAATGTTGTTTGGATCCTTGATTGAGTAGCATACTTGATTACATTCATATCTATGTTTTTCTCTTCTTTGAAAAACTATTTTTAAGTAATCTCGACAGCTTCTCGATACCTCTTGACAGTTAGGCTATCTATCGTGCTCTTCAGCCTCCTCTTATTGCAATCTCAATAGCTTCTCAAAAGCACCTCGATTCATCGAGAAAGTTTCTGTCTCCTCAATAGATTCTTGATAGCTTCTCAATCCATTGAGCCCATTTTGTGGTGGACACCTCTGGAGAGCTCCTCGACAGCTACATATATCGAAGTTCAAACCTCGACACCTCTCAAGACCTCTCGATTTGTCAAGAATTATGAGCTTCTATATATAGGATCTAGGAGAATTCTTTCTCACTTCTCTCGATCTTTCTCAACTTTTGTTGTCTTCTCACCTTCCCAAACTCCTCTCAATCACTGCAAACCTCTTCCCCACTCCATCTTCGGTCTCAAGATCTTTTCTTCATCTGGTATGATGCTTCCTTGCTCATTTATCATGCATTTCATATCTTTTGACCTAACTTTTGGGGGTTTTGAAAATTTTTGAGATTTTTCAAAATTATTGAGGTTTATACTAAAGTTTTGGGATGGGTTTTGTTTACATGATCCTATTTGTTCATGCATTGCACCACATTTGCATTATAACAATGTTTCTTGCATTATAAATGTATGATATATATGTTGAATTGATGTGTGCTGGTAGGATTGCTGGCTGAGCCCATGATGTTTATAATTTTGCATGTCACATGTTCATGCATACATACCTTCAAATTCTTTATATTTTTATATTGATTTGTTTAGTGCTTTTTTGGTTGCTACTTTCTCTCTCTCCTTCTTTCATTAGTCACTCTATGGCACCTAAACAGAAATCTACTTCCTCCCGGAACCCTCTTCATTTCGGGGCGTCTTCTTCTAATTCTACTCCCTCCCATGTGATCCTTGACCCTTTGTGATGGATGCCCCACCATTCTTTGATGGGGGAAATTATGCCTTTTAGAAGGTCCGAATGAGGGCTTTCTTGTGTGCTATGGATGAGTCCGTATAGGATTCCATTGAGAATGGGTATGTTAAACTCACAACAGTCAAGTCCAAATGGGACAAGGCAGTTCTTGCATTAGCTAATGCGAATAGTGATAGGCCACAAACTGAATGACCCTTTGTGATAGAAATTAATTAATTAATTAGTCAAGTTGTTAATTAATCAATTTATCATGCAAACGCGTGATAGTACAAAAAAATCACCAATAAACTAAATATGCAGCGGAAAATAAATAACAAGGTGATTTGTTTATGAATGGGGAAAACCTAACGACAAAAACCCCACCGGGTGATTTTCAGGTCACCACTCTCAAAACTCCGCTATTATCACAACAAGCGGTTACAAGTAAAGAAATCCTAGTACCTTACCAACCTACAGTTAAACCCTCACCCCAATACCTAACTAGACTTGTTCTGTAGTGACAGTTCCCCTTTTAGATGCACGACTTTCAGTACGTGACTAACCAATTGCGCAAATCCCAGTACGCAAATTTAATCACCAACTAAGAAGGTTGTTGTTTGCAAAGTTATTCAGTTCATCCACATGATGAAGATCAAGAAGATGCTTGGTCACAAAACCCTACGGTGCATATACACAACAACTTCTTCAAGAGAAAGAGATGAACTAGGGCAAGAACTTCGTCTCCGATCACAATTTGCTTGAATAGAGTTTGCTCAATGCTTGTGCAACATTGTGAACACTTTGACAGCCCTTAAACTAATCCTATTATATGTCTAGGTTTAGGAGAAAAGAAGGCCCAAAGACATATTCACGGATCCCAAGAAAATCATATTGAAATTCTGAAAATATTAAACCTCGACAAATAGCAGGTGTCGAGCACACCAAATGTAGAACAACTTCCTTAAGCTCGATAAATGCAACTATCGACCAGTTGTTGAGCTTTAATGATTTTGCACTCTAAACTTGTTTTCTTGAACAGACTTGAAAGCTTCAATACTTGATCTTGAAACAAGGTTTCTTAAAGTATTTAAAACATCTTAAATCTACCCAATTACAAGTAAAGTGCGTTTTGTCAAAGGATAAGTCAATTACATAAAATCATGACATATGTTCTTAACAAGTGAAACACATATGTCCTAACAATCTCCCCCTTTGGCAATCCGTGACAAAACCACAACAAACAAATGAACATATGAGAGAAGTCATAAATCACTCAACTCATATTCACTTGCTAAATACAATAAAATCTATCCTAACACAAACTCTTGAAAAACTTTGTAAGAAGAGAGTTTATAGTAAGTAGACTTTGACAACCTGTATTTCTGAACACTTTTTAAACAAAACTCATCAAGGCATCTTTGTGTGAAACAAAAATAATAGATTGCATACAAGTGTAAGAAACATGTGTATAAAGAGCGAAAAGAACCAACACATGAAGGGGTAGGTGAAAGAAAAACATACATCAATATAAGTAAAGAGATAAGTACAATGTATGTCTAGAAATGGTCACATGACCTCATGTATAAAAGTAATGTATCAAAAAAAGAAAAGAAAAGATACATACTATCCTCACTACATCCCTTAAAAAATGTATCAACACTCCCCCTAACAAAATGATCCTATACTAACTCTCCCCCAAGATGGACTACTCTCATACCAAAACTACTCCCCCTTTTTGTCACGAATGACAAAGAGTAAGAGTGTTAAGTAGACATCTCATCGGTAGAGCTAGCATTTCCATCATCATCATCTGAAGCATCATCGTCATCACCATCATCATCATCCTCATACTCAGAAGTAGAAGCCACAAGAGAAGGTAGTGAAGGAGTAGCCTCAGGAACAAAGCCATCCATAGACGCCTGTCATCGAATTGGGTATTAGGGTAAGGGTTCAACTGTAGGTTGGTAAGGTACTAGGATTCCTTTACTTGTAACCGCTTGTCTAATACTATATATAATAGCAGAAGCCTTTAACCACGTGCTGACACGTAAGCAAAAATGCTTATCTAAAAAACTGACACGTATAGAGTTTAAACTTTAAAAAAACCGGATGGTGTGTTTGGAGTGCCTCATCTTCAGTCAGTAACCCGCTTATTAAAAAAAAAAAAATGCATGTATAGAGTTTAAACTTACAAAAACCCAGACGGTGCGTTTGGAGTGGTTTATCTTCAGATAGTAACCCGATTATCAAAAAAGAAAAAGAAAAAACGCAAGCCCTTTGTAAACACCAGCCGCTTTTCCACAGAACAAAAGGAAAGAAAAAAAAAACAAAAACCCTAAAATCCAATCCGTATTTCCCGATCAAAATTCAGACTCAGACTAGCGATACATTGCTGCACCTTTAAACACACAAATCGGACTTGCGTGTTTCAACCTATCAAACAGACGAAAAAGAAAACTTCTGCAACATTGAAAACCTCTGCGACGGTGGAAATTTCTGTTCATTCTCTACAATAGACGATTTAGAAACTAATCCGTCTCTGCTCTTCAACAACAAACGATTCAGAAGGTAGAAATTTTCCCCCTTTTTTGTTTTTTCTATTCAGTTATCGGTTATAGGGTTTCTAGGGGAAAAAAAATGGGTGCAGTCGAAGGTAGGCATTTTTTTCCCCTTTTTCCCCTAATTTCTCATTTATTTTTGCAATTTCTTGAATCCTGTTTTGTTTGACTATAGTATAAATAGACGAAAGTAAAACCTCTGCAACGGTGGCAACCTCTGTTCGTTCTCTGCAACAGATGACTTAGAAACTATTCTGTCTCTGCTCTTCAACAACAAACAATTCAAAAGGTAGATATTTTTCCCCCTTTTTGGGTTTTCTATTCATTTGCCATTTCTAGGGTTTTTAGGGGAAAATGGGTATAGTCGAAGGTATGCATTTTTTCCTCCTTTTCCCCTAATTTCTCATTGATTAAATTTAGTTTTAGTTTGGCATATTTCTGTTTAGATTGTATTTTTTAAAAAAAAAAAAAAACTGAATGCTTGGAATATACAATCGTCTTTGTTGTTTTCCTTTTTTGATATTTATTATTATTATTATTTATTTCTCTACTGAAATAAACCTCTATTGATATTTATTTTCATGTTTTGATTTATTAGAAAGTAGGAACTGCTTTTATGTTTTGTTTACTTATTTATGTCTTTGTTGGTTTATTTTTGAGATATTTCACTTTGTAATGTTGAGGGTTGTATAACTGCTAATTACAATTTCAAGCCGGTTTTGAATATTTAGTTTGTGGTCCTTAGCATAAAGTGTTTCATGTATAGTAGCTGTTGATTTTTATAATTCGCAAAATTAATCATATGTGAATGCACCCAATAGTAACTTTTTGTAATACAGTTTCTAAAATTACAAAGATTACAAAGTGTAGTGATTTGTGAATTTGGGGTTTCATGAATTTGGGCCTTCAAGAAGTTGAAGTGGAGTGTGTAGTAAAAATTTGATAGATGAACTAAAGTCAGGTGGTCCACTAATTTGCAGATTGCCCAGATCCTTAAATAGTAGTGGGCTTGACTCTTCTATCAAGAATATATGTTTCTCTAATCATCTTTCTCGGAACAGCATATGAAGCAAAGAACTATATTGATGTAATAGATTGGCTAGAGGAGTCCCTTCCATGTATTATGAGTATAATAGACAGTGATGTACCTGTTACTTAATCATAATATTATTAATAGGGTATACACAATAGTTTTATTCACACACAAGAAAATGGGTGTCTCTATTAAGCAAATTCGCAATATTTTTTATTTTTGCAACAATCTAGAAACATTTTTAGGCATGTATGATTAGAGATTCCAAACATGTAGATACCTTCATACAAACGTATTTTTAGTGTAGTTACTCCTTTGTTTGATATTCCGTATGTACTTAGATACATTTTAGTAAAGATTGTTGTTTAAAAAGAAAAGAAAAAAAGAAAAAGAAATAGTCATTAATTTTATCCATTTTAAAACCATAGTACCTTCAAGCAAAGTAAATAATTAAACAACTAACCATCCACCCCCATCCATATTTTCCATCACATTAAGTATAATGTCTTAAGTTGATTGTTTTCTAATTTATAAAATGACCCCAAGGTAAAATCCCTCTTTTTTTGTTTTCTATTCATTTGTCGTTTCTAGGGTTTCCAGGGAAAAATGGGTATAGTCGAAGGTATGCATTTTTTTCCTCCTTTTTCCTCTATTTTCTCATTAATTTTTGCAATTTCTTGAATCCTGTTTTGTTTGATTGTAGTATTGATTCATGTATAGTAGCTGTTGATTTTTATTGAAAATTTAGCTTTGCAACTTAATGAACTACTCAAATGTATTTTTAAATTGAGAACCATGGAGGAGTGTACCAACTGTAGGTTTCACAATAGTAACTTTTTGTAATACAGTTTCTAAAATTTTGAAACCTACCTAACTTTTAATGGTTGGTTATTTTTTAAAGTTAATAATTAAATTATAATTTTTGGGTTTTTTGGTTTTCTCTATTACCTATTCTGTTATTTGTAAGGGGGGTTGAGAGTGGAATTTTGAATATTTGGTCAATGTTATTTTTTGTTTACTTTGAAGAGTTTGTTAATGACCATATTTATGAGACTGTTTCTTTAAGTAACATGCATTGTTTATGCGAAGGTACAATTTACCTGCAGTTACATTCTTCATATCTATTTGGTTCTTTAATCTGTTTCTTCAACTGTTTTCTTATATATATTATTATATTTAGGGATTCTAATTGTAGTACACTTTTGGAAAAAAAAAATTGTTATAAATTTTATTTTTTAAAACCATTTTGTATAATTTATACCTGCATTTGTAATTAGTGTTTTGCAGAAAACAGTCTTACACTTCTTTTGTTATTGTAACAACCCAAGGAAAAGCGCTAGCCACATCTGCGCTATACCTTAAAAGGACTAGTCACAATTAAGGCTTCTTGTAGTTGTTAATAAAGCCCAATTCAACCTAGTAAATACCCGATGTGGGACTCATCAAACACTCACACACATCACATAATCAATCAAATTGGGGCATCACAATCTCCCCCACTTAAATCCCTAACGTCCTCGTTAGGGCCCACTTTGTGGGGTAGTGTCTCTGAGCCCACATGGGATTACTGGGCCGGCTCTGATACCATACGTAACAACCCAAGGAAAAGCGCTAGCCACATTTACGCTATACCTTAAAAGGACTAGTCACAATTAAGGCTCTTTGTAGTTGTTAATAAAACCCAGTTCAACCTAGTAAATACCTGATGTGGGACTCATCACACACTCACACACATCACATAATCAATCAAATTGGGGCATCACAATGACTCAAGGAAAAGCGCTAGCCACATCTGCGTTATACCTCAAAAGGACTAGTCACAATTGAGGCTCCTTGCAATTGTTAATAAAGCCTAGTTCAACCCAGTAAATACCCGATGTGGGACTCATCACACACCCACACACATCACACAAATCAATCATATTGGAGCATCACAATCTCTCCCACTTAAATCCCTAATGTCCTCGTTAGGGTCCACTTTATGGGGTAGTGTCTCTGAGCCCGCATGGGATTACCGGGCCGGCTCTGATACCATATGTAATGACCCAAGGAAAAGCGCTAGCCACATCTGCGCTATACCTCAAAAGGACTAGTCGCAATTGAGGCTCCTCGCAGTTGTTAATAAAGTCCAGTTCAACCCAGTAAATACCCGATATGGGACTTATCACACACCTACACACATCACACAATTAATCAAATTGGGGCATCACAATCTCCCCCACTTAAATCCCTAACGTCCTCGTTAGGGCCCACTTTGTGGGGTAGTGCCTCTGAGCCAATACGGGATTACCAGGCCGGCTCTGATACCATATGTAACGACCCAAGGAAAAACACTAGCCACATCTGCGCTATACCTCAAAAGGACTAGTCACAATTGAAACTCCTTGCAGTTGTTAATAAAGCCAAGTTCAACCCAGTAAATACCCAATGTGGGACTCATCACACACCCACACACATCACACAATCAAACAAATTGGGGCATCACAATTCTCATATGTAACGACCCAAGGAAAAGCGCTAGCCACATCTGCGCTATACCTCAAAAGGACTAGTCACAATTGAGGCTCCTTGCAATTGTTAATAAAGCCCAGTTCAACTCAGTAAATGCCCGATGTGGGACTCATCACACACCCACACACATCACACAATCAATCAAATTGGGGTATCACAATCTCCCCCACTTAAATCCCTAACGTCCTCGTTAGGGCCCACTTTGTGGGGTTGTGTCTCTGAGCCCACACGGAATTACCGGGCCGGCTCTGATACCATATGTAACAACCCAAGAAAAAGTGCTAGCCACATCTGCGCTATATCTCAAAAGGACTAGTCACAATTGAGACTTCTTGCAGTTGTTAATAAAGCCCAGATCTACCCAATAAATACCCGATGTGGAACTCATCACACACCCACACACATCACACAATCAATCAATTAATCAAATTGGGGCATCACAATCTCCCCCACTTAAATTCCTAACGTCCTCGTTAGGGCCCACTTTGTGGGGTAGTGTCTTTGAGCCCACACAGGATTACCGGGCCGGCTTTGATACCATATGTAACAGTCCAAGAAAAAGCGCTAGCCACATCTGCGTTATACCTCAAAAGGACTAGTCACAATTGAGGCTCCTTGCAATTGTTAATAAAGCCCAATTCAACCCAGTAAATACCCGATGTGGGACTCATCACACACCCACACACATCACACAATCAATCAATTAATCAAATTGGGGCATCACAGTTATAAAGACATTTTATTTGTTAGTGTAAAAGCAAAGTTTTTTTGGTTGATGTGTTCATCCAAAAGTATGCATTTATAGACTTTCAATTACTATTATAAGTGTGACGAAAAATATTAAAATATAGCAAGATGCTAACTTCTGATTTTTGCTTGACTTTTGTAATTCATTATATTGATCAATTTTGCAACAATCTAGAAACATTTTTAGGCATGTATGATTAGAGATTCCAAACATGTAGATACCTTCATACAAACGTATTTTTAGTGTAGTTACTCCTTTGTTTGATATTCCGTGTGCACTTAGATACATTTTAGTAAAGATTGTTGTTTAAAAAGAAAAGAAAAAAGGAAAAAGAAATAGTCATTAATTTTATCCATTTTAAAACCATAGTACCTTCAAGCAAAGTAAATAATTAAACAACTAACCATCCACCCCCTTCCATATTTTCCATCACATTAAGTATAATGTATTAAGTTGATTGTTTTCTAATTTATAAAATGACCCCAAGGTAAAATCCCTCTTTTTTTGTTTTCTATTCATTTGTCGTTTCTAGGGTTTCCAGGGAAAATTGGGTATAGTCGAAGGTATGCATTTTTTCCTCCTTTTTTCTCTATTTTCTCATTGATTTTTGCAATTTCTTGAATCCTGTTTTGTTCGATTGTAGTATTGATTCATGTACAGTAGCTGTTGATTTTTATTGAAAATTTAGCTTTGCAACTCAATGAACTGCTCAAATGTATTTTTAAATTGAGAACCATGGAGGAGTGTACCAACTGTAGGTTTCAAAATAGTAACTTTTTGTAATACAGTTTCTAAAATTTTGAAAACTACCTAACTTTTAATGGTTGGTTATTTTTTAAAGTTAATAATTAAAATATAATTTTTGGGTTTTTTGGTTTTCTCTATTGCCTGTTCTGTTATTTGTAGGGGGGGTTGAGAGTGGAATTTTGAATATTTGGTCAATGTTGTTTTTTGTTTACTTTGAAGAGTTTGTTAATGACCATATTTATGAGACTGTTTCTTTAAGTAACATGCATGGTTTATGTGAAGGTACAATTTACTTGTAGTTACATTCTTCATATCTATTTGGTTCTTTAATCTGTTTCTTCAACTGTTTTCTTATATATATTATTATATTTAGGGATTCTAATTGTAGTATACTTTTGAAAAAAAAAATTGTTATAAATTTTATTTTTTAAAACCATTTTGTATAATTTATACCTGCATTTGTAATTAGTGTTTTGCAGAAAACAGTCTTACACTTCTTTTGTTATAAAGACATTTTATTTGTTGGTGTAAAAGCAAAGTTTTTTTGGTTGATGTGTTCATCCAAAAGTATGCATTTATAGACTTTCAATTACTATTATAAGTGTGACGAAAAATATTAAAATATAGCAAGATGCTAACTTCTGATTTTTACTTGACTTTTGTAATTCATTATATTGATCAGAAAAGCCTTGAGGAATTAAAAAGCTTTTTCCAGTTTTTGAAGTGGGGTTTCAGTTTTATTTGTATCTACATAATTTCAAAATCATATAATTATGATACAATTTTGTTTCAGTTTTGATAAAGTAATTTAAATTGAAGTATTTCATTGAAGTTGGTATTGTCATTGTAATTCTATCATGTTCTATCACGACTGATAGTTTGTACCTGTTGGATGAACATTTTGTAAGTTTGGATGGTTGTTTATGACATAATACATAAGAATTACCCCATACTAGCTTCTTATCTTAGCATTAAAATTTGATTTTCGAATTTTAATTCAGATTTCAAGTTTCAAAGAATAGGTCTGAATTAATTCTATCTTTACACCAAATTTCATGATTTTAAACATATTTAGCACACTCACTTCTATTCTTGCCTTTGTATTTTTCTTCTTGGTATTTTATTTTACTATTATTTCTCTTCTGATTTATTGTTTTGGTTTACTGGAATGCTTACTATTATTTTTTAAAATTTTCTTTCCTGATGTTTATTTCAAAATTGTTGTATTAGACTTGGTATCTTTTATTTTTTGTACTGCTCAGGCTATTAGGTTCAGTTTATTGGCAGTGTTTTTAAATTTGTAATTGTTGTTGTTGTTAGCTTTACTTATTTTGTATAGTCATTTGTTTTAATTGTGTATGTCTCATTCTTAGTATTAATTACTTTATTTTTCATTATTTCAGTAAACTAATAGTTTCTGCTGTTTAATACAAATAAACCTGCCATGTTTTGTGTTTTCAATAGTGTTTACATTCTCGCGTGCTATTGTAGGTTTATCATCTCTGTTTTGGATTTTAAGACGTTTTTTTTACTATTCAAGAAGAACTGCTGAATTAAATAAAGAGGTTAGTATTGCCAAATTTCCCCATTGTTGCTTTTATTTAGATTAGTATCTTTTTATCATTTGACTCTTAAAACAGATGCTAAGCCCAAATTCCCCTTTGTTGGTTTTATTTAGATTTGTATCTCTTTATAATTTGTTGATGCTTGATTAAAAAAAACAATTGAACAAAAGTAGCTTTGAGAAGATTATTAAATATGTACTCTTTCACTTTTAAAATAAATGCTAATTTTACTTTTGTTTTTCCATCTTATAATAGTAAAAGAGAAAATGGAAAATGCAAGTTTAGAACGACAGAAAAGACGGATGATGATATTTGAAAAGCGATCCAAAAGAGAACAGTATGAAATACAAAATACTTTACAAAATGAAGTTGCTGAAGCTAGAAAATACAGGAAAATAGTCATTGCTGAAAAAAAAAAAAAAAAAAAAAAAAAAAAAAAAAAAAAAAAAAATGGTAGTCAATCATGAAAATTGGTCATTACATTCACCCGGTAATGCTATTGAACCTTGGAATTTTGGCCCACCTTCTTATGTATGTAAGCATTGTGGTGCTGTGTTATGGTATGAAGAAAGGAGTGTAAAATCTAAAAGGCCTAGAATTCCAATGTTTTCTTTGTGCTGTATGGAGGATAAGGTGAAGTTGCCTTTACTTAGAAAAACACCTCCTCTTCTTAATGAGTTATTAGATCCTCTTGGTGGACAACGATCTAAAACATTTAGAACTCAAATAAGGAGTTATAATGCAATGTTTGCAATGACATCTATGGGTGGCAAGGTGGATAATAGAGTTAACGATGGTAGAGGCCCATACATTTTCAGACTTAATGGTCAAACCCATCATAGGATTGGAACACTTCTTCCTAATAATGTTGAGGACCCACAATTTGCACAGTTATATTTCTATGATACTGAAAATGAAGTCCAACATAGAATGAATGCCTTTAGTAGCAGTACAGCTAATAAAGACCTTGATCCATCTATTGTTGATGCATTGGTCAAAATGTTTGATGAGTCAAACAATTTGGTGAAGATATTTCGTATGTCTAGAGATCGTTTCATAGAACGTGATATTCATCATTTAAGATTACGTCTTATTGGCTCACGAAGTACAGATGGAAGAGAGTACAATCTTCCTACATGTTCTGAAATTGCTGCAATTATTGTTGGCGATATTGGTGTTGATAATGCATTTCATGATATTATTGTGGAATTAAAAGTAGGAGGGTTACATAGGATCAATGAGTTGCATCTGTCATACATGGCATTGCAATATCCTCTTTTATTTCCATATGGTGAGGAGGGCTTCAGGCTTGGCATATTGTACAGAAATATAGATGAGACCAGATCTGACACAAATAACTTCGTTACTATGAGAGAATACTATGCATTTAGATTGCAAGAGCGGGATGGTGAGGGACATACATTAATTTCTGGTGGCCGATTATTTCAGCAATTTGATGTAGATGCCTATACATGTATTGAGGCAATAAGACTTATGTGGGTGAAAAGTAATCAAGAAAAGTTGAGGATTGAACTGTATAATGGATTGAAGGATGCAGTTATGAGAGGTGATACCACCCCTGCATCTGCTGGGAAAAGATTTGTTTTACCTTCAAGTTTCACAGGAGGTCCAAGGTATATGATCGAAAATTACCAAGATGCAATGGCGATTTGTAGATGGGCTGGCTACCCAGATTTGTTCATTACCTTCACATGCAATGCAAAATGGCCGGAAATTGAGCTTTTCCTATCTAGGAAACCTGGGCAGAAAATTGAAGACCGACCTGATGTGGTTGCAAGAGTATTTAAGATAAAGCTTGATCAACTTTTAAACGATTTAAAGCATGGTCAACACTTTGGAAGAGTAATTGCAGGTACACTTTGGAAGAGTGATTTCTTATTCCTTTTGGTGTTTATAATTACTCTATATTAATATATTTAACTTGCTATTTTGGTACCAGTTGTCTATACAGTTGAATATCAAAAGAGAGGCCTACCTCATGCACACATATTGCTTTTTCTGCATAATGATGACAAACATCCTACAGCAGCAGAAATTGACAAGATAATCTCAGCAGAAATTCCAGATTTGAAAAAGGAACCGCTGGCTTATGATGCTGTCAAACAATACATGGTACATGGTCCTTGCGGATCTGTAAATTCAAAGGCAAGTTGTATGATTGAGAACAAATGTGTGAAACACTTTCCTAAGAAATTTTGTTCTCAAACCACAATTGATAATGATGGTTTCCCAATCTATAGAAGAAGGAATAATGGAATATATATTGAAAGAAATGGAGTCAAACTCGATAATCGATATATAGTTCCTCAAAATATTGATTTATTGGTGAAATTTCAAGCTCACATAAATGTCGAGTGGTGTAATCGTTCAAGGTCTATCAAATACTTATTCAAGTATATTACGAAGGGACCTGATCGTGCAACTTTGATTCTTGAAGAATTTACATGTTGATGCTTCTACTGGAATGCAAAATATGACAGACACGAATGAAGTTAAAGCATACTTAAATTGTAGATATGTGTCTACCATAGAGGCATGCTGGAGGATATTTGAGTTTGAAATCCACTATCGACAACCTGCTGTTCAAAGACTTAGTTTCCATATCGAAAATCAACAGCCAGTTGTTTTTAAAGATACAGAGTATTTAGATAACGTTATTAATAGACTAGACATCAGAAAAACTAAATTTACAGAGTGGATGAAAGCAAATGAGTTGTATGAAGAAGCAAGAGAATTAACTTATTCTGAGTTTCCAACAAAATGGGTTTGGCATAAAAAAGACAAGGAATGGAGATTGAGAAGTCTGGAAGATGTATAAGGCGTATATACTATGCTCATCCTGCAAGTGGAGAGCGTTTTTATTTACGGATGTTATTAAATGTTGTTAAAGGAGCTCGATCCTTTAAAGAAATAAGAACTATAAAGAATGTAGTATATTCAGATTTCAGATCAGCATGTTATGCGCTTGGTTTGCTTGATGATGATAAAGAATGGCATGAAGCTTTAAATCATGCATCACATTGGGCTTCAAGAAAACAATTTTGCGAGCTTTTTGTCACAATGCTGATTTTTTGTGAAGTTTCTGACCCTTATAAACTATGGATTTCGAATTGGCGGTTATTATCTGAGGATATTCTTCATTGTCAGAGAGTAGTTTTACGCTATGACAATTTACATCTTGATGACTTCCAATTGCAGAATTACGCACTTAGTGATATAGAAAAAATTTTGATAAGAAATGGAAGATCTTTGCAAGAATTTGAAACAATACCATATCCAAACACATTGCTTTTGAGACAATGTAATAACAGAATATTACAAGAAGAATTGGATTATGATAGAGATTCTTTGGCAGTGGAACATATTGAACTTTTTAATGGTCTTAATTCTGATCAAAGGAATATATATGATGCAGTAATTGATTATGTTTTGAGAAATAAAGGTGACTTCTTATTTGTATATGGACATGGAGGTACTGGGAAGACTTACCTTTGGAAAACCATTATATGCTGGCTGCGTTCAGAAGGAAAGATTGTCATTGTAGTAGCATCATCTGGAATTGCTGCATTATTATTGCCAGGAGGGAGAACGGCTCATTCGAGATTTCAAATACCAATAATTGTAACAGACAGTTCAACTTGCGGAATTAAACAAGGTTCACAAATTGCAGAACTTATGACAAAAGCAAGTCTTATAATTTGGGATGAAGCGCCTATGACACACCAAAACTGTTTTGTAGCTGTTGATCGTTCACTAAGAGATATATTACATTTTACTGCCAGCTATAGTACAGACAAACCTTTTGGAGGAAAAACAGTTGTTCTTGGTGGTGATTTTAGACAGATTTTACCGGTTATACCAAAAGGACGAAGAGAACAAATAGTTGAAGCATCAATTACCAAGTCTTCATTATGGAACAATTGTAGAGTTTTCATTTTGTCCAAAAATATGAGGCTGACACAAGATCTAGGTGATATTGGTGCAAGAGAATTTGCTGAATGGATATTGAAAATTGGTGATGGTGGACTTAATGATAGTGAAGGTGAAGCATTGATTGAAATACCACATGACTTACTAATTCAACCTGGTAGTCATCCTTTCAACGATATCGTGAATGCTACTTATCCTGACTTCCAAGCTAAATTCAGCGATTCAAAGTACTTAGAAGAAAGGGCAATTTTAGCTCTAACAAATGAAGTAGTTGAAGACATAAATGATTACATGATTGACCTTATCAATGTTGATGAAAAGACATATCTCAGTGCAGATTCAATATGTAAAGCTTCAACCAACATTCTAGATCAAGATATGATGTATCCAACAGAGCTTCTCAATTCATTGAAGTATCCCGGTATTCCAAACCATAAACTTAGGTTGAAAGTGGGATTGCCAATAATGCTACTTTGAAATTTAAACCAAAGTGCTGGACTTTGTAATGGTACCAGGCTTTTAGTCACTCAGTTATCAAAATGGGTTTTGGAAGCTCAAATAATATCAGGATCTCATGTTGGAGATAAAGTATTTATTCCAAGAATAGTTCTTTCCCCTTCTGAATCTAAATGGCCTTTCGTACTAAAAAGAAGACAGTTTCCAGTATCTGTTTGCTTTGCTATGACAATTAATAAGAGCCAGGGACAATCTTTGAAATCTGTTGGAATTTATTTAGAGAGACCAGTTTTCAGTCATGGACAGTTATATGTTGCCGTCTCCAGAGTTACAAGCAGAAATGGTCTTAAAATACTTATTGCTGAAAATGATAATGGCGATCACTTTCATACAAAAAATATTGTATATAAAGAAATATTTAATGGTCTACCAAAAGCTAACACATATTATCTATTAAAATTATTTTGCAGTTGATGATAATGTAAACTAGATTGTCACTTTTATTGTAAACAGTAGATTTTACTCTAATGTTATATATAAATTTTACTAATGTTTACATTGTGCAAATATTTTAGATTTATATCGCAATGAAGTACAAAACTTTGAAGCAAATAGCAATGAATGAGGGATGCAGTTAACATAGCAAACAACTATGACCTGATCAACAATGCTATGATTTCGGTTAACTAATAGGTAAGTTTTAAATTTTTTTTTAAATAGAAAATAACATTAAAAAAAAAAAGGATACAGAAATCTAAAAAACATTTTCCATATCTGCTATGGGGAGTTATTGATGATCTTAGTATTGATATATACACTTCACATGAAATTATAATTTGTGTATACACCAATTTTACACTATGTTTTTCATATAATATATATTGATAATGTACAAGATATTTCACATTTAGTAGTAAAAAGGAAATTACTATTTTCGTGAAAATCTTAAGAGTCAAAGAGAAAAATGATAAAATGTTTGCCTCGGTTGTTGTACCTGTGATATACTTCTTACCAATTATTATATTACTGTTTGAACCTAACTGTATTTATATTGATTTTTTTTTATTTTTTTGGATTAGTTGGTCAAAATATTTTGGTACCGTTTGATTTAGTAATTATGATATTGAAATATGCTGTCATGATCTATATGTTTGATTGATTTCTTATTTAAAAAGTCTCTGCCAGTGAGTTATAGAATGAGTTAATGGAGTTTCATCATTTCATCCATTAGTATTTTAAAGAAGTAATTTGCTAAACATTAGGTGATTCTTCATGTGGTGTATTGTAAGTTGAATTTCAGAATGTATAAAATTGCAAAGATCAACCAAAATCCATACCTGAGAGAACTACATTTCACAAAATCAACCAAGTATGGTGACATGAGATCATATGTATCCACAAGGAAAAAGTTATATGTCTATATATAGTATCAATATTCACCACTATACTACTCAATAGTACCCAGAGGCCATAGCAGTATTTCATCATGTTAGGAAGGAAGCAAAGCCACTCCAAGTACACTGGCAATGTACTATAGAAGTTAAAATAGAATTAAAGTAAAAGAATTTTGACACGACAAACACCATATTAACAAAAAATGAGCATGTAATCATGATCCCCAAAAGGGAAAAATAAGTGATTAAAGATCTATTTAAGCTGACTTTATTCATTAGAAAACATAAAATCATTGAATCTGGCCAATAACACAAAGGAATTATAGCAGAGAAGGATTTGATTTATTAGAGTTGAATTAATACCACAATGTTTTGAGAGCAGATTTGCAGAAAGCAAGCAAAACTTGACGTTGAGCTTTAGCTCAAATGGCATCTCCATACCTTCTAGGAATAAGATTGAGGGTGATATATAGACATGGGAAAGAACAATTCAATATAAAGTAGAGAACAGAAGTCAGAAAGGCTTCTTATTGTAGACAGAACAACTCTATACATGATGAGTTTAAAATTTTTAAAAACAGCAGACTTCTTAAGTCACAAAACATAAAGAACTACGTTGACTCATGGACATATGTCTCATGTGTCAAATAAGAGAAAGTCAAAGTTCAAAGACTCATCTTAGGAAGTCAAACTACATTTGCAATACTCTAACGTTGAGTTGGTTTATGAGCTCTAGCAATGTCAGAGGATTGAATTTTTTTAACTTGGAACTTCAAAAACCAAATATTAGCAACCACAATTTCTTAAATTTGATTGTAAAAGGAGAGAGTTTTTGATTTGTTTATAATATGATTTGTAGTGTAGTTTTTTGGTCTTTTAGAATCTGAAAGTTGCTGACTAATTAAAATGAGGGGTTTGTTTTTATGATCACATGAATATTACACTTTTTTTTTCCCGTTTGCATCCTACTGATCATATTCTGAACTAAATTTTGTGGGATGTGTATGGTTGTGGTGCAGTGGGTATTCAAAGGGGGGAGGAGCGCTAAAAAAGAGAAAGTGTTATCACTATTCGAAATGATGCAGCAGCTAGCACGGTAACATCAGAAGAAAAAATAGCAACTACAAAATTCTATTTAGTTGCCAGTTCCCGTTTTACATTCTACCTGATCTGCTGTTTTTGAAGAGTTATTGAAATCGTAGAATTTTGAAATCTGAAACTGTAAAGTTTGGGTATCTTATATTTGTATCTATTTAATTATTAACCTCAATCTTTCATACTGTTGAATACTTTGTTTTGTTGAATTTGAGTGTCCATATGTTGAATTAGCAACATTGTCACATTTGTGGCTGTATTAATGGCGTGGAAGATTTTTTATATTATTTTTAAAATGTATTTGAACAATGGTAATTTGTACCATCTGTTTAGTGTACAGTTTTATAGCCTGAATTTTTTCTTTCTTTTTTACATGCTTGCTTTTTGTTTCCTACGTTTGATTCAGGTACTAATTTTAATTTTAGATGGACCAAACTCCATATTTTGGGCAAAAAATTAGTTACTAGAATGATGATTACGTTATGTAGAATAATCCTTTCATGACCATTACCACATTCATGCCCTTTTACAAACAATGATACTAAATAGAATGGTTAAAATTATGTTCAATTGGTGCTTCACTTATTGTTTTGCCAAATACACAAAAATCTCAGAATTAAAACTCCAGATAAATTCTTATTGTGGGTTTATAACAATGCCCAATTTCCCATTTGGGTAGGCCCATACCTTAAGCTAAAAAAGCCCAAACCATTTCATCTAATAAACCTGAGACCTATAGAGTTATTTGGGTAGGCCCATACCTTAAGCTAAAAAAAACCAATCCATTTCATCTAATAACCACGAGGCCTATGGAGTTATGTTGGAAAATCATATACAATAAAAGACAATCCCAAGCCCGGCCTCAGTCATGAGAAAAAAAAGTCATTGATTGTATGATAGTTTCTGTTACTGAAGTAAAATAAGCCTCAGATGAGATCCAAAATTGGGCCAGTCGGAATAAGCTGATCAAGCCCAAAATTGATGAATCACCCATTCAAGTGGTGCGATAACTTTTTAATATCTTCAAGCAGTACACTTATTCGGCAAAACACACAAACAAAAATAGAGAATCTCTACCCCAATTGTTTCAACCGCCATTCCTTCACTACAACAGTCAACAATAAACTATTCAGAAGGCTTCACTGAAACAACAAATTAT
Organism: Quercus lobata; assembly: GCF_001633185.2. Classification (NCBI taxonomy): domain Eukaryota; kingdom Viridiplantae; phylum Streptophyta; class Magnoliopsida; order Fagales; family Fagaceae; genus Quercus; species Quercus lobata. Next base: position 76,344,900 of record NC_044907.1, read on the forward strand.
TTAGAAGGTTAGCATGTTTTTTTTCCTATTCAATTACCGTTCCCAATTGTGTATAACTGCCCACAGACCATTTCCTCTCTATGGAATTTAATTATCTAGGGTTCTTCTTTTATCTCTATTGAAAAACATATGAGTTCTAACTTTCTCCTTTTTTATTTTAAAATTTTTTTTTTTTCCATTTAGGAAATTTTTGTTAAGTTTTCACTTATCTTTTCCGGTTGTCTTTGTGTTTTGTCGAATACTGAAGAGTATAAATTTGTTGATGGTTTTCCTTAAACTAAAATTATGGTTTCCCTAAAATTAATTATTGCATATTAAATTCTGTTTTGCCGCATTACTCAATAAATATTAGTTTTGGCTATCTTTTTCTCTAATTTTCCATTTATTTTTACAATTTCTTGATATCTTTTACAGATTTATATTACGTAAATCAAACTGAAAGTTTGGAATGCCCTGATTTTTTTCCTATTTATGTCATTTTTATTTTGATTCAATTAAAACTTTATTTTGAATTAAATTGACATGTATAATTATTATGTCCCAATTAATTTATTTCCATTTTTTCCAGTGGTCAAATAATGGTCACAGATTGTTAACATTGTTTTTATTGTTGATCCTGCCATGTTAATATTGTACATAAAGAAATATTGAATAGTACATACAGACGTAATACATACTGTTCTTTAATTTGAAACTGTCAATAATATAAGTTTCATTGTCACTTATTTTGCAAATGATAGATTTTATTCCATAATTATATATAAATTTTAATGATGTTTAAATTGTGCAGATAATACAAATTCTAATGAATATGGAGTACACAACATTGAAACAGATATCAAGTGACAAAGATAACTCAAAAGTGAAAGTTAGAGTTTTGCGAATGTGGGATGCAATTAATATAGCAAGCAACCATGATCTGATCAGCCTCGATATGATATTGGTTGACAAAGAGGTAAATTCATAATTGATTTCAAAATAAAATAAATTTTACTAATATTATTTTATTGATTGACGAATAATTCATTTGAAATGGTCATAGGAAACATTGATACATGCAAGCATCAGAAAGAATCTTGCTCAAACTTATCGTTCATAACTAATTGAAGGGAGCATATATACAATTACAAACTTTTTAGTTGAAGAAAATAAAGGAAACTATCGTCCAGTACATAACAAATTCAAAATACTCTTCAATTCAGCAACTTCAATCTCAAAATTCAGCGGAATTGATCATTCAATACCTCAATTCCAATTTGAATTTGCTGATTATGGAACAATAGCTTCCCGTTGTTATGACAATACTTACTTGAGTGGTAATTTTAATTATTTTACAAGCCAAGCATCTACTTTTACAGAACAAAAAAATAATGCAATTCATAATTTAATACTAACTATTATATATTTTTTTTTAAATGTGTTCTTTCCAGATGTGATTGGCATATTGGACTACATTGGAGCCATTGAGGAGATCAAAACAAGAGGGCGTCCAACAAAGATAAGAAACATTCAACTATTGTTAGAAGAGTAAGATCTATATACATTTTTTAAAACTCATATGTTATAATTTTCAAATAACTCAAACTTACATATAAACAACTTCAGGACCAAATCAATTCAAACAACTTTGTGGGGAAATACTGCACATCAAATAGATGATGATTTCTACAAAACAAATAAAGGGCCATTTATTGTAATAGTCACTTCAACTATTGTGAAAACTTTTAGAGGTAACAATTGATTGAATCATTTATCAAATACATAATATTTATGTATCTATAATGCTTAAATTTTTTTACAATTTTTTGTAGGTGACTATCAATTATCATCAACTTTTGCAACAAAACTGTGTGTAAATTTAGACATTCCAGAAGTTGCAGAAATTAGAAACAAGTAACTACTATTACACCTTTTCTTTTAGAAAGTGTACCTACTTTGAAATACTTCTTAAATGATAGATAGCTTAAAATTGCATAAAACAGATGCTATAGAAGTTAAAAAAGAGACCAGCAAGTATCTTTAAGAAAAACATGTTTATTTCAGTTTATTTAGAATGCAATACTAGGTATCAACAATTAAATATGTACAAACTGTTCTGTTATTGTTTTATTGAGTTATACCTAATTTTGGGTTAGATAATCCTATATGTAAATTAATAATAAACTAATGTTAATGTTGATGCATAGATTGAACACCACAATAGACGTAAATGTTAAAGAAATACTCCCAAAGAGACTACTTAAAGTACAAGATGAAGAACTTGCGTCACAAAATAAAAAAACAGTTGCTGAAATAAAGAACTTGGAATGGAACTCAGAGACAAAGGTAACAACTATAGTCTTATATTATGAATTTATAACTATTTATGTATTTTATAATAAGAAATAATTTTATAAACCGACTAAACTTTGTATTATAGGACTTGATGGTAACATGCAATGCCAAAATCATTAATATCAACAACAAATATGGATGGTATTATGTTGCATGTCTTATATGCAAAACAAAAGTGAAACAAGTCAAAGGAGTTTTATGGTGTGAACGTTGTAAAAATGAACCAAAGTTTGCAGTCCCAAGGTAATGAAAAAAAAAATGATTTGTAAACATAAGCACAAAATATATATAATACTCTACTAACAACTTTGTATCTAAAATAGCTATAGAATACAAGTCGAAGTACAAGATGAGACCGGATCAACCACATTCATATTGTTTGACAAAGGAGCTGAGAAAATTATATCGAAAACTGCAAAAGAACTTGCAGAGATGCAAGAAGAGGTAATTTTATATATAAATGTCAGCCCTATATCTTTATTATTTAGAAATTGAAGTTTTAATACTTTCTTACCAATGTTATATATGCACACACACAAAAACACATAAATTCACGCACCATTTTCTATTTTTTAAAAATAAAATAAAAAATAATTGCACAAGACATGATGCATGTATATATACAAATTTTGCTAACAGTATGATACTTTATTCATACAGATCTTGAAATTAGATGAGAATATTTTACCAAAAGAGATTCAAAAAATCATTGGCAACAAATATTTGTTCCAACTGCATCTTGATGAATATAACTTGAAGTATGGAAAAGAAGATTACACAGTTTCGAAGATTTTGGATATGGAAATTTCACATAAGCAAAATGACTCATGTAAAGTTGAGGAACATCAGGTAACTGAAGCATACTTACTTCACCTTGGTTACTATATGATTCAAACATTAGTTTACACATAATTTATGATACATATTTAACTGATATGTAAGAATACAAATTATTGCAGAACATATTGGAGGAAATTGTAAGAAAACCAAAAAAGGACAAGTACATAGCCGGTCAAAAAATAGAAATAGGAGAAACATCTGTTGAACGATCTGAATTAACCGCTCCTACAACTACTGAAGATGGAAGAACTGGTCATAAAAGAATGCCCCTGCAAATGCTTCAAAAACGTCAAAAGGATACTAGACAAAATGCATCGAAGAAAAAAAAATTCTGAATTCTAATGTATATACTACCTTACTGAATGTACATATGTTTCTTTAGAACTACCTTACTAAATGTACATATGTTTCTTTAGAACTACCTTACTGAATGTACGTATGTTTCTTTAGAAGACTAAACTGAATGTAAACAGAATGTACTGTTAAGTTACTATGATTGTATTAGTGCTTTTTAAGTATTTTCTTTTGGTTCAAACACAAGCTTCTGATATGTGAGTGTATATTTATGTTAAAGCTCCTGCTATATATTGATCATAGATTAAGACATCTGCTTCTATATTTTTCTATTATGTCTTATCAAAACAAATTTCTAATTTATCTGAACACATTATGCTGAACTATGATTTTTATGAATCAATATTTTGTTCCAGAGTGCTTCTGTAGCTTCGAACATTTGCTTTCAAAATATATAGGATCATGGACAAAGTAAAAAAAAAAAAAAAAAAAAATTGCATGATGCCATGAAACTCTATCCTTAGAATCCTTAAAACTTTTGTGAAAAAACCGTATTTTGTTGTGAGAGAAGTGCAACTCAAACTTCAAGATTGATTTAAGAACAAATTAGAAACATGTTAATTCAATGAAAACCTGAAAGAAGTTTCAACTTCAAATATAGTAGCTTTAATTTTAGAATCTCATGCGAGTGTATTACCTCCACAAGTAGCATTTACTTCAATTAAAATAGAATGTTACAAAAAAAAATTTTCTCTTTGATTTGGATATGAGCTAAGTAGATTTGGTTATCTACTGAAGATGGAAGCACCCGTCATAAAACGATACTGCTCCAAATGCTTCAATCATATAATTTTTTTTTTTTTCCTTTGATTTGTATATGAACTAAGAAATTTCAGTTAGTCTTGAGTGTTTTCGTTGTATTAATTAAACAAAAAAATTGATAACTAACGTATCATACACACTTTACAACAATTTTTTGCTTTTAAAAATTATTTTATTACACAAATTTCTCCGCAACTTATGAGATTTCAAATGATCCCGCGCATTGCGCGGGTTAAATACTAGTTATGATAATAGTGGAGTTTCAGAAGTGGTGACCTGAAAATCACCCGGTGGGGTTTTACCATTAGGTTTTCCCCATTCGTAAACAAATCACCTTGTTATTTATTTTCCGCTGCATATTTAGTTTATTGGTGATTTATTTGTGCTATCACGCGTTTTCATGATAAATTGATTAATTAATAACTTTGCTAATTAATTAATTAATTTCTATCACAAGGAGTCATTCAGTTTGTGGCCTATCACTATTCGCATTAGCTAATGCAAGAGCTGCCTTGTCCCATTTGAACTTGGCTGTTATGGGTTTAGTGTACCCAATCTCAATGGAATCCCATACGGACTCACCCATAGCACACAAGAAAGCCCTTATTCAGACCTTTTAAAAGGCATAATTTCCCCCATCGAAGAATGGTGGGGCATCCATCATAAAGGGTTAAGGATCACACTCAGGTAATTTAACCACAACGAGTGTACCTACTCTGATAGCAATTGAATGCTAAAAAATGTGTGAAAACACGAGAGCTATTTAGTTCCCTAAATTAAAGATACGGCTCGATTGATTTTACTCTAATTTAATACTAAGTGCGGAATAGAGTAAATGTGAGCAGATAAACAAACAAGTTACTCTAACCCATAAACATTATAACATAGTAGTAAAATGAAAGGTAAAAGAGTAGAGAAGAAGAATGCAAACACAAGATAACATGCCGATGTGTTATCGAAGAGGAAACCGAAGAACTTGGTGAAAAACCTCTGTGTCGTCCTTTAAGTGGTAATCGATCTACTAGACAATTAGTTGGGATACATAGCTTAGTAAGAGACCTTTCAAGCCTAATCTACCAAATTTACCTAAGCCCTCCAAGTTCTTACTCTAATAAGGCTTCTCGGAACTGTGTCTTGTCTAGCTCTCGAGATCCTACAATAAGGTCTGTAAGGTTGAATTTATTCAACCATCTAATTGGCTTTATTTCGTGCCAAATTTGCTTGTATTTCAGTATTTAGTAACCCTGTATTTAGGTGGGTTTGTTGTAAGGGTAGTGAGTGAGATAGAGTGAAGTTTGCTCAAGAGTGTGCAAGAAAACAGAGACTCGCGGCTTGGCCTCGCGGGTGACTCACGGCTGCAAGCCGCTAAACGCAGCACACGTGCCAAGCATGCCGGAAGATGAACAGTCATGCTAGCTGGAGCACTACAGGACAAAACAGGACAACTGGCCATACGGTTATCTCGCGACTGGATCTCGCGACTTAGTCAAGCCGCGAGGTCAAGCCGCGAACCACCCTTATTTTGTAAATCCTAACGTTTCACATTCCTCTCCCACTCCATTATAAATACCCCTTTTACCCACAAATGTAAGAGAGCTTCCAGAGAGAATTTTGAGAGAGAAACCCTAAAGAAAAACAAGATTGATTCACCCACAATCTATACATTAGAGTCTCTTCAAATTCCTCAACTCTCTTCCTCTCCATTGTCAAATCCTTGAGAGGCATTTTACCAAACCTTGTTCTCACCATTTTCATTACTGTGAGAGAGCTGTTTGGATTTTTGGGAAGCAGTTAGGAAGGAACCAATCTTCATTGGTTGATGCTACGGTCTAGTAGCGGAATCCGGGAAGTTAGAAACGAAAAAGGTTCGGCGCAACCTCGTTAGAGCAAGAAGCTTGGAGGGCTTAGGTGCACTGGGTAGATTAGGTTTGGAGGGTCTATTGCTGTCCATGTATCCCAACTATATTTTCTAGTAGATTGTTTACTGCTTGGAGGGCGGTGGAGAGGTTTTACGCCGAGGGCTTCGGTTTCCTCTTCGATAACACATCACGTGTTGTCTTTGTGTTTGCATCTTCCTTCCTCTTTATCTTTACCTTTTTATTATCTGTTGTGGGTTGTGATTTTAATTTGGCTTAAATAGTTTTACCAATTCCATATTATAGCTTATGTTAATTTTCCGCACACTAGTTGTTTGACATAATGCTTGAATTAGTTAAGTTGTAATTTGAAGGTCTAAACGTTCAAGGGTGTTTCTACACATATTTGAACTTTCATTTGGTATCAGAGCGGGTACACTTTTATTGGTTTCAATACCATTATGTGATCCTTGACTCCCTATTGAGATGGATCGGTCTCAATCCCTAAATGCGCCTCCATATTTTGATGGTAGTAATTATGCTTTTTGGAAGGTTCGCATGAGAGCATTTCTTTGCTTAATTGATGAATCTGTTTGGGATGCAGTTGAGATTGGTTGGACCAGACTTGAGGCAGCCAAATCCACATGGGATAAGGCAGTACTTGCTGCATCTAATGCTAACAGTAAAGCACTCAATGCTATTTTTTGTGGTGTGTTTTTAGATGAATTTTACAGGATCTCCCACATTACCATTGCCAAAGAAGCATGGGAGATATTGGAAACCACCTACGAAGGCATGAAGAAAGTGAAAGACACCAAGTTGCAAATGCTGACCACTCGGTTTCAAGAGCTCAAAATGAGTGAGGATGAGTCTTTTGACTCTTTCTATGGGAAGCTAAATGAGGTGGTTGTCAGCAAGTTCAATTTGGGGGAGAAAACGGAAGATTCTAAGATTGTAAGGAAGATCCTCCGATCATTGCCGGAAAGTTTTCGTGCTAAAGTGACAGCGATTGAAGAGAGCAAGGACCTTGATGACATCAAAGTCCAGGAGCTGGTTGGTTCTCTTCAAACTTATGAGATGTCGCTACCCAATCAACGGAAGAGTAAATCTCTTGCTCTTAAGACCATTAATGAGAAGGTGGAAGATCAAGACTTATCGGGAGAAGATGTGGTTGACAAAGATATTACATACCTTGTCAAAAATTTCAGAAAATTCTTGAAATTCAAAAATAATGGCAAATTTAGTGATAAAGGAAAATTCCAAAATTCAGGAAGGGAGAAAAAGGAATTCAAAAGGAAAGATGGAAAAGAATCTCAACCTACACAAGGTGTCACTTGTTTCGAATGTAACGGGCATGGACACTTTAAGAAGGAATATCCGAATTATTTGAAATCGAAAGGCAAAGTGTATGCCACGACATTGAGTGACTCGGATTCATCCGTCTCAGAATCTGAAGAAAACTGTGATGGAGAGGGGAACTACTCAGCTTTTATGACTATTGCTCATGTTAAGTCTTCAGACGAGCTGAATCTGCTTGTACAAGACTTTGGAGAACATAGTGATGAAGAATCATTGGGAATTGTTGAAGAATCAGATGCTGAAGAATTAGATGCTGAAGAAGATGTAAGCACAGCCAATCTTCAAGAGAATTATAACTCACTCCTGGAGAAGTCGGGTGAGTACACAAGGGTGGCCAAGGCTGCTGTGAGAAAAATGAAGAAGGCAGAGGAGGATTACAAAAGTCTCCTAATCCGTTACAGGGAGGCCAAATGTGAGATAGAAACACTGAATGGTGAACTGTCCGAAACTTACACAAAAGTGAGATTTCTTGAGCAAGAAGTTGTGCAAGCAAATGCTAAAATAGAGAGGGTCACCACCAAGAAGCTAGATGATGTTATTTCATCTCAAAAGAGTTTTTCAGACAAATCCGGATTGGGATATACCGGTGGAAGTAGCTCATCTGAAACTGTCACTAAAGAAGTGAAGTTTGTAAAGGCTAAAGATCCAGTTGGAGTTGACCTTACTGCTGAGAATTTCAAGATGGAGGAAAAGAAAAATGTGGAGAACCAACGGTTGTTGAATCCCCGCAATCAGCATGTGGGCAGGTCTGAATCTCGTGCCAAGTCACGTCCACGACCACAAAGAGGACCTAGAGCAACCTATGTGTGCCATCATTGCGGACTTCAAGGGCATACTCGACCAAATTGCCAAAGGCTGAGAGCAAAGAATAGTGCAACTCCACAAAGGTCACGAGGACCTAGAAATGATAAAAGAAATTGGGCAGGTGAACAATCTAGAGATCAAAATGGTGATCCCGGAATGATGAACGTGATGAAGATGATTGGTGCATTCACCAACTGCTTGGCAAGCTTCTCACGAAGGTTTGAAAGCCCTAACTCCCATACCCAATCCTATAAGGAAATCACCCCAAACGCAAGTGACGTGTGGGTGAAAAAGGGTAATCATGCATAAGCATTACAACATGTCCATGCATTAATACTTCCTATGCTTTGCGACGATGTTTGTTTGTTTGCTTGTTGTTTTTACTGGTGGCTGTTTGCTTGTCTACTTGTGCATACTTTTGATTTTTGTTTAACAATCTTTTTCTTCTAGTGTCAAAAATCCAAAAATCACATAAAAATTAGAAAATCAAAAAGTTTGATTGACATTGTTGAGCTTTTGTCTCAAAACCTGTTTTGCCATGTACCTTTATACTAATGGCTTTGTGCATTATCGAACATTACTTGTTTCTTTGCACTCATATCACTATGGGAGAAATCTTGAAATCTATGTGATTGTTGTAAATAGATCTTCAAACTTGTCATGAATGATTAGTGAATGGTTATGATGATCTTGAGACATGCATAGACTTGTGTCTATATATCTTCCCACTCTTTATTTTTGTTTTTGCTTAAAAGAGCTCACCAAATGTAAATCTCCAAATGAAAAGAGATATTGAGCTGCAAAAGCCTGTCGCACATTCTAGTATTCGACTAGGAAAAAGGGTAAGCGACGTAAAATTAAAGTGATTGTTTATTCAAAAAGCCAAAGGCTAGTTCATCAAAGTGAAGTATCAAATATGACTCTCACAATGAGAGGTGATTGTCTCAAATGATCAAAATGATCAAATGTGTTGATTGAAAGTGGAGTCAAATGTAAAGCTCCAAGATATGTTATCAAGTTTTGTGGGAGGTCATAGATGCATATTTCTATAATTGAGATGGATCACTTGATCTAGTGCTAATTGTGTATGCCTTGGTTGAATTGATCATTGAAACTTCACATTAGACTAAGGACTATCTCATTGTTGATATCCACACATAACACACAAGTTTATGTTCAATAAATGCCATATTCATTTGTGTGATTGTACTTGATGAAATGTGTTTTCACATGCTCAATCTTTGTTAATTCAAGCACAAAAAGATTTTTAAGTGTTTTAGGTGTTTTTGGAAAGTATTTTGTTTAAGAAATCTGAAAATTTCAAAAATCCAGTTTTGCCCTGTTTTGGCGGCTCAGTCGCGGGTAAGTCAAGTCATGAGACTCAGTCGCGTCTTCGCGGGTCATTTTTGGCGACTTGTTCGCGAGTGGAAGGTCCAGTCGCGAGGGTTACTCAGAGATTTTCGCGGCTCAGCTCGCGGGTAGACCTTCCAGTCGCAAAAAACACTTAGAAAAATTTTTCAAACCTTTTGTCTTTGAGTGTTTTGGCGGCTTGAACTGGCAACTTTGTGGCGACTCACTTCAGTCGCGAAAAACGCATGTTTGGCAAATATTGAGGCAGTTTTTGAAATCTTTTTCAGTTTTTCCCTCGAACTTTTTTTTGTGACTGTTCATTGTCTCTCTCAATTGCTCTTACCCATTCTCACCGTGTCTCCATTTTTGCACCTCTTTGTTGCTTCATTTCTTCTCAAAATCATCAAGAAAAGGTATGGGTCTCGTTTTCCTTATCTCATTTTCCTTGCTTAATGATTGTTTCTTGCCATTTGGATAGATACTGTGTTTGAAACATTCCTCTCTTTAAGTGTTGGGTATGGCTTGTTTTGTTTGTTGTTGTTTTCATCCGTTTTCATGTTGAGTGGTCACATTGTGCTCTTTCATTGTTCTAATATTTGCCTGTTGTTGATTCTGAAAATCGTTTGTTAAATGGGTTTGGTATTTATGTGTCTTGCTCCATTCACTTGTTTGTGTGTTGTTGTTGGCTTGTGGTTTTGGGTTTTCTGTGTTTTCTGCTAACATATCATGTGTGATGGCATCTTCAAAATATTCCTTTAAAACAACTTCGTTTTCTAAGTATTGTATCTCACTGCCATGTGTTCTATTTTGAATGTTCTAATTCTTCAATTTGAAATTTTATCCATGTTCATATCTTATGTGGTATGTTTAATGATATCCGTTCTTAATGTTCGAATGTTGTCTTTGTATGCATTTCATGATCATGGAAAATTGTCTCATTGACAGTTCTGTTTGAAGTTGTGTCTCTATATGTTCTTTTGCACTATCACCATTTTGCTGCACCTGTCATATTGTGCACCTTAGTATTGTTGGAAGTTTGTTTAGGTCTGAACTGTCTTAAGTTTGTATTGAAATCTCTGTTTTTCCACTTCTATTTGCATCGAATCATGTTGATATTTATCTTGTGTGGTATTGTTGTTAGTTCTTTGCTGTGGGCCTATTCTCTTGCAGATGTCTCGTCGATCTTCCAAGGGTAAAGACATTGTTGCTGACGACCCAGCAACACCAGTTGCTAAAAGGACTCGACTCTCATCACAGGCATCTCAAGACTCCAATGAGGAGAGGTTTAGAACTCCGCTTACCTCACACATCTACTCAAACATCTTTGACAAGTCAACTCCTATAGTGGAACGAGTGGTGGAGTTTAACACCTTGGGGACCACTTTCATCCCTTGAATCTTTGAGCCACGAGATTGGGCAAACTAGTTTGGGAATTTTGTCGATCCAATGGATGAACTGGTTAAGGAATGCTTCTCCAATGCAAGTGATCTTGGAGTAGAACTTATTTTCTGGGTGAGAGGAAAGGAATTTGGCGTTTCTCCAAACTCCATTGCCGAGGTTCTCGGCATCACTAGACCTCAGACTGTGGATCTAACTCCGTACGATGATCGAACTCCAGAGATTCAAGACATTCTACAAATCCTAGGATCAGATTATGAAGTATCCACAGCCGGCACATCCATCAACACTGCAAAGTTTGCACCAGAACTGACCACACTGAAATTGATCATGTTCACTAATCTCTACCCACTGTCTAACACCACATTCATAAATCTTGGGAGAGCTTTATTCCTTTGTGATCTTATTACAGGAGCCCCCATTGATATCTGTGCTCACATCTTTTACACCATGAGGAAGACCGCGGCTCGATCTGCAGCTCGAGGAATTATTCCTTTTTGTAGTCTCATCATGAAGCTCATTCTTCGTGAAGGCATTGTTCCTCCCACAAATGGAAAATTTTTGACCCGTCAGCGTTCTATTTCCATGTGCACTCTTCAAGCTAGCAGAAGTCACTCATCTAAATCACCAAAGATTGCACACATCTCTCTGGTTACTCCATCTGCCCCTGAGTCAGAGACACCTGCACATGCCACATCCATTTCACATGCTGTTCCTGAAGTTCCACAAGCTAGTATTCCGCAAGCACAGACTGATCCTCATACTGATAGAGTGGGCAGCTTACTTGAACATATTGAGAAACACATTGATGAGATTGTGCAACTTCTCTACTCCACAAACAACCATGTTCAAATGCGTCTCGAGACTATGGAGAATCAGCTAGACGCTATTCAATGGAAGTTGGACGACAGCCTTTAGCTATTCGTGCCAAAAAGGGGGAGAGCATTCAGTAAGGGGGAGAAAGTTCAAAGGGAAGTGTGCATAGTGATAGGGAGAGTACACACATACTCTTGTTTTAAGTCTTAACCTTTAAACTTATAGGTTTATATTTTTTTTTTGTGTTTATATGGGTTTAATACACTGTGGTTTTGGTGTATTCTTATTTCTAACTCATAACTTATACTCTTGGTTTAATCTTCTATATATTTTGTTGATGTTATTCAGAATATATGTGATTTGTACCCATGTGCTTTTGTAAGCTTTTAGGGTTAATGTTTTTATGCATAATCTGTAGGCTTTATGGTTTGTACCTTACTTAATGCAGCCTTTTATGCTATGTTGAAATCAGTACTTATATCTAAATGTCTTGCATTTTGATTTTTGTACTGTCACTCTTGTGCCCTTGTAGGATTGTTCCTAGATGCATATACCTTATGTATTATGCATTGGTTGAGTGTTGAGCATACAAGTATCTTGCCTTGTGCTTGTTAGCTTGTATGTCCTTGTGTTCATTCTAAGTGTGAATGAGCATTGTGGTCACTACCTTGTAGTGATTACTTGCTTGATCAAGTCATGATTTGATTCTTCTCTTCATCTTTGCTTGATCACCTTTAGCTTGTTTCATATGCATTTCATGTTTTTCTGCATACAATGATCATGGTGTATTGTTGTGTTTCAGGAGTTTCATGTCCTTATGATTCAAGTGCTTCATAGCTTCTAGAGTTAGGTGTGAGTGAGTTTTGTTCAACTGTTCCCAACTCACATGTTAAGTCTAGAGTTTGTTTTAGGGTTTTGTCACAGAATAGCCAAAGGGGGAGATTGTAAGGTTGAATTTATTCAACCATATAATTGGCTTTATTCCGTGCCAAATTTGCTTGTATTTCAGCATTTAGTAACCCTGTATTTAGGTGAGTTTGTTGTAAGGGTAGTGAGTGAGATAGAGTGAAGTTTGCTCAAGAGTGTGCAAGAAAACAGAGACTCGCGACTTGGCCTCACGGGTGACTTGCGGCTACAAGCCGCCAAACGCAGCACACGTGCCAAGCATGCCGGAAGATGAACAGTCATGCTAGTTGGAGTACTACAGGACAAAACAGGACAACTGGTCATACGGTTATCTCGCGACTGGATCTCGCGACCTAGTCAAGCCACGAGGTCAAGCCGTGAGCCACCCGTGTTTTGTAAATCCTGACGTTTCACATTCCTCTCCCACTCCAATATAAATACCCCTTTTACCCACAAATGTAAGAAAGCTTCCAGAGAGAATTTTGAGAGAGAAACCCTAAAGAAAAACAAGATTGATTCACCCACAATCTATACATTAGAGTCTCTTCAAATTCCTCAACTCTCTTCCTCTCCATTGTCAAATCCTTGAGAGGCATTTTACCAAACCTTGTTCTCAACATTTTCATTACTGTGAGAGAGCTATTTAGATTTTTGGGAAGCAGTTAGGAAAGAACCAATCTTCATTGGTTGATGCTACGGTCTAGTAGCGGAATCTGGGAAGCTAGAAAAGAAAAAGGTTCGGTGCAACCTCGTTGGAGCAAGAAGCTTGAAGGGCTTAGGTGCACTGGGTAGATTAGGCTTGGAGGGTTTATTGCTGTCCATGTACCCCAACTATATTTTTTAGTGGATTGTTTACCGCTTGGAGGGCGGCGGAGAGGTTTTACGCCGTGGGTTTCAGTTTTCTCTTCGATAACACATCGCGTGTTGTCTTTGTGTTTGCATCTTCCTTCCTCTTTATCTTTGCCTTTTTATTATCTGCTGTGGGTTGTGATTTTAATTTGGCTTAGATAGTTTTACCAATTCCATATTATAGCTTATGTTAATTTTCCGCACACTAGTTGTTTGACATAATGCTTGAATTGGTTAAGTTGTAATTTGGGGGTCTAAACGTTCAAGGGTGTTTCTACACATATTTGAACTTTCAAGGTCCATGTTACATTTGCCATCCTTGGCTTCTCCCATTGCTTCCCAACAGTACCAAAACCTCACTGAACACTCTGAAAGGGTGTGCTAAGTGTTTGGGCTATCAACCTCTCAATGGTATGGAAATGGAGAGGTAGGAGTTCAGGAAAATCCATAAGCAATTATGTGGAGGATTGTGGGTATAACAATCTCTAACTCTCAAGGTTTGTGGCTAGGGTTTTCTCTCTGAAGTACTCCTAAACTTTTGTGGGTAATGTGGGTATATATAGTGTGGGCATAGAAAGTGTGTATCAAATAGCACAGTCTGGAAAAACAAAATGTTTCGTGAGTGTCTCACGGGAAGGCCTTACCCACGAACTACTAGAAGTACCAAGAATGCCTTCTGCCGCTACCAACTCATTCATTAATTCAAACAATGAATAAATCTTTTTGTTCATATTATAATTGAGTCTAAATTCCTTGAATGATTTCGGTAGTGACTGGAGTATCATATCCACTTGGGATTCTCTATTAATATCGGCACCTAAAACTTCCAATGTATTCAGATTAGAGATCATAGTGAGACAATGCTCCCTAATTGAACTGCCTTCAGTCATTTTGGTATTATAAATTTGCCTCATGGTTTCTTGCCTTGCAAAACGGCCCTGCTCACCAAACATCTCCTTCAGACTTAGCATAATATCTGAAGCTAGTTCTACATCCTGCATTTGATGCTATAGAACATTTGAGATAAATGCTAGGATGTAGCACTTGGCCATTTCATTAGATTTCTGTCAACAATCATATCATTGTTTTTCCTCAGGAGGAGCATCAAATGAAGGAAAGCTAGGACATAGTTGAGTAAGCAATTATTTGCGCTCTTCAGCTATAAGAACAATGTCCGAATTCCTTTTCCAGTCAACATAATTGGATCCAATCAGTTTATTTTGATTAAGAATATTAACAACTTGGCTAAAAGATGCCATGATCAAATCTAAAAACAATAAACATGAATATAATAAGTAAAATGGACATTATCAATTTAGCATATAAGCATATAATATGGAACCTTAATAAAACCATGAAATAATATATGCAACGACAACCCAATCCATGTCTATAATTCCTTGGTAGCAAGTTTATTACAAACACATTAAGTGATTGAGAAGTATTCTCATTATTAGTGCTGTCACAGCCCGAACCCAACAATAAAGATTGGCACGTGACAACCGCCGTACGCTTATAAAGTAAGCCCTTTACAAGTGTGCAAGGCCTTCTTAGCAACTAAAATTTATCCTCAAAAACTAAATCAATTAAATCCAAAATACCTCAACAATTTCTTTATGAATAGATCTCCAATAATTTAAATGGGAACAAAATCCAAAACCTTATGTACATAATGCCAATTGGCCAATAAATATAAAACTATTAGAAGACCATCCAATCCCAAAAACATTGAGCTTCTTTTCCCGCTCACAACACAATATCAAAACCTATAAGTTAATCTTCCAACTATATCATAGATGGTTTAAAAAGTAGCTAGTCCTTCATATATCAAAAGCTATAACTTACAACAGGTTCTAAAAATACATAAGCAGTTTTAATGACTCAAAATAGTTCAAATACTCAAACATTTTCAAAATCACATATGTAGTTTTAAGGACTCAAAATAGTTCAAATGTTCAAACATAATTCATATTCTTAACAATCTTATGACTATGGTCACGCTATATCCCCATGACTGGGCATCAGAGTACTAATGAATAATCCCCATTGGCTGGGTATCAGAGTACCAATGAATAACCCCCATTGGTTGGGTATCAGAGTAACAATGAATAGCCCCCATTAGTTTGGATATTAGAGTACCAATGAATAACTCCTAGTAGTTTGGGTATCATAGTACCAATGAATAACCCTCATTGGCTGGGTATCAGGGTACCAATGAATAACCCTCATTGGTTTGGGTATCAGAATCAATTCATAGTCCAATTGTCTATAATCATATATATGAAATCATAGTTTCTAACAAAATATATCTTATTCAAATACATATATATATATATATATATATATATATAATCATATATTCAATAGTCAAATATATTTGTGATACTTCTATATTCTTTACTTTAAATCAATACAGCTTAAAAAAACAATTAAATAACATAAATCTTATATTCAATGCTTATATATATTTGTGAAAATTCTATATTCTTTAATTTGAATCAGTATAGCTAAAAACAATTAAATAAAATACATCATATATTCAGCAATCAGATATATTTGTGGTAATTCTTTACTTGAAATCAGTAATAAAAAGGAAATAAAATTGTAACAACAATAAACAATTTTCATTAGTTAAAATTATGCAAAATAAAACCAATTAGGATAAAGTTACTTACCTCCAAAAGCCATACCAAAAGGAACTTCTCCCTAACATTACTTCTAAAATCCTTAGATATCACCTGATTGAAGTATGGCGATGTGAACTACCTAGCTCCCTGAATGTAAGGATCTGCCATCTTTTGTACCTTTATAACATGTGGTAATATAGAACTCTTAGATGCATGGTGGGCCTCAAACCTTTTGGCAGTAAGTGAATGAATATGTGGTTCAAGAGAGGTTACAAATGTCAACCATTGTTCCATCATACTTGGTAGCCATTTAGTCATCATTGTTTCAACGTAAGGCTTAGCCCACTTTTCAACTTGACCTTTATTTTCCTATGCCTTTTGGATTAACAAATCCAAGGCTGGTCTTCCATGATCATTCCAGTGAGTCACTAGATAGGACTGGAAATAGCGTAAATGGACTGCAAGCTAATGTGGAACCCACCATCTATGGACCTTCACTAACTCTACAGATACTAAAGCAGCCTCCAATTTTGCCATCAGCATCTCTTCCCCAGCCACTTTCAGAAGATGTTCAGCTTTACAAGCTCTAGTCTTCTGTTCATCACCAAATTTTTTTTTTTTTTTGAAGATTTTCTGGTTTTAAATTCAGTTCATGAATCTTCTTCTCAACTACGTTTGCCCTGGCTTCCAACACATCTTTTATCAAATTTTGTGTTTCAATTTCTTTTTTTTAAAGTCTACCAACCTGCCAAGAACTGTTGAACTTGGAGCATGTGTGCTACCACCCATGGGCTCCTTAACATGTAGTGATCCTTTTTTGCTGGAGCAAAAATGAAATGCTATTTGATTTCTCTTCAATGATTCTCTCCATCTGTCTGATACCCTCATCCTTGCTTCTCCATTCATCGTTTCACTCTTCAATGCTAGAAATAAGCTTCTATAGTTTCAACCATATTTTTTTAGAAAACTCCCTTATAATTATAAATTATAAAATTAACCCCACAAGAGATTTACTTAAATACCCTTCCTTTTATTTATTTATTTTTTGGGTATTGTAAGTGCTATCATGATAACTCTTATCATACACTAATAATATGTCGTATTATCTTTAGCCTCTAAGTAATAATGACATAGATCCTTTGGGAGGTTAACATTAAACTTAGTCTAGTGTACACCATTATCTAGAATCATATGTAGCCACATTTCATCTCCCTTATAACGTTTAAACTTGTAGTACCACGGAACAAAACACCCTCATTTGGGATCGCAAGGCACATATGCCAAGAAGAGGTGCTTGTCTACACTACTTTAAACAAGTAAGTTCAATCTTGTAATACTATGAAGTAAGCACCCTCCTTTGGGATCGCAAGGCATATACGCCAAGATGAGGTGCTTACCCACATTACTATGAACCGATAATGGAGGCCGTGAGATCCAACCCTTATATCTCTCTCCCACCAGATGTTTTAAAATAAAGGTTTTTATTTTGTAAACATGCGTAAACTAATCACACGCAGCCTTGCAATTTATACATTTGAAAACACTTAGAAAAAATTCAAAATTCCCTTCAGTGGCATTTTCACGAGAATCTTGCAACCAACCTATTCTTGCAAAAATGAGTTAAGGAAAAATAGTGAAAACAAAAAATTCACACAAAAAATTTCGCTACTGTCTCGCAACTATTTTGCTAGTAAAGCTTACCAGCAAAAAGTTTCGTGAAAACACAAAATTTAGACAGAAATATTCGCTACTGTCTTGCGACTATTTCGCTAGTAAAGCTTACCTGCAAAAGGATTTGTGCTTCAGAGGCATTTTTCGCGAGTAACTTCGTGAGAAGCTAACCCATGAAAAACTCGTGTTTTCAGTTTTTGAAGGGAAAATTTTGAACAGTTTTCTACAGTTTTCATGAATAAACAAACACCATATGAACATGATAGATAGGTTTTGATATCAAAACTTAATTCCATTTGATGCTATAGCCTTAAGGTTCCATTTAACATACTTAAATTCAAATTTAAACAACATCATAACATCAATATTAGTTTTCATCAAATCATAGTTTCAACAACCATGCAAAAAATTAAATACATAATATTCTAACATCATGAAACTATTATCTCTAATTCCAAAACTCATAAAACATGTTATATAGATTGGAAATTGAAGACCGCTCTGATACCAATTGTTGGAAATATGAATGTATGCAGCGGGAAATTAATGGATCTACTTCATTCATAATTATTAACATGTACTAGAATAAGAGAGTATACCTTGGTGTGGTGAATCTCAAAACCGAAGATCAGAAGTTCTTGAGAACACTTTTAATCTTCACTCCAATTCCACTTATTACCCAAGAAGTGTGGTCTTTCAATTAGTTTGTTCTTAGGAGAATGAAAGAGAGTCTTACACTAACATACACACCATTTCAAGTTCTTAAAAATTATGTATGTTTCTCTTTACATAACTGATTATCTAATTGGGCTAGCTTTTTGGGCCTTTCCAATCGGGCTTTAGTGTGTGGCTTGGAGTAGAACCAAAAGGGAACAAATAAGACTCTAGCTCCAATGGGCCTTGGGCTTTTCTGTCAACTCTTGACAAGTCCAAAGTTACCATTAATTATATTTAATACCACTATATAAATATAATTGCACTCTAAGCCTTATTAATAAATTATATCCCAAGACTTTATTATACATGCAACCCCTTTATAAAATATTTGTAGTAATACAAAGTCATGAATGTAAACTGCCACTTTGTAAATTATTACATCTTAATCCTTGAGTACCCTGTTTAATCTTTTTAAGTTATTCATCATATATTTATGAAATCCAATTTCATAAATATATACTTTAGTAATTTCTTTCCAAAGTGGTTAGACCTAACTCTCTGAATAACCAAACCCATTAAACTTACCTCAAGGGAATATTTTATATCTTCGTTAAGAGACTGAATTCCATCTTGAGAATATATGTTCCATTAATACTAAGATTTTGACCGTTACATTAGATCTCACTCCTGATATATCAAAGCCACCTACACTTTATGATCAGGTCCATTATTCTCTCAGGATTAAGAGTTCATGTAAATAGAAGTCGTGAGATTTATTATTCATTTGACAGTCGTTAGGAGAATAATAAATCTCACAGCGGTCCAGTTCAATATGTCTTAACTCTTAAAACATATCAACACATCAACTAGAAGTCTCCACTTCTGTGATCAAGAAAAATTATCTTAGTTGATATGTTATAATCTTCGCAGATGAAATGCCCAATTTCATCACCAACTACGAACTAAAATTCTGAGTTTACAAAGAACTTGTGACTTATATCTTCTGTGACTAAATCGCATAAATCACATACTATGCATCTCATAGACTATATGATAATATCCGAATATTCATGTCACCATTATTTCAGATAATAATAAAATAACTTTATTAATCACAACATTAAGTCATACATAGCATCATACAATAGGATTTAAGGCACTAATCCTAACAAATATGACCCAAACATTGGCCAATTAAAAAAAAATTAGCATTGATAATTCTACAAACATAGTAATATTGTGAACAATCTCTTTTACCTTTCTCTAAGAAAAGAAAATTGAGACAAGGTTGAATTTTTTTTTTGTTGCTTTGCGATAAAATAGAGTTTTAATTCATTCAATCCTATTATTTTTTTAGGTGATTCTTTATATTTTGTTGCTTCTTGCTAGGTTTAATAGTGAAAATCTTGATTTTTTTTTCTTTCTCTCAAATGATTCTAGCAATCTTATATGGTGGTCACAAACTAGCATCATTGTTAGAATTGGATTTTGGGTTTTTGTGACATTTAACAAAAGATTACTAACACTTTTGTTAGTTTACGGGTATTGTAAACTATTTTTCAAATTAGCATCCTAAGTTTAGGGGGAATTGAGTTGCTTGAAGGAACTTGAGTATTTGCCCTACTTTCTTCCTTCCTAGCTTTCTACTCCCTTCTTTCTTTTCTTTCTTCTTTCTCTAGCTTTCTTCTTCCTTATTTATTCTTTCACCAGATCTTTTCTTCTCCTTTCTCAAAGATCCAAACCTATTTCTCAAACACCCAACCCAAAAACCAAAAATACCCATTTATCCAATCCCATCTCAAAACAAAACCCAACAATACCAGAATGGCGAGCCTTTTTTGAGGGATTCAATCCTTATGGTTGACTTGGCATTTCGAATGAATGCCTCGTTGGGAAAAGTTCTCCAAAAAGTCCTTATGGGCTTTGTCATCATGGAACCTAATGTGAGAGGGGGTGGAATTAGAAGAAGACGCCCCAAAATGAAGAGGGTTCCAGGAGGAAGTAGATTTCTATTTAGGTACCATAGAGCGACTAATGAAAGAAGGAGTGAGAAAGAAGCACCCAAAAAAGCACTAAACAAATCAATATAAAAATATAAAGAATTTGAAGGTATGTATGCATGAACATGTGACATGCAAAATTATAAACATCATGGGCTCAGCCAGCAATCCTTCCAGCACACATCAATTCAACATATATAGCACACATCTATAATGCATGACACATTTTTATAATGCAAATGTGATACAATGCATGAACAAATAGGATCATGTAAACAAAACCCATCCCAAAACTTTAGTATAAACCTCAATACTTTTGAAAAATCTCAAATTTTCAAAACCCCAAAAGTTAGGTCAAAAGATATGAAATGCATGATTAATGAGTAAGAAAGCATCATACCTGGTGAAGAAAAGATCTTGGGACCGAAGATGGAGTGGGGAAGAGGTTTACAGTGATTGAGAGGAGTTTGGGAAGGTGAGAAGACAACAAAAGTTGAGAGAGATTGAGAGAAATGAGAAAGAATTCTCGCGGATCCTATATATAGAAGCTCATAATTCTCGACAGATCGAGAGGTATTGAGAGGTGTCGGAGTTTAAATTTAGATAGATACAGCTATTGAGGAGCTCTCCAGAGGTGTCCATAGTAAAATGGGCTTGATGGATTGAGAAGCTATCGACAATCTATTGAGGAGACAAAAACTTTCTTGATGAATCAAGGTGCTTTTGAGAAGTTATCGAGATTGCAATAAGAGGAAGCTGAAGAGCACGATAGATAGCCTAGCTGTCGAGATTTGAATGCAATCAAGTATGCTACTCAATCAAGGATCCAAAAAACATTTTAATCTTTCAAAAACATCTCTCAATCAACAAAAATACCAAGCATTTTGATCCAAAACACACACACACACACACACACACTGAACAAGTCTAACCAACTTTATATTTCAAAAACAAGCTAAGATAGTTTAGTGGGTATACATTAACAAATATAAACCTTGTGATGGCCAACTCACATTGTACGTGCACATGTATCAAAAGTAGCAAAGAATATTATGTGCTATGTGCGAAAAACATCACAAGATTGCATAAGTGTCTACATGTTATGATAATTTGAGATATGAGTAAATCAATTTAACTCACACACGAGCATAACTACTTGATGGGGATTATCGCCTTCAAGGTACATCCTATAACCCCCACATCTCCTAGATTACATGCTTGCATAGCTTATTAAAAGATTCTTGCAAATCAACACACTCAGAGAGTTCCCCATCAGAAGGGTTCTCTTCAACCACAACACTTTCATCAACTGCAGCAATGGCTGTGAAAGCAAAGAAGTTTCCATCTTCATCACTACCAGACTTGTGACTAGAAACTTCCTCATTACTAAGGGTTACAACCATAGCTTTACCCTTGGATCTCAAGCATGGAGGACATTTAGATTTCACATAACCATACCCTTAACAACCAAAACATTGTTGACCTAGTCAATTACTAGAGATTTGGCCAACTTTTTCTTTTGATTTATCAACATTATTAACTTTAGTTGGTTCATTCTTCCTAAAATTCCTAGGTCCAACATTGTTTTTATCTCTTGCCCTTCTATTGTTGTTCCTAAGAAAGTTTCTAAAGTTCTTGGTAAGATAAGAAATCTTTGTAGAAGAGAGTTCATCATCAAATCCATTCTCATCAACATCATCAACTGACTTAAAAGCCATTGATTTGGATTTGTCTGTTTTGGGTAGGTCTAGCTTATAGGACTGGAGAGATCCTACAAGCTCATTAACAGGGATGGAGTCCACATCCTTGCTTTTAGTAATGGTAGTCACTTTGAGTCTAAAGTCCTCAATCAAGAATCTAAAAATCTTCCTAACAATCTTAAGTTGATCAAAAATTTCACCCAAATTATAAGTAGAATTAACAATATCATTAAGTTTAGCATAAAATTCATCAAAACATTGATCATCTGACATTATAATGCATTCAAATCTAGTTTTTAACTGCTGTAACTTATTAATCATAATTGCGTTTGTGCCTTCATGCATAGTTTGGAGAATATTCCATGCAGTATAAGCAACCTCAACATTAGATATTCTCTTGAATTCCTCCATAGAAACAACATAAAAAATAGCATTTATTGCTTTGCTATTAAAAGCAGCTGCCTCTTTTTGAGAAGTTGACCAC
The DNA here is from genome assembly GCF_001633185.2 of Quercus lobata. Classification (NCBI taxonomy): domain Eukaryota; kingdom Viridiplantae; phylum Streptophyta; class Magnoliopsida; order Fagales; family Fagaceae; genus Quercus; species Quercus lobata. The sequence goes on from NC_044907.1 coordinate 76,367,667, forward strand.
TTACTAACAGTAGTAATCTATTTCTCCCATCCATGTTCAACGGAATTCCACACTCTCTCATTAATAGATTTCAGGAAGGCTTTTATCCTTACTTTCCAATAAGCATTGTTGTTCCCATCAAAGTGTGGAGGGATCACAAGAGAGTGACCATGTTCCATGACAACAGGGGTCAATGATCAACTCTTAGATCAAGAGATCTAAACACTAGAGCTAACTTGCTCTGATACCACTTGTACATTTTAGACCCCTTAACATAAGTTGTTTAACCTAGTTATTTAGCTAAGTGATTACTTAGATAAATTATTCAGATCTAGGTTAATACAATAATATCATATCATGTAAATAATGCGGAAAAATAAATAACACAACGATATGATAACCCAGGAAAACCTAACCGGTAAAAAAGTTGGGGAGGATTTAACCTAGCTATCTTCAAGGTAAAAACAGATCTACTATGAAAGAATTGAAGTTTTTACAAAAGAAATTAGACTATTAACATCCTATTGCTACCTCGTGTAGAAAACTTATTGCGATGACCACGTGACAACTCTGAGTTTACAAACTACTTCTTTCCTTGATTTGTTGCAACCACAAGTTCTCCTACTTGTGACTTTGAGACTCCACTCAAAGGTTTAAGATCTTCTTTGAAGTTCTTTATGCAGCAATTGAAGCAACCATCAAGTTCTTGATGTAAATCTTGATCTTGATAGTTCAAAGTATGTGTTTGAAGGCAAACACCTCTAGATCTCACAAAAGATTCAACACACAGCACTTCCAAGACTTCTAAAACGTAGCTAGGTTTATATATATATATATATATATATATATATATCTGAAGTAAAAAACTTAACCCTACACATCATATGGGCTTGGGCTGAAATGGAATTTTTGCAAAAAATTAAACCTGCACAAGATTCGATCGATTGAGTCTAATTTTCGATGGATCAGGCCTTGCAGATTTTGATCAATAAATCCTGCAATCAGTCGATTCCAATTTTACATAAAAACATACTTGAGCAAGCCTAAATCTAGACTCTATGTTTTGGTCATGGTTTGCCAACATAATACATATTGAAGTTCTAATACATTAGTTCCTAAGGTCTTAGAACCTAACATTTCTGACTCCCCATTTATGATATTCTCTCTCTTACTTTAAAGAGATTTTGGAGGCTTTAGTCTTAAGAATTTATTTTTTGGAAGGAAGGGTTTTTAGGTTTCAAAGACAATTGCATAAATTTCTTTGAACCCTAAAATATTCTTTCGAGAAAAAGAGCACGACCATGCAAGAGGTAGCTTTTCTTTTCGCTTTTCTTCTTTTATCTATTTTGATTTTATGATCATGAATAAATATGTGTTTAGTTTGATTTTCCAATGTTCATCTCATATGTTGTCAAAATTTTCTTTATTAGAATATGTTTATAATGCTTTTATTGTTAAGATCAATTTTTTTTTTTTTTTTAATTTCAAAAATCTGCTTGTTATTATATCTTTTCTCAACTAGAAAAAATGATTTACCTCTTCATTAGATGCAGATCAAAATTTTTCCAAATCAAAAATTGATTTGCATCTTCATTAGATGTAGATATGAATTTTTCTCAATCAAAAAACTGATTTGCATCTTCCTTTGACGTAGATTTGATTTTTCCCAAATAATAAATTGATCTACATCTTCCTTAGATGTAGATCTGAATTTTTCTTCAATAAAAAAACTAATTTGCATCTTCATTACATGGAGATCTGATTTTTCCCAAATAAAAATTGATTTGCATTTTCACTAGAAGTAGAACTAAATTTCTCTTAATAAAAAACTTATTTGCATCTTCATTAGATGCAAATTTGAATTTTTTTATTAATAAAAAAAAATAAAAACTGATTTACTTCTTTATTAGATACAAATCTGAATTTTTCTTGATTAAAAAACTGATCTATGTTTTTTTAGATGTAGATCTGATTTTTTTTTAACATAGCAGATTTTTTGAAATAAAAAAGAGTCATGAATCGTTTGTTTGTTTTGTTTGATGCATGTAGCATAGGGTTACATTATGGATTTGTCCTCTTCTAAAAATATTTTTCTTATTTTCTCATAAAAAAATAGATCTGATTCTTTTTAATGTAAATCAAAAACCAATTTTTTTAATTCTCAAAAGCAGATTTGATAGTTTTTTTTTTAATCAAAAGATTTGTTTTATTTAATAAACACAAATATGAATTTTTCTCACCTAAAACTATTTTTTTCGACACATCAAAAACATATATGATTTTTTCTAAATAGATATAATTATTTGGTAGTTTGTAACTATGACCGAAAGCCATGTAATTTTCAATTTATCAATGTAAATTTGTATTTATTTTTTTCTTATTTTTTGTATAAAAAAAATAAGTGGCGACTCCACATCACTTACCAAAAAGCGAGGTGTCTTGAAAAAGCACTCCAAAAATCTCTCTTTTTTTGAGAGGCACTTTTGCGGCCTCTCACAGTGGTGACTCCGCTAGGGATGTCAAGTGTTAAGTTTCGTGTTAGACTTAAGTGACCAAATGTGTACCCTTCTTTTGCATGTTCTTGCATGATATTGTTGTTTTTTTGTTTATTTATATTTGTTCTGTATTTGTTGAGATGTTAGTTGTATGATATTTTGTTGTATTTATTGTTAGTTAAAAGCTTTCCCTAACTGTCATAGTGTGTGTCATCCAAACAATAAATATGTATTCACACCTTTCAACAACATGTGGTGGTAGTAACTATGGATCATCGGTCTTCATTAGATTCGGGTACCCAGTGATGAACTCACCAACTCATAGCCTAAAGTCACTAGATCATTTCCTGTTGACTATAAATGACAGACCACGCCGTTTGGGCTAACACAAAGTTCATTACACTACAAGTTGGGAGGTGTAATGTCCTAGCTATGGGAAACAATGAAACAATAAAACCACCTTACAATGTAATAATTTAGAACCTACCCTTATGACGGTCTCTGTTAAAATTTCATTACATGTTATGTGTGTTTGTTTGGTTGATTAATTGATTGATGTGGATGGGGACTTAGATTTGATTAACCTGACCAAGCCTGTCATTAGAGGAGAATTTGATCAAGATCCGAAGGAAGGTTGCAAAGAGAACCTAAGGCCGACACTCAAACTAGTAGCTCCAGTTCCAAGCCCATCACTCCCGTTACGGTATTGAAGCCCGTAAGCATAGAAGATAGTCCACTGCTGCAACATCACAATCCCATATTCGACCTACAAGACAGTTCAAGCCATAAGAAGTTTGAAGCTTCTAACACTATGGCAAAAGAGGGGGAACATCCAAACACTGAGGAACCCATAAACACTCAAGAGTTACTCAACACCATGGTAGTTACTCAAATCTAGCTAAGGGAAGACATGAACCTTATGGTACAATAGTTTCAAATTTTGAAGAGTAACCAAAAGGAGAACAAGGATGACCAAAATCCACCATTCATGGAGAGTGAGAAGAAGATCAACGAAAGAATGAGCAAAATGGAAGAGATGATTAGAAGAGCTTGTAAGATGGAAGACCTTACGGACTAAGAATCCCTCTCACTTTTCCTTGATATGAGACTGCCTACCAAGTTCAAGATGCTGACCTTGGATAAGTTTGACGAGACCGATTGCCTAAAGTCCCATTTGAAGATGTATATGAGGGCTATGTAGCCCCTTAGTGCAATCGAGGAAGTACTTGCTCAAATGTTCCAAAACACTCTTACCGAAACCGCTCTTAGGTGGTTCCTCAACCTGGATGATGCTAGAGCAAGATGTTGGGAGGACATCTGCCAAGAGTTTCACAAGCAATACATGTACAACATAGAAGTGGACATAATAAGGAGCGATCTTTAGACCAAGAAGCAAGAGCCGAAAGAATCCTTCTCTACTTTCATTATCAAGTGGAGAGCCAAGGCAACACAAATGATGAATAGGCCAAGTGAAGAAGAACAGTTAGCTATGGTTGTAAAGAATTTATTACCTGTACACCATAATTACTGGTTTGCACAATACTTTCCTAATTTTAAAGCTTTGATTACTGCTGGAACCCAAATAGAGGATGCAATAAATAATGGCACCATAAAGAATGATGACCCACCAAGGTTTAAAAAGAATGTAGGATCTAATTCTAAGGCTACAAAAATTTCTAATATCCATAAAAATGATCCTTATCAACTGACTGCACCAATTGCACTTGTGCAAGTATCATAAGGGCCTAGACCTAGGAAGGAGTTTAATGAGTTATATATGCCAATGAGCCAAGCATTTGACAAGCTAAAAGCAAAATGGTTATTGAAACCCTTAGACCCAAGACCAATTCCAAACCCATTACCCTCAAGGTTTGATGTGAGTATGAAATGTGCCTATCACCAAGGCCTTGGCCATGATACTGACAAATGTTTTGGCCTTCGTCATGCAATCCAAGACCTAGTATACAACAAGGTGATTGCGCCGCCTACAAGGCCTAGCATCACTAATAATCCTTTGCCCAATCATATTTTTGGGAAAGGACCAAGGATTAATTGCCTGATGATCGAAGAGGAAATTAAAGAAGACCCATATGACCTTATCTACGACTTACCCAAATGCTTTATAATGACCTGGGAAGAACTGATGGACAGGATATCCCCTACCACTATAGAATATGATATATGGAATGAAGAAGTACTAGAAACCAAAAATTACTCAACATCGACAAATGGGGGGGACATTTCAAACCCCAAGTAGATAACCAAACATCCGCAAATGGGGGGAGACATTTCAAACCCCAATCAAACTACTAAACACCCACAAATGGGGGGAGACACTTCAAACCCCAACCAAAATACCAAGCACCTATAAATGGGAGGAGACACTTTGAACCTTAATCAAGTAACTTGACATCCACTAATGGGGGGAGACACTTCAAACCCCAAGATATTGACCCTAATGACCCAACAAAAATTGCCTACATCACAAGGAGGGAGACATTTCAAACCCCTACATTTGGAGATAGACAACCTAGCAGAAGCCTTGAATAAATCTACCCAACAAACACATGTCGAAGAAGATGAGGTCCTTAAGAACTACAGAAGACATAAGCCAACTTATCCTTATGGGGTTTACTCATGGTCTCATACAAACACCGTCAAAACCTAGTTGACCTTCTTAACCAAATCCAAGTCCCTACAACCACAACTTCTTAAGGTCTGAATGCTATGATTGGGTCCATAAATAAGGAACTCACTATTTCCTATTTTGATAAGGATTTGACCAAGAAGGGGAAGCACCAGAACAACCTGTTGAACATCATTGTAGATGCCAAGGAGAAGAGGATACCGATGGTTTTGATAGATGATAGAAGTGCCTTAAACGTGTGTTCTTTAAAGACTGCAAGTTTCTTGGGTTTAAGCATTGAAGATTTTATGCCTACTGATCAACATGTAATAGTATTTGACAATAGTAGAAGAAAGGTCTTGGGAACTATAACATTAGAGCTCACTATAGAACCGATGATCAAGAAGGTGGAGTTTCAAGTCCTTAATATAGCTTCATGCTTCAATATGCTCCTTAGGCGATTATGGATCCATGACATAGAGGTCGTACCTTCCTCATTATACCAAAAGGTTCTGTTTCCACATGAAGGAGCTATTGTGACCATATACGGTGATACTTTGATAGTGCCTAAGCCTATTTTTGGTATTGATTCTGAGAGAGAGCCATTGACCTTGGATGGCTTTGAGATTGAGAGACCTAGCTTTGAAAGGAGAGAAGAGGAAGTGGAGAAGATCTCGATAGACTTTACTCTCTATAGCAACAGCAATGTGGTAGCAATGATGAGAAGATTGAATTACCTTCCAGGAATGAACTTGGGGAGAACTTTGAAGAAGCCTACTGTTCAAGTCCCAATGATTCCTATTGCCACACCACCTTTTGAGCAAGGTTATAAGCCCACTGATGATGATTTATTAGAGATGGAAGTGAGAAAGATGGCCCGAGCCAGAGCTATAGCAAAGGGACTTCTTGTCCCTTGGAACCTCCAAAGCCCTATACAATTACATTGAATGGAAAGTTTGTCAAAGCTAGAGATACTCAATGCTATTGGGGATTCCCGAACCAAGATTTGATCCTGTGACAAGGACAATGGTGTCTGGGTTTGAATTACTGCTTGAGTGCAACAACAAGCTTCCAAAATTGAAGAAGGAAGACACAACCTGGGTTCCTATTAATTGGGCTGATTATATGGACCTTGATGCCACGACCACACTCCTTGGAGATTCCATGACTACACTCCTTGCTAGCATGCATTGAAAAGCCTATATGAACTAAGAGCCAATGATGAAGATGAGGAGGGGGGAGCAGCCCTTAGTGATGATGATAAAGGAAGTGATGCCAAGAGTGATAATGGTAGTGATAGCAGTAGCAATGACAGTGGATGTGGTGATGATGTAGCAATAGTGATAGTGAAAGCAAAATTAGTGAAGACTATGATAGCCAATACAGTGGAAATGATTGGGGTGAACCCCCTAGTGATAGAGAAGATGAAGATGCCAATCTTTATTATGAAGAATATGATGATGATGTGGACTACTATGATCAATATATTGAAGATGATATTGAAGCTAACAGGTGGAGTGACACTGATTGTGACCAATACAGGTTGATAAATGTAATAGAAAATGTAAGAGAGGAGGTTGGATAACCTAATGATGTGGACTATGATTATCATCCCTATGGGTGCCACTTAGATTGGAGCTATATCACTGATGTTAACTCAAGGTCTGGTCCTCGATATGATAACATGGAAGAGAGATTCCAAAATTGGGGTCGTATCACGATTCAGAACCTAGCTCACCAACCCTACATACCGAAGAGGAAGATGATATAGATGCTAGGTTAGCTGCTCAAAACTAATGGTCCACAGTCTTAGAATCCTAACACTTAAGAATGCTGGAGGTGACAACAAGAAAATGGAAGGGGGCGAGTCACAACATCTCCCTCAACACACTCACTTGAATAAAAGGAAGCATGATTTTTTTTTCAATGAGTGGATGGACAGCATAGAGCCCATTGATGCTTTTGTGTCTGACAAGTCTATAGACATGGAGATTGATGAAGAAGCCAAGAATTTTATGGATGAAAATCCCACAGTACTGATGTTGAGGGAAGAAGGAACTTCCTAGGAGCCACCTACCATTATTGAAGCCACGACTGAGTTAAAGAACTGGGCATAGGAGGGAGTCACCCACCCCATGGAGGGCTCTGTGAAGAAGATCAAGACCGTCAAGTTTGCCATTCTTGCCAAAAAGATCAAGACTATTGAACCAGTCAACCCTGCCAAGAACATTAGATCGCTTGTTTTCTAATTAACTACGACTAAGGAGAGATAAGGAAAATTGTTTCGATGGTGAATATTCAAAGTGTGAATTGATATATACTTGCATCGATAATTAGTTGTAAAATTTCGATGGTGGATGTTGACTTAGACCAAGGTTTGTTCTTTTGATTAATTTCGATACTTTAATTTGAATTGTTCCTTAGTTTTTTTTTTCTTCTTAAAATTGTTTTCATTATACTCCACCCCCCCTCCTTGTTCACATAGCATAAAACTAGGCTAGATACTCTCCATGGAAACGATCTTTACTCGCACTACTACATATATTTTTAGGAGTATAGGTTTTATTTTTGGTTGCCTGCGACAGCACACCACTGGGACTACTCGAGACCTAGCTCCTAATAATTTCTACTTAGAAGGACTTAACAACATATACAAATTGAATAGAAATTCTCAAGAAAGAACTTACTTAACGACACAAAAAATCATCCAACTTCTACACACCTTATCTAACCCATATAATGGTTTTGAAATCTAGACCATTTAAAGAACTGGTGAACAAAGGGGTTTAAAATTTTTGAGGTTGAACCATGATGATTTCATAATTAATTTAAAAATTATTTGAAATATAAATTAATAAAATAAATTAGTATAAATAGAAAAAATGAATAAATGGTTCAAAAAATAAAAATAAAAACCATCTTTCAAATGTATTTTTTATATCAATGGAATATTATCAATTGTTAAAAAAACAATAATAAAAAAATTATTAATATACATTATACTATCAAGATAAGATAGAATTATATTATAGACAAAACAAATGTTTACAGCATTATATATTTTTATGCAAATGTGTATAATATTTGCACTTGTTTAATCTATAATATAAATTTTAATTTACAATAACACATGAATTTAACATATGAATACATGGGTTTGTAGTACCAACAAATAATGCAATTAGATATTTAAATGTCTTATAAAACATGCAATTAAATGAAAATGGTTTTAAAAAATCTAAAAGCAAATGAATGGTGGAAACATGGCTACATGTCCAACCTTGTCATTCGGAAGGGGTAGTGTCTGCCATATTGGTAGAAAACTTTATTAGAAAAAGAAAAAAAAATAAACATAGATTTTTTATTTCTTTTGGTTTTGCCACTTTGGGTACCAATGACAGAAGAAGAAATGAAACCCCAAACAAGCAACAAGAATAAATGCAGAAAGAAAACATAGAATATTGGAGAAGAAGGAAAACTGGAAAATGCAGAAGAAGCAGGGTTAAGATAAGGTTTGTGCTTTTCATTTCTATTTTATTTTGTGGACTTGGTGTGTTTTGGGATTGCATTTTCGGATTTGTGGCAAGGATGAGAGATGAAAAGCTAGAGTTCAATGGAGAAAATGGCATAACGTCAATGCCCCCATCTTTTTTTTTTTTTTTTTTTTTTTCTAGCTTCAGTCTAACCCGTGAGACTGGCCATGGCTCTCAAATCCGAGTTCGTACAGTTCACTGTATTTTTTGTACAGAGTGGGTTTTAGGTTTAAAAAACCGTTTCAAGAGGCGGTTCTTCATTAACCGAGTCAAACCATACTGTCCGGTTTGGATTTTGATACCATTAATAGAACTAAGATAAAATAAAAAAATAATAAAAAAAAACCATTTCTAACACCCAAATACAAGCACTCTAAAACTAAATTCCCAAAAAGAAAAAGAAAAAAAGCCCATTACAGAAACTCTAACACTCAAATACTCAGACCGAACCAAATGGTAAAAACCGGGGAAGAAAATATAAAAATCCAAACAAAAAGGGAAAAAAATTATTGTTATCTTTTCCTAGCACCTAACATGGCACTGGCATCCCTGGCGACCCGGGTAACACTGGTAGGCTGGCAGCCCTGGTAGCCCTTGTGGCCCTGATGGCCCTGGCAGCCCTGGCGGCCCTAGTGGGCCTAGCAGCCCTAGCGGCCCTAGTGACCCCGGTTGCCCTAGCGGCCTTGGTGACCCTAGATCCCCTTTGTCCCCTTTTGGCCCTTTCTGCCCTTTCTCCCCTTTTAGCCCTGGCTCCCCTAGATCCCCTTGGTCCCCTTTTGGCCCTTTTTGTCGACGAATGTAAATTGCCACTACGATTCAGCTAATTAATATTATTAGAGGCAAGATACAACCCAGCACAAACCGCACGGATACTGGTTGTGTTTGACTTGGTGGAGGCCATATGTTGTCATCTAGTAGTGATGGAATGAAAGGGGGACTTGGAGGAAACTCAAATGCTGGCGCTATCAATGGTGGAGGTGGAGTAAGGGAGGGTTGTGGTGGTGGTGGTTGTGAAGAGAGGGTTGGAATTAGTAGTGCGATGATGGTGGTAAACAGTATGAACAACAGGGCAAACATGGTTGAAATATTTGGATTTTGGAACTGAAGGTGAAGGTCCGTCTGCTCTGAAATAGCCACAAAGCCATGCTTTTTATAGTTGCTTGGATCACCATCGTTCGGTTGATAGTCTCAGACTTCACCAACCTTAAAAGCATCTTAATGTCTTACAAATCTTTTTTATCATTTTGTAGATTACATTATTTATCTCTTCCAAGATTCATCTTTTCGCTGACTCACTAGAAAAATCTTAAAAGCATCCGAGAAGATGGAATGATGTTAAGGAACTGTATCATAAAAATGGGCCAGCTCTTCAAGTTACTTAGAATTTGATACCCCTTTTAGTTTATCCTTATATTACACTATTGCAGATTTTCGTTCTATAGAATATTTGACACACACGCTAAATGTGTCCACCGTTCTTGTCAAATCAAGGGTTTAGTATCTATTCTTAAGAATAATTTGTACGAGTAGAACCAAACTATTGTAGTATATATACTATACTATATATAAGGCACAGGAACATATAGACAAACATATATAATTCGTCACTTATTTAGCCCATGTAAATCTCGGAAAGGTTAAAGATACATATTCAAAGCAGTTCCACTAGGGAGAAAGAAAGATTTGTATATAATCTTTTAAGAACCTAGTAATGGGGGACAATAGCTGGAATCTCAGATCAATTCTCGAATCGTTGTTGCTAATTGATCTAATATTCCAGCTATTGTCCCCCATTACTAGGTTCTTGAAAGATTATATACAAATCTTTCTTTCTCCTTAGTGGAACTGCTTTGAATATGTATCTTTAACCTTTTCGAGATTTACATGGGCTAAATAAGTGACGAATTATATATGTTTGTCTATATGTTCTTGTGCCTTATATATAGTATAGTATATATACTACAATATTTTGGTTCTACTCGTACAAATTATTCTTAAGAATAGATACTAAACCCTTGATTTGACAAGAACGGTGGACACATTTAGCGTGTGTGTCAAATATTCTATAGAACGAAAATCTGCAATAGTGTAATATAAGGATAAACTAAAAGGGGTATCAAATTCTAAGTAACTTGAAGAGCTGGCCCATTTTTATGATACAGTTCCTTAACATCATTCCATCTTCTCGGATGCTTTTAAGATTTTTCTAGTGAGTCAGCAAAAAGATGAATCTTGGAAGAGATTAATCAGCATCACATGACAAAAAATAACAACCTCTAACCATACAATTGTTAAATTGTATACCCAACTAATACATCTAAGGGCAAATCACTTTAGAACACGAAACACAAATTTGTTGAGCTAACCCCAAATTTCTTTACATTAACTGTGATGATGCAAAAAATCAATAGTTGAGCTCCTCGTCGTAGCGGATGGACGGTGCTATGAATGGGGTTGTCTCTGCAGATGAGAAACCTGCAAAATGAACTGAGTGGAAGAGTAACACACCGGTGTGGCATTAGCCAAATAGCCTCCGATACTTAAGTCAGTAAGGGAGAAAGATTCTAGAGAAAAAATGAGTAGAGAATGATTTCATAGAATATTTTTGTGTACCTTTAGCTTTTGTTATCTTCTCTTTTATAGTTGTATGCCTTATTAATGGGCAATGATGTGCTGCAGTTCTACTCAACGGCTAGTGCATTACAGAATAATTTTCTGGAGGCCACAGCTCATTCTGTGACCGTTGGTCCATTAGTTACGTTTTGTCATCAATGATCGTAATAAATACGTAATGTCTTCTCTAGGTGAATGAAGATCTTTGTATAATGACGACCATAAATTTCTAGTTCATCAGCTACCCCTTTGTTCGTTATCCCGTCTAAAAGACGAGATTACAACAAATTCATCTGATGCTTCATATTCTGTGTGTTGTGCATTTATGAGGATTTGATGTCTGGGCGGTTGGGCGCCACGAGTACGGCTAGGATGTGTTTGACGTGCGAACATGTCTCGGTTTTCTTGCGTGAGTTTTGGCCACTTGTTTCGCATTTTTCCCTCTTCTTTACCTTTTTTTTTTTTTTTTTTTGTATTTTTCCTTATTCAGTTATCTATTCTAGGGTTTCTTTCTCCTCTGAGCTTCCTTTCTCTGTTTAGCATTTCCTGGTAAGTCCTTCATGCTTCTTCTTCTTTTCTGGTTCTTTCATGGTAGATTATTCTGCTGTTAGAGCAGATTGTCCATCCATAGCCTTCTTTTGCTCATTTAGGTAGTTTACTTGAGTCCGTAGAAGGGAAGCATCTTAAGGGGATCAGTTCCTTCGTAGGGAAGGATTGTCCGTATACTTCTATCCTTTCTTCCTTGTTTCCTTTAGTTTCTCATTCTGTTGAGTAGCTAGGTTGTTGAGGATGTCTGAGGTAAGGTCAAGTGACCTAGAGATGGGGTTATCCTCGTCTGATGATCGTGTGGTCTCAAAGGCCACTTCTATTTCTACCCCCTATAAGGCCTAGAACATCTCATGTTCTCTCTCTAAAAAGGAAGAGAAGCGAATTAGGGATAGATTTTAGTTCCCTGATTCTGTAAAAATTAGGATCCCAAGATGAAGAAAGAGCTTGTCGCTTGTATGCTGATGAGGTTTGTTTCTACGAGGCTGATTTTACCAATGGCCTTCATTTTCCTATCCATCCCTTTGTTAGGGAGCTTTTTTTCTATTTGCATCTTGCTCCAGTGCAGTTGGTGCCTAACTCTTAGCGAATCCTTGTTTCTTGCATGGTGGTATGGATGCCTACCAATGAGGGTGATGTCATTATGAGGGGTGAATTCCTCCTTTTTTATTTTCTAAGGAAGCCTAAGGACCCTGGCTATTATGAGTTTAAAGCTGTGGGATAGGGCTTCTAGGTTAATCCTTGATTACCCCTCATCTCTCTGAAACTAGAAGCCAAATTTTTTTTTTATCTCTAGAAGCGGTTGGGAGTTCGTCCCTAGTGAGGACTTGGACAAAGCCCCCAAGTTTTTTTTGTAGTTGGGGAGTTCTTGTGTCTGGTGCATCTTCCTTGTCTTTTTAGCTGTTTTTCCCTTTTTCTAGGAGTGACGGTGATAGGTGACTTACTCGTATTCTTGTTTTGTAGTTGCCCAGCGTCCTCATCTAAAGAAGAGGTACCAGCTTTGTGTAGAAAAAGTAAGGGAATATTTGGAGAGCATCAAGGATTTTGACGAGCTTGTCTCTCTTCAATCTTTATTTCTTCATTTCTTGGGCTCGAAACCATCTACTAAGGTTCAGAAAGACTTGGAAGTTGTAAAAAAGAGTAAGTGCTTCTTTTCCTTTTGTCTTCTTCTTATCTCTCTTTCTCTCTCTCTTTTTTATTTTTATTTTTTTGACCTTTTCTTTATCCTTTCAGTAATGACAACTAGGTTTAGTAAGCAAAAATTAGCTGAAGTTCAAGAGAAGAAGGCCAAGAGCGGGACCGCTAGTGGCCTTTTGTCCATGAAGAAAGCTAGTGATGTTGTTAAGAAAGATTCCACAAAAACACCTCCTCCTACCAAGTGCCCTACCTCTCCCACTTTATCACTAGAGATGATTGCCTTTGGTGGAGAGGAGATTAGGAAAAGGAGGAAATCTGGTGGTAAATCTTTCCTTCATACCTTCTAAGATGATGCTGATGCAACAGCTTTGAAGACCCACGAGGCAATTTCTATGGACAATCCTGAGTCCTCTGATGGCAAAGTCATCCAATGAGGTGATGTTGTCTCATATTCAGAAGCTTGTGCAGTAAACGTTGTAGGCCGCCATTAATTTTTCTTTTCCTTCACTTTATTTCTGCTAAGGGAGGTTCTTTGTAGGTTTTGGGGGAGTCTCTACTCGTCTCTAGGAAGTTCTTGGACTTGGAAAAGAAGGTGGCTACGTCCGAGCCTTTGATAAAGTCTTTATCCACTGAGAATAAGACGTTCAAGAATAAGGTTGCCATCCTCATTGCTGAAGCTGAGAATGACAAGGAGCATGTGGCAACCTTGGAGAAAAGCCTACAAGTGGAGAAGGACTTCTGCAAGTTGAAGGACAAGTAGATTGGGGACCTGGAGCTGAAGCTACAGAAAGTTGGGGCCATGGCAGTACAGGATTTTAAAGTCTTTGATGAGTACTCTGACAAATTATGCAAGTACTATTTGGAGGGCTTTGATCTTCTCTTGAAGTGGATGGCAAAGTATGGATCTTTCTGGCTTGGCTATTAAGGACATTGAAAAAGAGCTTATGTCTGATCATCCTTCTGAGGCTACAGCAGAGAATGTGATGGAGGAAGCCATAGACGTTGCTAAAGGAATTAAGGAGGCAACAGTTGTAACCCTTGCAGACCCTATCCCTAATGAGCAATAATCTTTTATTTTTTCTACTTTCTTGTATTTTTTTTTTCCTTGCAATGCAAGAACAATATTTCTCTTTAAAGCCCGTTGTTTTAGGCAACTAAACAATTCCTTTGATGATAGATAGATAGATTTATGGATTTCCTGCTTTTAGTTGTAGTAAACAACTTTTTTATGCTTGGACAACCCTTTACGACGATGTTAGTTGTGTTGAGACAACTTTTATGTTTAGGCATTTGAGCAACTTTTTACCTTCAGTCGTGGTGGGATGATTTAGTCATATTTGACTAGCTTGGCAACAATCTTTGGCTGTGTTTGAGCAACTTAGTGTTTTTAGTTGTGTTTGAACAGCTTTTTGTTGAGTCATGTTTGAATGACGACCTTAGTTGTATTCTTTAGCTGTGTTTGAATAGATTTACATTAAGTCATGTTTGAATGATGATCTTACTTGTGTTCGAACAAGTTAGTATTTTTAGCTATGTTTGAACAGCTTTTTATTGAGTCATGTTTGAATGACAATGTTAGTTGTATTTGAACAACTTAGTATTTTTGGTTGTGTTTGACCAGCTTTTTATTGAGTCATGTTTGAATGACGATGTTAGTCGTGTTTGCACAACTTAGTATTTTTAGTTGTATTTGAACAACTTTTTATTGAGTCATGTTTGAATGACGATGTTAGTCGTGTTTGAACAACTTAGTATTTAGCTGTGTTTGAACAACTTTTTATTGAGTCATGTTTGAATGACAATGCTAGCCGTGTTTGAACAACTTAGTATTTTAGCTGTGTTTGAACAGCTTTTTATTGAGTCATGTTTGAATGACGATGCTAGTCATGTTTGAACAACTTAGTATTTTTAGCTGTGTTTGAACAGTTTTTTATTGAGTCATGTTTGAATGACGATGCTAGATGTGTTTCAACAGCTTTTCATTGAGTCATGTTTGAATGATGGTGTTGTGCTCTACTCGTGACTTAGGGTCGTGGTATTGGAGCGTCTTTTAGGTTAACCATTTTTTGTTTTGTATTGAATGACGATTATGTTGGTTGTGTTTAAACAAATTTGATTTAGTTGACTTTGGTAGTTGTGTATGAATAACTTCAATGGCTAGATGCCATTGGTTGCGTGCGAATAGCTTTCAATTTGAAATTTTAATGATAGAGATCCTTGAGGCGTCTCCCAAGGACGACTCCTAAGCGTTGCACATGTTTTGATAGTGACAAATCATGGATAATCATTGTTAAATATGTATTGACAAGTCATGGATAATCATTGATAAATATGCATGGATAATACTTTCATGTATTATTGATCTTATGAATGATGAAAGTAATGGTTGTCATACATACTGATATGATGTAACACCCATCTCTCTTATATTTAATTTAATTGCTTCTAGGGTGGAGTTGATGAATTATTTAATTTATTTTGGAAGTGATTTTATTTTATATTATGATATTCCTAAAAAAAAACAAAAAAAAAAAAAAGGGATAACTTGAATAGTTATTTTGTGGTTTATTCATATTTAACTTTTAGTTTCCTTGTCAGTTAAGGAAAAGATAAGAGATTAAAACCTTTTTGGGTTAGGAGTTTTAAGTGTTATTGGAATTCTTTAGAGTTCTAACCTAGCTAAACAACCTTAATATGAGTTTAGTGGGAATTAAGTCCTAGAAGCTTATTCAAGTTTTTTTTTAGTGGGCTTCAAATGCCAGCCCAAGTGGAATTAGTTTTAAGGTGTAAGTAAGTTAGGGTTCCCTGCTAAAAAATATATATATTAATAAATCAGTGGTTAGCATATAAAAGATTGAGAGTAGAGAATTAGGGTTCTCAAAATTGAAAGGATAAAAGACCGTGGCACTACTAGGGGTAGACAGCGAATTTGTTGTATTGAGGTAAACATCTATTTATGCAAGCCTTATTGATATCATTGGACACATAGTTGATTAAGGAACCTTCGTCTCTAGGCTGCTTAAAAATATTAGAATTATAATAATAGTTGCATTGGAATAGAAGTTATCATGGAAGTGTATTTTAGACTTGCATTATTTTATTTTATTTTGAAACTGATCCTCATTTATGTACATGGAGTAGCATCACATCCTATATAGGTTAAATACTTGTAAATGTCCTAGGGTGGTGTTTAGATGGTCTATGTGCACGTATATATAGGTATAACAGGTTTTAGTTTTGGGGAATACATTGCATTTATATAAAATCTAGAATAGGTATGATGTATTTTAGAAAGATATGTTAAATTTTATATTGCCAAATCTTCATAGTGGCTAAGGAATTGTTTTATCAGAGGACTTTCGGGTTATTCAAAACCTGCCCTTCTTGAGTTATTTAATCCTTATTTAGGTTCTAGTTGACATTGTTTCGGACAATTGAAGTGAAGCTTGATTTAGCAACTAGAGGTAAGTGGACTTCAAATCATGACGTCTATCAAGACTTTTATATTTATATACATATATATGTATATATATTTGGTAAAACTATATTTATATATACATGATTGCAATAGTGAAGTTTCCAAAAACTTATACCATTGTCAATGCTTTATACATACTTGAATTTAATTATTTCTTGTATATTACTTTGAAATTGTATAAGTTAAGAATGACTCAAAATTTTATTTTTGAGAAAGCATTTGTTATATGATATATGAATAGCAATATTGTAATATGGTAAAAATGTATTTAAATGGGTAGCTAGACAGTCTGCAACCTTTGCTAACACAGGGTTAAGTATTGGTCTTCGGCCGATGTAGTGTTATTGTGGTGTGGTGCAGTGTTATCGTTTGCTCTTTGGAGCCAATGTTGCTTATTGTTCCCAATGGGAATCACCCACCGAGTGTTTCGTAGTTTATGTCTTTGTCTAGCTAATATCTAATGTTTTCCATATCGAACTACGGTTTTATTGTTTTTGATCTTATAAGTGGAAAAATTGTTTATTGTCATAATATATTGTTTCTACCCATTTAATGTATTTTGGCTAACTAAGTGGTTATTATTTTGTTTAACGTTTATAGCATTAAGTTAAATGTTTTATTCTTGAAAATTTTATAGAATATATTATATTACTGTTAAAACTATTTGGAAATGTTTTGTAAAGACTATATTTTGTCAATGTTACTAATGTTTTGTTTTGAAAGACATCCTCATGTATGTAGTCTCTTATTGGGCTTCTAGCTCACCCCCCTTTCTCCACCCTTTCAGATTAGAGCAATGGAATATCTTTTGGTGGTAGATCATTGGAGCAATAGATTGGAGACTTCTTTTGGAGCAATGTTAATTGAGGGACTATTTTAGTATACTTTCTTAGGATAGTGAGTTTGTTATTTGTGGAACTCTTTGAGATTGTACTTGGAGACTTTATTGTTAAAGTTTTTGTTTTATGGATTTCATAGGAAAGATTTTGGTGGGTTGAAGTTTATTCGTAGATATTTAATTACACTCTATTCCATTATATTAGTGATGATTATTTATAAGACAGGATATGCATCTAAATCCTTGGTATGTATTTGGGGTGTTACATATGAAGATTAAGCAACTTGAAAATGTAAAGCATTCCTTACTGGTAGTATTTCTTCAAGTTTTCTATGTTCTTGGCCATCTAAAGACTTCAAGTAGTAGGAGCCTTCTTTAGAATGATGGATTACATTGTAAGGGCCTTCCCAGGCTGGTCCCAGTTTTCCTTGAGATGGGTCCTTTGTTGCCTGTGACACCTTCCTAAGGATGAGGTCTCCTATGTTGAACCTTCTTACCCTAACCTTTCTATTGTACTACTTGGCCATTGCTTCTTTGTGTTTGGCCATTTGCTTCATAGCTTCTTCTTTGACTTCATCAATTAGGTCCAAATTGCTGTTAAGCTCCCGCTGCTTCTACTGGTCTTCATATGTTTTGACTCAGAAGCTCGTTAGTCCTACTTCCACTAGTATGACGGCCACAATGCCAAATGTCAATCAAAATGGTGCTTCTCCTGTTAGGACTCTTGTGGCCATCCTATATGCCCAAAGGACATTCTGTAGCTCTTTAGGCCATGCCCCCTTTGCACCCTTAAGCCTAGTTTTGATCATTTTAAGCAAGCTTCTATTCGTCACTTCTGTCTGGCCATTGGCCTGAGGATGTCTTGGAGAAGAGCAGTGACTCTTGACTCCTAAATCTTGGCAAAATTTTCAAAACTTGGGGTTGTCGAACTACTTTCCATTGTCTGATATTATGACATGTGGGACTCCAAACCTGCAAATGATATTTTTCCATACAAAGCTTGTGATTTTAACCTCTGTTATCTTCGTCACTAGCTCTGCTTCTACCCATTTTGTGAAATAGTCAATTGTGACAATCAAAAACCTGAGTTGCTTTTTCCCTAAAAGGAAGGGACCCATGATATCAATTTTTTGTGAAGCGTTGACACTTGTTACATGCTCTAATGATGTTGTATGTGCCTTTCTATAGGGTTGGCTAGTAATATCTTGCTCTGAGTGCCTTTCCTACTAAGGATCTTGCCCCAATGTGATTTCCAAAGACTCCCTCGTGTATCTCGCAATGCACATAATCTGCTTCTTCAACAATGGCACATCTTAGATATAGGAGTGAATGTCCTTGTCTTTAGAGCACGTCGTCAATAATGACGAAGCAAGCTACTCTAATTTGTATCTTCCTTGCTTCCATCTTATCTTTAGGGAGACATCCTTCTTTCAAATAATGGATGATGGGAGTCATCCATTCGTCTTGTTTTTTTATCTTAAAAACTTGCCCACATTTTGTGCTTGGCTATCCCCTTATCTCTACACATAGTTCAGAGGTTGCATTGTAGTCATCTGACAAGGCCAATCTTGTTGCACAAAGTCTAGGCTGTCAAAGTGCTTTAAGAGTTGTTGGATGATCTTCAAGTACTTTTGCATCCTTTCTTCTTTGGCTTTGTAATCTCCTTTCACTTGTCCAATTATTAGTCGAGAATCAGCTTGGACGATAAGATTCTTTGCACCTAGAACTTTTGCTAGGCTTAGCCCTGTTAGCAATGCTTTGTATTTTGGCTCATTATTCATTATGGGGAACTGTTATCTAATAGCATACTTCAATGTTTCTTTTTTCTGGAGATATGAGCACTACTCCTACTCCTACTACTTTCCTCATTGCAGAACCATCCATTTGGACCGTCCATATTTCCATAGGACGTTCATCTTCCTTATAGGGGTAAATGAACTTAGTAATGAAGTCTACCAGCACCTGGGCTTTGATTGTCACTCGGGGTCGATATTCAATGTTGAATTGGCCCAACTCTATTGTCTATTGAATGAGTCATCCTACTGCATCCATCTTGTTCATCGTCTTTCTTATGGGCTAATCTGTCATGACGATGATGGGCTGTGCTTGGAAATAAGGACGGAGCTTTCTAGAGGTGACCAACAACGTGAAAGCTATCTTTTCCATCCTTGGGTAACTCGCCTCTGCACCTTGAAATGCCTAGCTAGTGTAATAGATGGGCTTCTGCACGTTCCCTTCTTCCCAAGTAGAGATATAGCTTCTCTCCCATCTCTAAGGGGCTTAGCAGAGGTGGCTTCGTCAAGTATTCCTTTAACTTGGCAAGGGCTTCCTCGCATTCGTCAATCCACCAAAAAGCTTTTTTCAGTACCTTGAAGAATGGCATTCACTTGTCCATTGCCCTAGAGACGAATTTGTTTATGGCTGCAACCATTCCTGTCAAGCTCTGCACCTCCTTCACTGTCTTTGGTGATTATTGCTTTTACTTTGTTTGGATTTGCCTCTATACCTCGTTGGGACAATATAAATCCCAAGAATTTTCCTGAAGACACTTTGCAAGGTTTAATTTCATATTGTACTTATGTAGTGTGCTGAAGGTTTCTTTGAGATCATCCAAGTGGTTGGCTTTATCCTTGTCTTTTACCAACATATCATCTACGTACACCTCCACATTCCTTCCAATATGATGAAAGAACATGTGGTGCACCAACCTTTGGTAGGTGGCTCCTGCGTTCTTTAGTCCAAATGGCATAACTTTGTTGTAGTAGAACCCTTGGCTAGTAACAAATGAGGTCTTTTCTTGATCGTCTTTGTCCATGAGAATCTAGTTGTATCCAAAAAATGCATCCATGAAACTCAAGAGCTTGTGTCCAACAGTTAAGTCTACCAATTGGTCAATCCTTGGCAAGGGGAAGCTATCCTTTGGGCAAGCCTTATTCAAGACTGTGAAGTTGAAACACTTCCTCCACTGGCCATTGCTCTTCTTTACCATAACCACGTTTGCAAGCCAATTTGGATAGAAGACTTCCCTAATGAAATCAGTTTCTAGTAGTTTCTCTACTTCTTCAATTACAGCTTTGTTGCATTTTGGTACAAACACTCTCCGCTTCTACTGTACAGGTTTGTATTCTGGTTTGATGTTAAGACAATGTTGTATGATCTTCCTATCAATCTAAGGCATATCTTCATGTTTCCAAGCGAAAACATCTTGGTTTTCCCCTTAAATAGGAGATCATTTTCCCTTTCTCAAGGGCTGGAAGTGTCGTTCCAATCTTCAATATCTTCATCGAGTCTTCTAAGACGATCTCCACTTCTTATGGTGTTTTTGACTATTCAAGAATAGGCTCTGGTTCGTTGATCACCCATGTGTTATTCTCTCCAGATGCTAAGGTAGCTTAATAGCACTCTCTTGCAAACTTGGTCTCCTTTGATTTCTCCTACACCATGGGCTATTGGAAACTTCACTTTCAAGTAATATGTTGACATTGCTGCTTTTAATCTGTTAAGTGCAAGTCTTCCCAAGATGATGTTGTATGTTGAAGGACAATCAACTATAAGGAAATCAATTTCCTTAGTGACCTGTGCTGAATAAGTTCCTGCAATCATAGTTAGAGTGATGATGCCTCTAGGTACAATCCTATCCCCCGTAAAGCTTACAAGAGGTGAGGTGAAAGGCCTGATCTTCTTTTTATCCCACTTCATTTGCTGAAATATGGGTAAGTAGATGATATCTGCTAAGCTTCCATTATCAATGAGCACCCAGTAGATGTTGAACTCTTCTACTTTGTGCTTGATTACAAGTGGATCGTCAGGGGGTTGCTTGACGCCACGACCGTCTCTCTCTGAGAAGAAAATATTGGGTTCGTCATTCCTTGGCATCTTCATTAGAAGGAACCATGAATGGACGCTGTTTATCTCCCTTCCTTGTGGCTTTTTCAAAAATTTCAATGTTTTGCCTGTTGTTATTCCTCCCAAGATCGTCTATATTTTTCCTACAAGTGGTTTGGTGTTCCCTATCTCTGGAGTTTTGTCTGAGTTGTCCTTCCCTTGCCGGATTAAAGTTTCCACCTGGTCTTTCAAGGGCTTACACTCATCAGCACAATGCCCATGGTCCTGGTGGAATCCATAGTACTTGCTCTTGTCTCTTATTTCTATTAGAGTGCTAATTGGCTTCGGCCATTGCAGGGAAGGATCATCTCTTATCTGCATAAGAACTTGCTCAATTGGAATTATTAGAGGAGTGTAGTTAGTAAACTTGAGTTTTCTATCCAGAAGCTCCTTCTTTTTCCCTCTGGTCTATCCACCGCTTCGTGTCTCCTTCTTCTTATCCCGATTACTGTTTGTTCCTTCGTCTCTCTTCCTTTTCCCCTTCATCTCCTTTGCAAGCACTACATCCTCTGCATTCATTTACTTTTGTGCTTTACAGAGCAACTTCGCCACTGTTTTTGGTGGACTTTTAGTAATTAAGAAGAAGAAATCTCTCGGTAGCAATCCTACTTGGAAGGTTGTTAGGATGACTTGATCTTCAGTTTCGTCTACCTGTAGTAGTCCCTTATTGAACCAAATGACATACTACCTTAGTGATTCTCATTCTGCTTGCTGAATGTTGAGAAGATGGCCAGTTGGTTTTTTGTGCCTTTACCCCCTAATGAAATGACGAACAAAACCCTTACTAAGTTGTTTAAAGTCTGCAATGGTTCCTGGGGGTATCTTGCTAAACCATACTCTAGCTGCTTCCTTTAGTGTTGTTGGGAATTCCCTACACATCACTTCGTCTGGGGTCATTTGCAATAGCATCAACATCTTGAATGATTCAATTTGATCCAAGGGATCTTTGGAATCATCAATTGACTCCAACTGTGGGAGATGAAATTTTGGTGGGAGGGGATGGTTCAATACTTCAGTAGTGAAGGGTAAGTCCATCTTTTGAATTATTCCATCCAGATTCTCTCTACCTTTGTCCTTCATAACACTTTTTAGTTCGTCTACCTCCTTCCTTATGGAATCTTCTCTTGAGGTTCTGTCTCACCTATTGGCTTGAGAATTTTGATTCTTCTTCATTTTGGTTTTCACCTGTTCATCGATGTTCTGCATTTTGAGATTCCGTCGTCTTTCGTAGCTCTTCATTTTGGCAAGTCAACTCTTCCACATCTGCCAAGAGGGCTTGGATTTGTTGTTGTTGCACAGCATCTGGCTGAGGTCTAGTTTCTGCTTCCATTTTGCACTTTGAGGAACTCTTTTGTCGTGGAGAGAGATGGCTTGAATCATTAGCACTTCCCACAGACGACGCCAAACTGATGATGCAAAAAATCAACAATTGAGCTCCTCATCATCGCGGATGGATGATGCTGTGAATGGGGTCATCTCTATGGATGAGAAACTTGCAAAATGAACAGGGTGGAAGAGTAACATGCTGGTGTGGCGTCAGCCAAACCGCCTTCGATGCTTAAGTCAGTAAGGAAGAAAGATTCTAGAGAGAAAATGAGTAGATAATGATTTCGTAGAGTATTTATGTGCACCTTTAGCTTCTGTTATCTTCTCTTTTATAGTTGTATGCCTCATTAATGGGAAATGATGTGCTGCATTTATGCTTAACAACAAGTGCATAACAGAATCTTTTTTTGGAGGCCATAACTCATTCTATGATCGTTGGTGTGTCAGTTAAATTTGTCATCAATGATCGTAATAAATGCGTAACATCTTCTCTGGGTGAATGATTATCTTTTTATAATGACGACCATAAATTTCTAGTTCATTAAACTAGATAAAGATGATGAGCTAGAAAGTTGGGAGTTAGTGTTGTTTTTTATTTTTATTTTTTTAATAAAAAGAGTTTTAATGCCTTAATTTTTAATTTCTAGAGAGAAATTATGACTCCCTTGAATGTTTATTTCTACCTTTTAGATCTATAAATCAATGATCCTAAAAATGTAAAACTCTCTATATATACATATAAAGATATTCTTATATATATTATTCCTACAAAGAAAAGCCTAATAAAACATATTAGCTATTTAAGAGATTTGAGATTTTGGTGTGTTTTAATTAGCTCAATTGATAAAGTTTATTGTCGTTGAATAAAAGATTTAGAGTTCAAATCTCATCAAAACCAAATTTGATCGGTATCTTAGTTTGATAATAAGTGTAATCATTATAAAGTGAATATTATAAGTTAACCTTCTATCATATATATATATACACTCACACATGCATAAATGTGGGCGGGCCATAGGGACAATTGTCCTTCTGAACCTCCCCAAGCAGTGCCCTTCACATCTAATAATGTTGAATTATTTGCAACAAAACACTTCAACCGTTTTGGATTTTGGGATTAGGAAAAAAGCCTACATCTATATTTTGCATAGAGACAAAAATGCTTGTTAGGTTTTAAAACTTTAGGAACTAAATCTATTAGAACTTCATTTTGTTTATGTTGGCAAACCATGATCAGAACATTTAGTCTAGGTTTACACATGCTCAAAGTTTGTTTTAATGTAAGTTTGGAATCGAGTAATTGCAAGAAAATTACTGTGCAATTCTGCAAGGCTCAATCAATCAAAGAATAAACTCGATCGATCAAGAATCACAAATCAAAAATTTTCTACAGTATTTTCAAACACAGCCCAAGCTCATACAACGTGTAGAGTTAAGTGTTTCACTCCTAGTATAAAAGGAAAAACCCTAGCTACGTTTTACAAGTCTTTGTTGAAATTGTGTTTTTAATCTTTTGTGAGATTTAAGAAGTTTGTACCTTCAAACACACACATAGAGCTATCAAGATCAAGACTCACATCAAAAACTTGATAGTTGTTTTAGTTGCTGCATAAAGAACATTCAAGAATATCCAAAACCTTTGAGAGGAGTCTCAAAGTCACAAGTAGGAGAACTCGTGGTTTTAGATTTAAGGAAAGAAGTAGTCCATGGACTCGGAGTTGTCACGTGGTCGTGGTAGTAAGTTTTCTACACAAGGTAACAATAGGATGTTAGTAGTCTAAGTCTTATTGTACAAACTTCAATTCTTTCATAATAGATCTATTTTTACCTTGAGGATAGCTAGATTAAATCCTCCCTAGGTTTTTTACTGGTTTGGCTTTCTTGGGTCATCAGATTTTTGTGTTCTTTAATTTCCGCATTACCTAAGACTTGAATAACATACTTGTTAATCAACTTGGCTTAATATTAGGTTAAACATATTGTGTTAAGGGGACTAAAAACCTAACAAGTGGTATAAAAGCAAGTTAGCTCTTGTGTTAGATCTTTTGATTTAAGAGTTGATCCTTGACCCTTGTTATCATGGAGCACGGTCACTCTCATGTGATCCCTCCACACATCGATGGAAATAATTATGCCTATTGGAAGGTTAGGATGAAAGCCCTCTTAAAATCTATAAATGAGAGTGTGGAACTTCATTGAATATTGATGGGAGAAACAGACTACTCCTGCTAATGAGTGGTCAACGTCCTAAAAATAAGCAACTACTTTTAATAGTAAAGTTATGAATGCTATTTTTAATGTTGTTTCTATGGAGGAGTTTAGGAGAATCTCAAATGTTGAGATTGCTCATATTGCTTGGAAAGTTCTCCAAACTGTGCATGAAAGGTAGTTAAAATAAACAAGTTGCAGTAGTTAACAACTAGGTTTAAAAGCATTAGGATGTCAGAGGATGAAAGTTTTGATGAATTTTATGCTAAACTTAATTATATTGTTAATTTTGCATATAATTTGGGTGAAATTTATGATCAACCTAAGATAGTTAGGAAGATTCTTAGATCCCTAACTGAGGACTTTAAACCCGAAGTAACTGCTATTACTAAAAGTAAGGATGTGGACTCCATCCTTGTTGATGAGCTTGTAGGATCTCTAAAATCCTATAAGTTAGACCTATCCAAACCTAACAAATCCAAATCAATGGCTCTTAAGTCAATTGATGATGTTGATGATAATAGATTTAATGATGAACTCTCTTCTACTGAGATTGCATACCTTGCCAAGAACTTTAGAAACTTTCTCAAGAATATGATAGAATGACAAGAGGTAGAAGCAATGTTGAGCCTAAGAACTCTAAGAAAAATGAAATAACTAAAATCAATAATATTGAAAAATCAAAAGAAAAAGTTGGTCAATCTTCTAGTAATTCTCTAGGTCAACAATGTTTTGGTTGTCAAGGTTATGGTCATGAAATCAGAATATCAAACATTCTTGAGATCAAAGGGTAAAGCTATGGCTGTAACCCTTAGTGATGAAGTTTCTAATCATGAGTCTAGAAGTGATGAAAATGGAAACTTCTTTACTTTCATAGCTACTGCTGTAGTAAACGAAAGTGATTTGGCTATAGAGAATCGTTCTGATGGGGAACTCTCTAATAGTGCTGACTTGCAAGAAGCTTATAATAAGCTATGCAAGGTTGCTATAAAGGATCCGATGAGTGTGGATTTAGGGCTAAAGAAGATAGCCAATCTTAAACAAGAAAAGAAAAACTTGTTGCTGAATTTGCTTGATGCTAATGAACTGGTAAATAAGGTAAAGGTTGAAAAAGTTAAGATCCTAGAACTAAAGTTGTGTGTTGCTAGAGAACAATCAAATAGGTCTGCTAGTTCTAAACTTGATCACATGTTGAGTATTCAGAAGTCTCCCTTAGACAAATCAAGTTTAGGTTTTGTTGATAACATCTTTGTGTCTAAAACTCATTCCACAAACTTCGTTCCTTCTTCTGAACCCTCTAAGATAGAAGTTGTTAAGCCAAAAGAAGAAGTTCCTGCTTCTAGGAAGATTAGAGTAGATCTTAAAGAGTCTAAGCCTAAGAGTCCTAACTTCCCTAAGGACAAGAAGCATGATAGACCTTTGTGGGTTTGACATTTTTGTGGAAAAGCTGGGCATACTCGCCCAAACTGTTTCTAGTTGCAAGCTGTTAAGCGAGCAAATAAGTAAAAAGCACCTATGCCTCAAGCATAAGATCCTATGATACTTATTGGTGAATTGGTAAAGGCTTTTAACATTTATACCAATGCTGGAGTTACTCATCATTCTAATCTAAATAATAGCTCCAAAACCAAACACAACTCATCAGTGACCGACATGGTTGGTCACCTAACACAACTCATCAGTAAGAGTGTCAAGGTGAGCATCTATGCATTGAAGCTGGGCCATGATAGCCTTAAAGGTCACTCCACCACCCAAAGAAGAAGGAGTGGAGGTGGAAGGAATGGTGAAGGCTGGAGGATCCGTCGTCTCCATCCTTGGCCGCTTTGATTGAAGCTCAGCCTCGCTCCGTCGAACAGAAGCTGCGCTGATGGCACCCATGACATTATAGAGAGGAGAATTAGGAATAGGAATAGAGAGATGGTGAAGGATCCACATAATAGTCGAAGGAAAAATGAGCTTATCATAGGTCACCATATCCCTATAGACATTTGTGAGAGAGAATGAAATGAGAAGGGAAGTCTATAGAAAGATCCTCTAAGAGGGATAACAAAAATCGAGCATGAGGCTCTGTGATGGAGTTATAGTGAGATAGTGGATGGAGAATAAATGTCATCACCATATTAAGGAATCTCGGACCTTTTGCAAAGCCCGAGCATGGGGTGTTTTAGCGCTCACCCTATATGGAGAGTGTCTTTTAGAAGAGAGACAGAAGCTCATCCTTGGACATAGTCCTCAGACACTAGCAAACGGGGTAGTTAGAATACGAGATCCGAAGTGACTACGATATGTGTACCTCTGAGTGTTGTAACAAACTAAGGTAGAGAGGTATCGATACCAAGCATGTTGGAGTAAAACTCCTATATGATCAAGATGGGACACCTCAAAGGTATCTCATAAACAGATTCCCATCCCCGAGTGTGAATGACATTGAGTAGAGAAGTGTTGGAGAAGTCCGACAGAATCATATGGCAGTTCAGATGAATGCCACATTTAGAAAAGTTTCTACATAATTTTCTTAAAGGAATCGAATTGGATTGATGGAGGGAAAAAAAAAAATGCTTCACGAAAAGAAGGAACACCAACTTCTTTCTAATACATTATTATTTGTTTATTGACTTGGTAGAGGAAGAATAAAGTGTCAATAAAAGCTTGTGTCAGAGATTTGTCCTCATGCCAAAAGAAAACTAGAGGTGGCAATTGCAAAAAAAAAAAAAAAAAAAAAGAGAGAGAGAGAGAACACGTGTATAACTATAGAAGATGGTCTAGGCAGTGCTTTTGACTCTAATGATTATGTATCCTAGGTTTTGTTAGTGGTAGTAGAGGATATATATATATTGAATACATGGATTTTTTTTTTTTTTTTGAGAAATAAAGTGAAATTATTAGATATTTTAGTTGCCTCTCTGTTGGTCGGGTACCGTTATAAGTCATTTTTAAATTATTTGATTATTGAGTAAAAATATTTGAAAATTTTTCTAGGTGATACCTGAGGATTTTAGAGGAAGTGTTATGGAAAGTTTCTTTTGAAATAGCTTTTGGAGGTAAGTAACCTTATCCTAATTGGTTTTATCTTCACGTATTTTAATTACTAAAAATTGTTTACAGTTGTTACAATTTATTTCCATTGTATTACTAATTTCAAGTAAAGAATTATCACAAATATATTTGATTACTGAATATATGATTTATTTTATTTAATTGTTTTAGCTATACTAATTCAAAGTAAAGAATAAAGAATTTTCCACCAATAAATATGAGCATTGAATATAAGATTTATTTTATTTAATTGTTTCTTTAGCTATATTGATTTAAAGTAAAGAATATAGAAATATCACAAATATATTTGAATATTGAATGAATGATTATATATATATATATATATATATATTTGTATTTGAATAAGATATATTTTTGTTAGAAACTATGATTTCATATATATGATTATGGACAATTTGACTATGAATTGATTATGATACCCAAATTAATAGGGGTTATTCATTGGTACTCTGTTACCCAAACCAATGGGGGTTATTCATTGGTATTCTGATACCCAAACCAAAACCAATGGAGGTTATTCATTAGTACTTTGATGCCTAAACCAATGGGGGTTATTTATTGGTATTCTGATACCCAAACCAATGGGGGTTATTCATTGGTACTCTAATGCCAGTCACGGGGATATATTGTGACCATAGTCATATGATTGTTTGAATATTTAACTATTTTGAGTCATTAAAAATGCTTATGTATTTTTGGAACCTATTGTAAGTTATAGCTTTTGATATATGGAAAACTAACTACTTTCTAAACCATCTATGATATAATTGTAAGATTAAAGTATGTGACCTATTTGTAAAGTATTATTTTAAGATTAAGAAACTTCTTTAGCTATTTTTGAAAACCCATAGCATATTATAACTTTTGAAGATTCATATTACATCTTTTTACTTTACAGATCTATTGCTGGATAGAACTTATTTGGATTTTGGTTACTTATTGAGTTGTCAACTTACCCCCCTCTTTCTCCTTTCAGATTTTGATCAGGAAGAGTAGCATATGTTTGGGCTTCTGCTGGGATGTGCACATGAGTGAAGTTTAGGAAATCAATGAAATAAGATTTGAACTTTCATGTTTAAGATTACCTTTTGTGTAGACTTTTAGATTTAAAGGATTTAGTTATTTTTTATTTTGATGTTGGAAGATTATTATTGGAGATCTTTTGAGAATTGCATTAATGAGGATATTTTGAAAATTTATTGATGAAATTTTCTTTGAGTATAATTATTTAATTGTTAAGAGGGCCTTACACACTTGTAGGGTGTAAACTTTATAAGTGTGTGACTGTTGTCATGTGCCTAGCTCTCACTTGGGTTCGGGGCGTGACACATATACTTTACTAACATCAAGTTTCAAAGCCATAGAACCTTTCTTCCCTTTCTTACTACACTGCATAGTGTGCAATGTTTCGTATGCTAGCAACACATTATCAGTAATAAGACGGCTTGGGATAAAAGCACACTAAGTGGGAGATATAATATTAGCTAACACCTGCTTCAGTCTATCGGCTAGCACTTTAGAGATTATTTTGTAAATCACATTACAAAGGTTGATGGGCCTAATATCAAACATTTTCTCCGAATTCTTCACTTTAGGGATAAGCACAATATTAGTATGATTAATATCAGGCAACATATGACCATTATTCAGAAAATCCAACACATCATCAACTACAATATCACCCACAACATGCCAAAATCTTTGGTAAAAGAGAGCATTCATACCATCAGGTCCAAGTGCCTTTGTTGGTCCCATCTGGAACAATGCTATTTTTACTTCTTCAACATTAAACTCACTGGACTGGGTCCCTTGCATATTAGGTGTCACCTTCCTTAGGACTACATTTAGACATTCCTCCATCTGATCACATGTACCTGCACAAAATAAATGTCAAAATAGCCGGTAGCCACATTAGCTATATCTTCCACCTTTTCCACCCAATTTCGTGCACATTAAATACCCTTAATATGGTTTCGCCTTCTTCTTTGGGAGGCTTTTAAGTGGAAGTATTTATCTCCATGTTTAAGCCATGGGATGCTAGACTGTTGTGCCCAGTAAATTTCCTACTATAAAAGCAAGTCATCTAATAGTTTGCTGACACTCAAATATTTGGCCATGGATTCTTTAGTCACCACATCAGCCTTATTTAGCACCTCAAGCTGGTTTTGAAGAATTTTCATGGCAGCCTCATTCGGCTCTGATTTGGAAGAACCTTGTGCTTGCAATTCCTCACCACAATACTTAATCTTCTCCTTGATTGAAGCCAAACCCGACTCCCTACCTCCAGACATCTCCCAAGCATCCTTGACCATGGCACCACAATCCTCCCATAGTAGCTGATAATAGCTTACTTTTGCATGTTTATATCATTATTAGAAAGCATTATCATATTTATTTTGATTTAATTCATGCATTTTATAGTTGATTTTGGAATAATGCTGAATAATCAATTTTGTGTTTAATTGAATTTTAATGCGTGAATTTGTCTTTTGTAGGATAATGAAATTAAATAAGTGGATTTGCGCAAAGAAGAAAGCTAATGGATTTTAATTTTACAAGGGTCATGATGAAGTCAAAGAAGGGCAACCCAATTAAATTCAAGTCCAATTGGTGCAAGAATCAAAGAAAATTTGCACCTAATCCAAGTCCAATTTGGATTAGGATTCCAGCTTGCACACTAGTTAGTATTTGTAGCATAACTTTCGGTAAAGATGTCCAATCGAGACGATTCAAGATGGGCTGGAAAGTTAACTTAAAGGGCTACAACTTTTTAGTTTACCAAAAAATGGGCCAAAAACGTCAGTTAAGTGAAGCCTAAAAACCTGGGATTTTCTCCAAACGGGAATTCAACTTGTAATAGGATTCCTTGACCTATTTAAAGGCTCTTTAGGGCAAAATTCAGAGGAGAGCTACTGTAGAACATAATTTAGGTTTTCTTAGAGTTTCTTTACAGTTTTTAGAGTTTTACTTGTGTTATGGCTTGCTAGAAGCCTTGCTAAGGCAAGGGGTGAAACCCAAAAGTTTATTGGTATGTTCTTAACAATTATTTATTGGTTTTAATGCTTATGATTTTATGTTTTTGATTTTTTTTACTCATCTAGAAAACTTTTTAGTTTTGTATAATTCTTTGATTTAACGTAGACACCGGGCACATTAAATGCTTAGTATTCCCTGCTTTTGTTTTGCCTAAAATCAATCAATTTCATGAAACTACCTTAGACAATTAATTCTTGAGTTTTTATTGTTAAATAATCTAACTAAGATCATCCTTCATATGAATTTTAGGTGAGTTATAAAATAAATATTATTAATACTACCAATAGATGTGTTGTGCGTGGATCCCTAAACCTTAGCACCTTAATATATTGTTATTTTCTTTCAATTTAAATTACCTTTACTAAACTATCAAAAATCTCTTCAATTAAACTTTATTATTTTAGTTTTATTGTCTTGTGGTTTGCTAATCAATTCCATTTTCCCTGTGGATTCAACCTCAAACCGAGTTATTACTTCGCGACAATTCTGCACTTAGGAGCATTATTTAAGTCACAGCAGTAGCTAAGCTTCTTCATAGTTAAACCCCTTCTTAAATTTCTATTGTTGCCTTTGAACACGTTTCACATGCACCATAATTGGAAAGTGATCTGATGCATGGGGTGGAAGATGAGATACTATAGGTATCTGAAATTTATCCTGCCACTCCATAGTTGCCACAGCCTAATCAAGCCTCAATTTAGTATTTGCATCACTGGGCCTCTTTTAGTCAACGTGTAAGTATAGCCTCTATACCCCAAATCCTTAAGATTACAGGAGTCCAAAGCACTTCTCAAAGCATCAATCTCTGCTGTGTTAGGTGGTCTTAAACTCAATTTCTCTGCAGTATCTAGAATTGCAATAAAATCTCCCGCACAAAGCCATGCCCCATTAACAAAGTTGCTTAAGTGTTCTAGTAATTTCCAAGAATTTTCCTTCTGTTGAGCCTCAGGCCATCCATAAAATCCAGCAAAAAACCAAAAAAAAAAAAAAAAAACCATCCTCTTCAGTCACCTTCTTTAGAATATGATTTGGCGAATAATTAATCAAATCCATCACCACATTTTTTCTTCCATAATAAAGCCAATTCACCCCCTGCATTCGGCTGTTTAACTATAATTTTATTATGGAATAGCAAATCTCCATACAAATTATCAAATCCCTTTTTGTCCAATCGTGTGTCCATAAGAAAACACACAGTGGGAGCTTGTTCCCTCACAAGTTTCCGAAGGCTTTGCTTTGTCCAAGGGTTCCCAAGCCATTGGCAGTTCCAACATAACATCCTCATTGTTCCTGGCAAGGGTGGCCGTCCACCCCCACCGCTTCTTTAGAAATAGTAACTTCCACATTATCTAGCTCCCCCCACTTAACTCTTACCTCCTCTCCCCTACTATTCTGTTTTTCTTCAAAGTCTGATAGGATTTGCCTTTTACCTATGGACGGCAATAGCACCTTTGATAGTAATCCAAGCCCAAAATCCATTCTATTAAATCTAGTCCAAGATGACATGGACTTTGTTGCAATCGACCCACTTGAAGTTGCTCCTTGTATGTCAGCATATGCACCTAACTCCATCACTTAGCTCTCACTAACCTTAACATTCAGCCCATCATGTGACATGTTTGCATGCTTCGGGTTTACACTAGCTATCACGTCATCACTCATTAAAGATATTTCCTTCAATTCAGAGCTTGGACTGTGCACGTCAGTAGTACACTTCAACAAGAAATCTGCATAGGCGAGTCCTTCCCAAGAACATTCCTAAGATTGTGGTGTGTTCCTTAAGAACTCGGATTCTCCATCTTCACTGCTACTAGGTCTTTTCCTCTACCTCTTCTCCACCATCTTTGCCATATTCAGTTGTAGATTAGCTTCAGACTTGTAAGGACTGTCATCGGACCTGTATAGACCGTCATCGAACTGATAGCCACCATCACCTGAATTATTTTTCAACACCCCTTGTTTCTCTATAGGCAGATCCACTCTTGGTCGACCCCCCATTGCTCTAAGGAAGTCACCATATTGATAGTCTACCATACCTCCATTCTGAGTCACAGCAAAGTGCACAGCACAGTTCTTGATATCATGTCCAAGCATCCCACAATAATGACAAAACATCAGCAATCGTTCGAGATAGGCCAAGAATGCATTGACCCCTTGTGACGGATCAATTGATTAATTAGCCAAGTTTATTAATTAATCAATTTAACATGCAATGTACATGGCAGCACAAACAAATCACCAACTAAATTAAAATGCAACAAAAAATAAAGTTGACAAGGTAATTTGTTTTTGAATGGGGAAAACCTCCAAGGCAAAAACCTCACTGGGTGATTTTAAGGTCACTACTCCTGAGAATTCACTATTATCAAGATAAGTGGTTACAAGTAAAGAAAACCCAGTACCTTGTACCAACCTACAGTTGAACCTTTACCCCAATACCCAATTGGACTTGTTCTATAATAACAATCTCTTCTTTTGATACATGGCTCCTAGTATGTGATTAACCAATCTGATGCGCGAATCCCAATACACGACTTAATCACCAACTTGAGAAGGATGTTGGCTGTAAATTTTTTTAGTTCATCACACGATAAAGATCATGAAGTTGCGTGGTCACAAAACCCTACGGTGTATAAACACAGTAGTTTCTTCAAGAGAAAGAAGAACTAGGGCAAACTAGGTTTCCAATCACAATTTGCATAAAAAACTCTTTTCTTCACACTCGTGCAATTGTGCAACCAATGACAACCTTTAAAATAATCCTTATATATGTTTAGGGTTGTCAGAAAAGAAAGGCCAAACACATACTCATGGATTGGAATGAAATCAGAACTAAAAATCTGATTTTCATAATTCTTGATAGATACCCTATCTGTCGGGCAGTTGTTGAGCTTTGGGCTTAGACAACTTTTTAAACCTCGATAAACACTTGCTGTTGAGCTAGCTGTCAAGATTTAAAATCTAGCACTTCATCACTTGAATCTTGGAAAAACTTACATGGCTTTAACACTTGAAACCTTATTCCTTGAAGCATTAAACACATACTAGATCTACCCAAATACAAGTAAAGTGCATTTTGTTAAAGGATTAGCCAATACATGATGACATATGTTCCTAACATGAATCACATATGTCCTAACAATCTCCCCCTTGGCAATTCATGACAAAACCACAATGAACAAATGATCATATGAGAGAAAAACTTTGCAAGAAGAGAGTTCATGGCAAGGAAGACTTTGACAACCTGTATTTTTGAAACATTTTAAACAAAACTCATCAACGCATCTTAGTGTGAAACAAAAATAAAAGATTGCATACAATATATAAAAAACATGTGCATAAAGAGAGAGAAGAAACAACACATGAAGAGATATAAAGAACTGTAATAACAACCTCATCATATATATATATATATCATTAAAAAGTACAAGGTTTTCTATCACAAAGTGGTCATAAGACCAAAGGTACATGAATAAAGTATCTTAAAAAAAAAGAAAAGAAAAGATACATAAGTCGTCACTACATCCCTCAAAATATAGACACTCTCCCTAACAAAAATCTCCTGAGTACTAACTCTCCTCCTAAATACATGA
This sequence comes from Quercus lobata, assembly GCF_001633185.2. Classification (NCBI taxonomy): domain Eukaryota; kingdom Viridiplantae; phylum Streptophyta; class Magnoliopsida; order Fagales; family Fagaceae; genus Quercus; species Quercus lobata. Next base: position 76,402,017 of record NC_044907.1, read on the forward strand.
CTTCTCTCATCCCAAAACTACTTCCCTTTTTTGTCACGAATGATAAAGGTTAAGTAACTCAAGCAGACATCTCATCATCACTGGAAGCGCTAGCATCCACATCCTCAACATTAGTAGCATCAGCATCACCATCATCATCCTTATCCTTAGAAGTCTCTGGAGAAGGAGTAGGAGAATCAATGAAGCCACCAAGGCGAAACTATCATTGTGCAATACGACTGACACAGGTGTTCATCTAACATGACTCATCACTGAGAGTGTCAAGGCGAACATCCATGCACTGAAGCTGCCCCATGATCTCATTAAGAGTTACACCGCCTGCAGAAGAAGAGGGAGCGGATGTGGATGGAGCTGAAGAAGCTTGAGGAATTGTCGTCCCGATCTGCCTAGGTTGAAGCTGCAACTCACTCCATTTAACGCTAGCAACGTCTATGGCACACATAACAGAGAAATGGTTCGACTCGGGATAGGAGATAGAAAAATGGCGAATAATCTGCGTGATAGCCAAAGAAAAAATGAGCTTATCACAGGTCATCGTATCCTTATAGACAACTATAAGGGAGAGGATGAAATGAGAAGGGAAGTTAATAGAGATGTGATCCAAGAAGGATACAAAAATCGAGCACGGGGCTCTGTGATAGAGTTATAGTGGGACAAACGATGTCAAACAAAATTCATCACCATATTAAGAAACCTCAAACCTTTAGCAAAGGCCGAGCAACGGGTGTTCTAATGATCACCCCAATCAGAAGGTTGCTCATAAGACAAAGACATAAGCTCATCTTTAGACACAGTCTTAAGAAGATCACAGTCGGGGTAGTCAGGATGCGCTACCCTCGAGATGTGGAGCACCTTGAATACAATATCCGAAGTGACCACAATGCGCGTACCTCAAACACGAGTGAAGAAATGAGGCATTGAATAATCGAATCCGTGTTGGAGTAGAACTCCTGTATGATCACGTAAGGACAAGTGATTAGGACACCACAGAGTGACTCCTAACCCCTATTGTGGATGACAATGGGAAGTTCAGTATCGGAGAAATCCGATAAGATGACATGGCATTCCGAATAAATGCCTCATCTAGAAAAGTTCTCTGAAAAGTCCTTATGGACTTTATCATCACGAAACCTGACGTGGGAAGGGGTAGAATCAAAAGTACATGCCCCGGAACAAAGAGGGTTCCTGGATGGAGTAGATTTTCATTTAGGTGCCATAGAGCAACGAACCGAAAGAAGGAGAGAGAGGGAGACAAGCAGGAAAGCACCAACACAGATTAATATAAGAATATAAAGAAATGAAGGTACGTATGCATGAAAAATGCATGAACATATGACATGCAAACTTAAAAGCATCATGGGCTCTGCCCAATCTAAACCTACCAGCACACAAGTTTGCAACAAAGTAAACACACATTTAAAATGCATGAAACATTGTCATAATGCAAATGTGATGCAATGCATGATAAATTATAATCAATTATACAAAACCCATCCCAAAATTTTGCAAAAACTTCATCAATTTTGAAAAACCCTAAAATGTTTTCTAAAACCCAAAAACCTAGGTCTAATGCATAAAGAATGAAGGATTTAGGACCCTTACCAGTGAAGAAACACTTGATCTAGGCAGAAAATCAACTGGGAATGAAGATCAGAGTGAGAGAGAGGTGTTTGGGAAGGTGAGAGGTTAAAAAGGATTGAGAGAGATTGAGAAAAATGAAGTTGGAATCACATGAACCCGTTATATAGAAGCTCATAATTCTCGACAGATCGAGAGGTATTGAGAGGTGTTGAGATTTAAAGTTTAACAGATATAGCTATAGAGAAGCTATCAAGAGGTTTCCACAACAAAGGAGCTTAATGGATTGAGGAGCTATCGAGCATCTATCTAGGAGACAGAAACTTTCTCGATGGATCAAGGAGTTATTGAGAAGCTATCGAGATTGCGATAAAGAGAAGGTGAGGAGCTCGATAGATAGCCTAGCTATCGAGAGGCATCGAGAAGCTGTCGAGATTACTTAAAATAGTTTTTCAAGAAGAGAAAAACACAGATATGAATGCAATCAAGCATGTTACTCAATCAAGGATCCAAACAACATTTTAATCTCTTAAAAACATCTCTCAATCAAGAAAAATATCAAGCATTTTGATCCACAACACACACAATCACACTAAACAAGTCTAACCAATTTTATATTTCAAAAACAAGTCAAGAAAGTTTAGTGAGTATACATTAACACATGTAAACCTTGTGATGGCCAAATCACATTATACCTACACATGTATCAAAAGTAGCAAAGAATATTGTGTGTTGTGTGTGAAAAATATCGCAAGATTGCATAAGTATCTACATGTTATGACAATTTGAGATATGAGTAAATCAATTTAACTCACACATGATCATAACTGCTTGATTAGGACTATCACCTTCAAAGTACATCCTATAACTCCCACAGCTCCTAGAGTGTACACTTGCAATCATATTTTAAAGCATTTTCATTCATTTGCTTTAATTTTTCTTTGCACATTTTTCTTTAAGCATATCATGCATGGGCATATAAGAGAGAGAAAAGAAATACTCAATGGTGTTAAGCTTTTGACATTGCACTTTTGCAATGCTGAAGCATACAGATATAATTTCATGATTGGTGGGCAACAGTGGTGGGATGGTTATTTATGCCTTTCTGTTAGAATTTTCTAGTCCTTTCTATCAAAAAGAGTAATACGAGTGTTAAGTACTTGAGGTAACTTAATCATACTCATCACAAACAAGAGTCACACAGCTCACTTGCTTAGTTATGCAAAAAGATGCTCATCTAAGTTATAAGAGATACAAAGTTTAGAAAACTTTGTTTCATTGGTCATTCAAGGTACACAAGTACCAATGTACACAAACACACATTGTTTTTGTATTTTTCTTATTTTTTAGTTTTTTTTATTTTTATTTAAAACAAAATAAATCAAAAACTAAAAACAAATAAAAATATGTTAAGAAAAGCAATGCATAAAAACTAGACTGACTCAAAACGATAAAGCAAAACACACAAAAATAGGGAGACAAAGAAAAGTGACTAAATCACTTAGAGCCTTTTTCCTTCCACACCTTGGAGGAACCTTTCCTTTTAGTGAATCCTTGAATCGGTGGAGAAGGCGATGAATTGCAACCATTCAAGTTCGAAAGGAACATGAGGGCTTTGAAGAGATCTCCAAGAGGAGCAAGAGAGGATGGAAACTAACTCAGGTTTCTTAATAAGACCATACTATTGCTCTATTGAGTGGCATGCCACTTGTAGCAATTAGGTCAAGTATATCCAGCTGCTCCACAATGATGAAAGAGATGTTGCTTCTTTTGCTTAGACTTTTGGGCATTACTCTTTTTAGGCCTAGGGTTTTTAGTTTCTTTCTTAGTAAGCTTGGGGGGGTGCTCCTAAGATAGATTTACCATTGTCTATGTTCTCACTAGCTTTCACAGTTTTAACATCATTGTTCTTAGATTCAACATTGTTAGCTAGAGAAACAAAAATAGTAGTACTAGAAGAGGCAATATTTGGAGAAGAAATCATACCTTAAACTGGTTCGATCAGAGGTAGATTTCTGCATACTAAGCATCGCACCAAGCTTTGCACTTGAAGTCCTCTCCAACTAAGCTCTGATTTGGAATAGTTTTGCCTCAAGCTTTTTGGTCTTCTCATCCAAGAAATTGTTCTCAAACCTCAATGCTCCAATAGTTTGATTGGCTTCATCAAATTTTGTGGAGATTTCTTCTCGTTCAAGCTCCACATCACTAAGCTTCTTGGTGGCCAACCAATACAACTTCTCATGCTTTTCCGAGACCTTGTATAACTTTGCATAGGCTATATGGATGTCATCTTGTTCATCCATATTTTCAAACTTTAACTCCTCCAAGTCCTCTTCTTCATCCTTATCTTCTATAATCCCCTTAATAGGATTGACAGTGGTGGTGAAGGCATTTAGGATTCTATCATCTTCATTTTTCGGAATCATCCTCAGGTTCTTTGTTGCTCAAAGTTGCAACAAGTGCCTTGCTTTTCCCAATGGACTTGAGATAAGTAAGGCACTCTTGTTTCATTTAACCGAAACCTTGACACCCGAAACACTTGGGTCCTGAGGGATTAGTGTACTGACTGCAATCCCTAGCATCTTTCTTCCCTTTGTGTTGGCTCTTAGACTGAGAAGAACTCAATTACCTACGATCCTTGTCGAAGCCTTTTGCATTGGCATTCTTCATGAACTTCTTGAATTACCTAGTAATGTCGGACTTCATTTTAGAATCTTCATCTTCGGAAGACTTATCTGTGTCACTACTCTTTGCCTTTAGTGCCATGCTCTTTCCCTTACTAGATTTCCCTATCCTTGGCAAACCCAACTCATAGGTCTGTAGATTGCCAACCAACTCTGTCAAAGGAATTTTGTCAATGTCCTTTGATTCCTCAATAGCAGTGATCTTGGCATGAAATCTCTCGAGTAGAGATCTGAGCACCTTTCTCACAATCTTAGGTTTGAGAATGGTTTCACTAAGATTAAAAGTTGTTTTCACTATGTCCTTGAGCTTGGCATAGAACTGATCAAATGACTCATCCTCCTCCATCTTAATCTCCTCAAAGCTAGTAGTGAGCCTCTACAGTTTTGAGTCCTTGACAACCTTTGTTCCCTCATAGGTTATTTGGAGAATGGTCCATGCTTCCTTAGCAGTTTTTGTAGAGGATATCTTCTTGAACTCCTTATTCATGACCGCACTGAATAAAGCATTCAATGTTCTACTGTTGAATTTTGTCGCCTTGATCTACAAATCATCCCAATCAGCCGACACTTCCTTTGACTTGGTTCAGCCTATCTCCATAGCTTGCCACACTTTCTCATTTAAAGACTGCAAGAAAGGTCTCTTGCGTACTTTCCAGTATGCATAGTTAGTACCATAAAATAAAAGAGGTATAATGAGTGACTATCCTCTATACATGACAAACAGGGGTCAATGGATTACACAACAAAGATTAAAACCTAATCAGAGTGTGCCTGCTCTGATACCACTTGATAGGCCAAGAATGTATAGACCCCTTGTGATGGATTAATTGATTAATTAGCCAAGTTTATTAATTAATCAATTTAACATGCAATGTACGTGGCAGCATAAACAAATCACCAACTAAAGTAAAATGCAGCGAAAAATAAAGTTGACAAGGTGATTTGTTTTCGAATAGGGAAAACCTCCAAGGCAAAAACACCACCAAGTGATTTTAAGATCACCACTCCTGAGAATTCACTATTATCACAATAAGTGGTTACAGGTAAATGAATCCTAGTACTTTAGATAAGTGGAACAAAAATTCTCTGTGGCAATTTTTGTGTTCCACTAATCAAAACTTGCCATGTGGTTGATTATTCTTTTTTTATTTTATTCATTTTTTAACTTTAGTTATTTTATAAGGAAAATTAAATGAATACATATCAAATAGTGATTAATGGAGTATAAAATGAAACAAAAAAAGTGAGATGGAAAATTGGAATTGCCCATATTGTTCAAAAATTGTTGATGTTTCATCAAAAAGAGAAATGATCTTTGATAGCAAAATCTTAAAAAGGCCCATCAAAATTCTTATCCCCTCTAATTTTAAAGTCCACTATAGATAGCTAACTTGTGTTGATAACCACATCGATGTTGAGTAATTATTTGAACCAAAATATGTCCAACTTGTCACTTCAATTTGTTCCTTAAAAAAGAAAATAACAAACCCAAAATTTTTTCTCTATAATCAAGTTAAACCTCACAAACCAACCCTTCTTTTCCTCTCAAATCATTAAAAAAAAAACGTTAAGGTGGTTTTTAGTCAAACACTTCGCTGTAGAAAATATTGACATAACATTTCTCTTCTATAAAAAGCCTTCTGAAAATTGTATAAATCACTTCCCAACCATATCATAAGTTCTTCACTGAACCCCAACAATAGAGAAAGCCTTGTAGTAATTAAATATAACAAAAACCATGGTTTTCAAGGACTACACCTTTTTCTCTTATGTCTTTTTAGCGACAGCCGTCATCTTCTTCACTGGCCAGACTCATGGTGTTGGCCTATGCGACAATTCTCCTAATAAGCAAGTCTGTTATTCAATTGTTTATACTCGAACTGACCCTCATAATGCCTCGGTTGCAGCCTGTCACAAATTGGTTTACGAGACCAAAGTTGCAAAGGTGGTGGCTCAAAAGCAAGCCAGGTCCATCGAAATTGATAGATGCATATCAGATTTTATTGTTGCCATCTCTAACGTCAAACGCGCCTTGAATGGCCTCGAGGATGGTAACTATGAAACCCTGACGAGAAACATCAATAACACCAAATTACTCTACAATGATTGCGATTACGTGTACGAGAATTATGGCAAGATCAATCCCATTGCCAAATCTACTAAGCACTTAAAGGACATTGCTATCGTCGGTTTGTATCTAGCAAGTTTACTTTAATGAAAAAGAGCTTGTGAGTTGTATGTGAGTAAATAAAGGTGGTCTCAAGAAATTGTTATAAAAACATTTTTGGATTTTTTTTTTCATTTTGATAAAAATTTATGGGGGAGGTCATGTTTATTGTATTTGTGTCTTGTAGAGCTCTTTCTTGTGCCATTGTTGTAACGACCCAAGGAAAAGCGCTAGTCACATCTGCACTATACCTCAAAAGGACTAGTCACAATTGAGGCTCCTTGTAGTTGTTAATAAAGCCCAGTTCAACCCAGTAAATACCTGATGTAGGACTCATCACACACCCACACACATCACACAATCAATCAAATTGGGGCATCACAATCTCCCCCACTTAAATCCCTAACGTCCTCGTTAGGACCCACTTTGTGGGGTAGTGTCTCTGAGCCCACACAGGATTACCGGGCTGGCTGATACCATATGTAATGACCCAAGGAAAAGCGCTAGCCACATCTGCGCTATACCTCAAAAGGACTAGTCACAATTGGGGCTCCTTGCAATTGTTAATAAAGCCTAGTTCAACCCAGTAAATACCTGATGTGGGACTCATCACACTCCCACACACATCACACAATCAATCAAATTGGGGCATCACAATCTCCCCCACTTAAATCCCTAACGTCCTCATTAGGGCCCACTTTGTGGGGTAGTGTCTCTGAGCCCACATGGGCCTATCGGGCCGGCTCTGATACCATATGTAACGACCCAAGGAAAAGCGCTAGCCACATCTGCGCTATACCTCAAAAGGACTAGTCACAATTGAGGCTCCTTATAGTTGTTAATAAAGCCCAGTTCAACCCAGTAAATACCTGATGTGGGACTCATCACACACCCACACACATCACAGAATCAATCAAATTGGGGCATCACAATTGTGATATGAGAAAATCTGTTATTCTTAAACTCTTTTTTAATAAATATCTTGACATATATCTTTATAAAATAATATGGTACTAGATTGGATTAGCTTTTCGAAAGATTTTTCACTACTCTCTTCATCATGATTCCTTTCCATTACCGTATAATAAAACAAGCATATACCTCTTACTAATAATTTTTTGGCGAAAAACACATTTTAGTCCCTACATTTTCAGGCGATTCCCATTTTAGTCCCTAAATTTTATTTTTACCATTTTTAGTCCCTATCCTGAAAAACGCTTTTTATTTTGGTCCCTACCGTTACTGATGTAATGGAAATTGCACAGTTGGCAAACAGCATGCACTGTTGACTTGACGTGGCCATTAAAATAATAATAATAAATGCCTTAGCATTTAAATTAAAAAAATTAATTTATTAATTTTAATTAAATAAAAAATTAAAAAACTGAATTTGAAACTAAAAATTATATGAATTAAGATCTAAGTATGTCTTGAACAAAAACAACAAGAACACAAGCTCAAATCCAAGAACACAAACCCATAAATTAAAAAAAAAAAAAAAAAAAAAAAAAAAAAAAAAAAAACCATCAAAGCATTAGTTCAAACCCACTCCGATCTCCACTGATCCAAACCCACGCACACACCCAGTTTCAATCACGCCCAGATCAACCTAGAAACCCACTGAGAAACCCACCGATCCAAACCCACGCACACATCACAGCACACACCCAGCTCCGGTCACGCTCAGATCAACCCAGAAATCCACCACCCAACAAATACCAAATCAGAACAATCACTTACCCAAACCACAACTTACTGATTTGTTTTCCATTTCACTCAATGGAGATATCTCACAATCCACACTGATCTAAGCTCCATGCCGATCTGAGAGTGAGGACCGTTTGGTTCTCCACAAAAAAAAAAAAAAAAATCTAAGCTCCGATCTGAGAATGAGGAAGGATAGAGAGATTGAGATCTACGGATTTGACGATCCAAACCCAGAAATTGATGCGTTAGCTATGGTTCAAAAGGGTTTTTCAGTTTGGATTTTTCTTTTACGCTAATGATTGTTTTTTCAATAGTGTTAGGGGAGATGGTTTTTGGGCACTAACATTTTTGAGAGATGAGTTTTCAGGGAAGGAGTGTTTTTTTATTATCCGGTTCTAGTTTTAGTTAATAGAAGAAGTGTCAGGTGGATAAATAGTGAAAAATACCTTCTTCTTTTTTTGTTTGTTTTTTTAATTTCTGGGTTTGTGTTATTGGATTTGAGTTTGTGTTCTTGTTGTTCTTGTTCAAGACACACTTAGATCTCAATTCATATGATTTTTAGTTTTTAATTCTATTTTTAATTTTTTTATTTAGTTAAAATTAATAAATTAATTTTTTTAATTTAAATGCTGACGTGGTATTTTTTATTATTATTTTAATGGCCACGTCAGGCCAACAGTGCATGCCGTTTGCCAGCTATGCAATTTCCTTTTCTGATGTAACGGCAAGGATCAAAATAAAAAGCGTTTTTCAAGATAGGGACTAAAAACGGTAAAAATAAAATTTAGGGACTAAAATGGGAATCGCTTGAAAATATAGGGACTAAAATGTGCTTTTTGCCTAATTTTTTCTAGCCTAGTCCATGAGAAACCTAATTATATACAAAATCTAATAAAATATATACAAAAACGCCATTTTCGTCCCTACATTTTAGGGCCGCAATCAATTTGGTCCCTACATTTTGATAGTAGTCAATTTAGTCTCTATTATTTTTAACATGCAATTAATTTGGTCTCTACCATTAACTCACTAACGAAATTGCCTAATTGGCAAATAGCTTACATAGTTGACAGCATACATGGCTAGTAAAACAATAAAAATACATTTAGTTATTATTAAAAGAAGGCCACGAATTAAAAAAATCACATCGAAAAAATAAAATAAAATAATTGAAGGGTGTGAACTAAAAAAATTTCTCTAGACTTTCTTGCACTTTCTTTGCAACCAAACACAACCCAGATTTCAAACCCAAATTTAAAACCAAACACAATAGGGTGGATCTCTCTCTCTCTCGGGTTCATGAGCTCAGCCATGGCTTGTCTCTCTACAAGATCGACCATAACAAACAACGGTTTCATGACAGCATCGCCATCACCAACTATAGCCATCGCTCCTTATATCCCTCTACTTTTCTTTATTATTTTCCTTTTTTAATTTATTTTCAATTTTTCCTCTTGTTTTTCTTATCTACGACTAAAACTCATTTTGTATTTCATTTTGCTTTTTAATATAAATTTCTCCATGTTGGTTGATATAATGGGTTGGTTTTCTTTTAGTTGTGAGAAATCTTTGATTTGTTCTCGGGTTTATGAAGTGGGGTTTTGGCCTTTGGGTCACTGTTAGTATTTGAGTTTGCTTCTTCCTCTCCTTCTTTGTCCAACCTTCTATGTTGTTGGAGATGTTGAGCTCTTGGGTCCACTTGGTATTCTTTGAGCATATGGATGGTTTGGGATTTTTGTTTGAATGACTATGTCAGTGGGTTTTCTTATTTCTTTGATGTGGGTTTACAAATGAAATATTTGGTGAAGAGAGCTTTAATGTATGAGTTGAATTTCTACGTTTTGGCTGGTTATGGTTTGTAGAGAAGATTATATAAGTTTTCTTGGTTGTGATTTCGAAGCATTATTTTCTTTCTTTAAAAATAAAAATAACTAAGAAATTTTTTTTTTAGTTTTTTGTTTTTTTAATTTAGATGTTGACATGGCATTTTAATTATAATTTTAGTAGCCATGTCATCATCAATTTTTCCACCTTTGTAACTAGTTCAATGTATCACATAAAAATAATATTTAATTTCATTTTTCCTTTAAAAAAAGACATCAAGATAAATACCATGGTAGTGCGTTCTTCTTTTCGATATTGGCAATTATATTATCTTCAATTTTGATAGGCCAAGAATGTATTGACCAATTTGGTAAAATTAATCAATTAATTAACCAAGTGAATTAATTAGATTCAATTACATGCAATAAGTGTGGTAGCACAAACAAATCACCAAGTAAGTTAAATGCAGCGGAAAATAAATTTGACACAGGTGATTTATTTACGAATGGGAAATACCACCGAGGCAAAACCCCACTGGTTGAATTTAAGGTCATAACTCCTAAAAATCCATTATTATCAAAACAAACGGTTACAAGTAAAAGGAATCCCAGTACCTAATACCAATATACAATTAAACCCCTACCCCAATACCCAATTGGACTTGTGATGTAGTAACAATCTCTCCTTTCAATGCATGGCTCCCAATACGTGACTAACCAATTGATGCATGGATCCAAATACATGACTAACACACCAACTTGAGGAAGATGTTGGTTGCAAAGTTCTTCAGTTCATCCAACGATGAATATCAAGAAGCTCATTGGTTACAAAACCCTTGGCGCAAAGATGCAGTAGCTTTTACAAGGAATATGATGAACAGGGGCAAATTCTATCTCCAATCACAATTTACATGCACAATCAATTTGCATTGAGTTGCATCACTTTACATCACCTTTGACAATCCTTAAAATAATCCTTATATATGTCTAGGGTTGTGAGAAAAGAAACCTTACACAAACACACATGGATATGAATGCTTTCCCCCTTTTTGGCACGAATAGCTAAAGGCTCTCATCCAGCTTTTGTTGAATAGCATCTAGCTGATTCTCCATAGTCTCGAGACGCATTTGGACATGGTTTTTTGTGGAGTAGAGAAGTGCCACAAGCTCATCAATACGTTTCTGAATATGCTCAAGTACATTTCCGACTCTATCAGTATGAGGAGCAGTCTGTGCTTGCGGAATACTAGCCGGTGAAGCTTCAGGAACAGCATGTGAAGTAGATGTGGTATGTGCAGGTGTCTCTGATTCAGGGGCAGATGGAGTAACCGGAGAGATGTGAGCACTCCTTGGTGATTTAGAGGAGTGACTTCTGCTAGCTTGAAGAGTGAACAAGGAAATAGGACGTTGACGAGTCAACATGTTTCCATCTGCAGGAGGAATAATGCCTTCACAAAGAATGAGCTTCATGATGAGATTGCAAAATGGAATAATTCCTCGAGCTGCAGTTCGACACGCGGTCTTCCTCAAGGTGTAGTAGATGTGAGCACATATATCAATGGGGGCTCCTGTAATAAGGTCACAAAGGAATAGAGCTCTCCCAAGATTGATGAATGTAGTGTTGGACAGTGGGTAGAGATTGGTGAACATGATCAACTTCAGTGTGGTCAGCTCTGGTGCAAACTTTGCGATGCTAATGGATGTTCCTGCACTGGATACTTCATGATCGGATCCTAGGATTTGTAGAATTTCTCCAACTTCTGGAGTTCGTTCATTGTAAGGAGTTAGATTCACATTCTGAGGTCTGGTGATGCCGAGAAGATCTGCGATGGAGTCTGGGGAAACGCTAAACTCTGTTCCTCTGACGCAGAAAATGAGTTGAACTCCAAGATCAGTTGCGTTGGAGAAGCATTCTTTGACCAGCTCATCCATTGGATCATCAAAGTTCCCGAACAAATTTGCCCAATCTCGTTTCTCAAAGATTCGAGGGATAAAAGTGGTTCCTAAGGTGTTAAACTCTACCACCCGTTCCACTATAGTAGCTAACTTGTCAAAAACGTTTGAGTAGGCGTGTGAGTTAAGCGGAAGTCTGAACCTATCCTCATTGGGGTCTTGAGATGCCTGAGATGATAGTCGAGTCCTTTTAGCAACTGGTGTTACTGGTTCGTCAGCAACAATGTCTTTACCCCTGGAAGATAGACCAGACATCTGCAAGAGAGCAGGCCCACAGCAAAGAACCAAACAACAGTACCACACAAGATAAATGTCAACAAGATTCAGTGCAAAAAAAATTTCAATACATAAATACAAACTGAAGATAGTGCAGACCCAACCAAACTTCCAACAATACAAAGGAGCACAAAAAGACAGGTGCAGCAAAATGGTGATAGTGCACAAAGACATAGATAGATAAAACAACTAACATAACTGTCAATGAGACAGGTTATCATGACCATGATATGCAAACAGATACAGCATTCGAACATTTAGAGCAGATATCATAAAACACTCCACAAGAGATATGAACATGGGAAAATATTTCAACATGAAGTAACAAATCATCAAACTATAGCACATGGTTGAGAGACACACATTATGTTATCATAAAAACTCAGTAACCAATACCGAAATCCAACATCAATACTCAAGCAAGTGAAATGAGCAAGTCAAATAAACACCAAACCCATTTAAGAAAAGATTTTCAGACTCAACAACAGGCAAATATCAGAACAATGAAAAACACATTGTGACCACTCAACATGAAAATAGATGAGAACAATAGCAGACATAACAAGCCATACCCATCACACAAAGAGAGAAATGTTTCGAACACAATATCAATCCAAACTATAAAAGAAATATCCATGAAATAGGTAAAATGAGATTGAGAAATCAAAACCCATACCTTTTCTTGATGATTTGGACAGGAAATGAAGCACCAATGAGATTTGAAAATGGATTCACGGAGTGTTTGGGAAGGAGATAGTTTAGAGAGAAGAAGAACAGTCACAAATGTTCGAGGGAAAACTGAAAAAGATTTAAAAAATGCTCCTATTTCTGCCAAACACGCGTTTTTTGCGACTTGATTAAGTCGCCACACAGTCGCCAGTTCAAGCCGCCAAAACACTCAAGGACAAAAATTTGAAAAATTTTTCTAAGTGTTTTTCGCGACTAGAAGGTCTACCTGCGAGTGAGTCGCGAGCTGAGCCGCGAAAATATCTGAGTAACCCTCGCGACTAGACCTTCCACTCGCGAATAAGTCGCCAAAAATGACCCGCGAAGATGCGACTGAGGCTTGCGACTTGACATACCTGCGACTGAGCCGCCAAAACAGGGCAAAAACTGTATTTTTGAAATTTTCAGATTTTTCAAACAAAATACTTTCCAAAAACACCTAAAACACTCAAAAATCTTTTTGTGCTTGAATTAACAAAGATTGAGCATTGTGAAAACACATTTCATCAAGTACAATCACACAAATGAATATGGCATTTATTGAACATAAACTTGTGTATGGATATCAACAATGAGATAGTCCTTAGTCTAATGTGAAGTTTCAATGATCAATTCAACCAAGACATACACAATTAGCACTAGATCATGTGACCCATCTTAATTATAGAAATATGTATATATGACCTTTCACAAAACTTGATAACATAACTTGGAACTTTACATTTGACTCCACTTTTAATCATAACCTTTGATCTTTTTGATCTTTTGAGGCAATCACCTCTCATTGTGAGAGTGATATTTGACATTTCACTTTAATGAACAAGCCTTTGGCTTTTTGAATAAACATTTTCTTTAATATAAAGTCGCTTACCCTTTTTCCTAGTCGAATACTAGAATGTGCGATAGGTTTTTGCAGCTCAATATCTCTTTTCATTTGGAGATTTACATTTGGTGAGCTCTTTTTAGCAAAACAAAAATAAAGAGTGGGAAGATATATAGACACAGTCTATGCATGTCTCAAGATCAACAAAACCATTCACTAATCATTCATGACAAGTTTGAAGATCTATTTACAACAATCACATAGATTTCAAGATTTCTCCCACAAAGATATGAGTGCATGAAAACAAACAATGCTCGAAAATGCACAAAGCTATTAGCACAAAGGTACAAGGCAAAACAAGTTTTGAGACAAAAACTCAACAAAGTCAATCAAGCTTTTTGATTTTCTAATTTTTATGAGATTTTTGGATTTTTGACACAAGAAACAAAAAGATTGATAAGACAAAATTAAAAATATGCACAAGAAGACAAGCAAACAACCAATAGTAAAAAAACAGAAAGCAAAACAAACAAACATTGTCACAAAGCATAGGAAGTATTAATGCATGGACATGTTGTAATGCTTATGCATGAGTACCCTTTTTCACCCATACGTCACTTGCGTTTGGGGTGATTTCCTTATAGGATTGGGTACGGTAGTTAGGGCTTTCAAACCTTCGTGAGAAGCTTTCCAAGCATTTGGTGAATGCACCAATCATCTTCATCACGTTCACCATTCCGGGATCACCATTCTGATCTCTAGATTGATCACCTGCCCAAATTCTTCTATCATTTCTAGGTCCTCCTGACCTTTGAGGAGTTGCACTGTTCTTTACTCTCAGCTTTTGGCAATTTGGTCGAGTATGCCCTTGAAGTCCGCAATAATGACACACATAAGTTGCTCTAGGACCTCTTTATGGTCGTGGGCGTGACTTGGCATGAGATTCAGACCTGCCCACAGATTGATTACGGGGATTCAGCATCCGTTGGTTCACCACATTCTTCCTCTCCTCCACCTTGAGCTTCTCATCAGTAAGGTCAGCTACAACTGGATCTTTGGCCTTTACAAACTTCACTTCTTTAGTGACATTTCCAGATGAACTACCTCCTCCGGTATATCCCAATCCGGATTTGTCTGAAAAGCTCTTTTGAGATGAGATAATATCATCTAGCTTCTTGGTGGTGACCCTCTCTACTTTAGCATTTGCTTGCACAACCTCATTCTCAAGAAATATTACTTTTGTGTAAGTTTCGGACAACTCACCATTCAATGTTTCTATCTCACATTTGGCCTCCCTATATCGGATTAGGAGACTTTTGTAGTCCTCCTCAGCCTTCTTCATTTTTCTCACAGCAGCCTTGGCCACCCTTGTGTACTCACCTGACTTCTCCAAGAGTGAGTTATAATTCTCTTGAAGATTTGCTGTGCTTTCATCTTCTTCAGCATCTGATTCTTCAACAATTCCTAGTGATTCATCATCACTATGTTCACCAAGGTCTCGTACAAGCAGATTCAACTCATCTGAAGACTCAACATGAGCAATAGTCATAAAAGCCAAATAGTTCCCCTCTCCATCACAGCTCTCTTCAGATTCTGAGTCAGACGAATCCGAGTCACTCAAAGTCGTGGCATACACTTTACCTTTCGATTTCAAATAATTCGAACATTCCTTCTTAAAGTGTCCATGCCCATTACATTCGAAACAAGTGACACCTTGTGTGGGTTGGGATTCTTTTCCATCTTTCTTTTTGAATTCCCTTTTCTCCCTTCCAGAACTTTGGAATTTTCTTTTATCATCAAATTTGCCATTATTTTTGAATTTCAAGAACTTTCTGAAATTTTTGACAAGGTATGCAACATCTTTGTCAACCACATCTTCTCCCAATGAGTCTTGATCTTCCACCTTCTCATTAATGGTCTTTAGAGCAAGAGATTTACTCTTCCGTTGATTGGGCAGTGACATCTCATAAGTCTGCAGAGAACCAACCAGCTCATGTACTTTGATGTCATCAAGGTCCTTGCTCTCTTCAATTGCTGTCACTTTAGCACGAAAACTTTCCGGCAATGATCGAAGGATCTTCCTTACAATCTTTGAGTCCTTCGTTTTCTCCCCCAAGTTGAACTTACTGACAACCACCTCATTTAGCATCCCATAGAAAGAGTCAAAAGACTCATCCTCACTCATTTTGAGCTCCTCAAACCGAGTGGTCAGCATTTGTAACTTGGTGTCTTTCACTTTCTTCGTGCCTTCATAGGTGGTTTCCAAAATCTCCCATGCTTCTTTGGCAATGGTAATGTGAGAAATCCTGTGAAATTCATCTGGAGACACACCACAGAAAATAGCATTGAGTGCTTTACTGTTAGCATTAGATGCAGCAAGTGCTGCCTTATCCCAAGTGGATTTGGCTGCCTCAGGTCTGGTCCAACCAATCTCAACAGCATCCCAAACGGATTCATCAATAGAACACAGAAAAGCTCTCATGCGAACCTTCCAAAAAGCATAATTACTACCATCAAAATATGGAGGTGCATTTAGGGATTGAGACCTATCCATCTCAAAAGGGAGTCAAGGATCACACAATGGTAATGAAACCAATAGCAGTGTACCCGCTCTGATACCAATTGAAAGTTCAAAAAACGTGTATAAACACCTTTGAACGTTTAGACCCCCAAATTACAACTTAACCAATTCGAGCAATATGTCAAACAACTAGTGTGTGGAAATTTAACATATGCTATAATATGGAATTGGTAAAAACTATCTAAGCCAAGACAAAATATAATCCATAGCAAATAATAAAAAGGCAAAGATAGAGAGGAAGGAAGATGCAAACACAAAGACAACACGCGATGTGTTATCGAAGAGGAAACCGAAGACCTCGGCATAAAACCTCTCCGCCGCCCTCCAAGCGGTAAACAATCCACTAGAAAATACAGTTGGGATACATGGACAGCAATAGACCCTCCAAGCCTAATCTACCCAATGCACCTAAGCCCTCCAAGCTTCTTGCTCCAACGAGGTTGCGCCAAACCTTTTTCTTTTCTAGCTTCCCGGATTCCGCTACTAGACCGTAGCATCAACCAATGAAGATTGGTTCCTTCCTAACTACTTCCTAAAAATACAAACAACTGTCTCACAGTGATGATGATGGTGAGCACCAGGTTTGGTATAATGCCTCTCAAGGATTTGACAATGGAGAGGAAGAGAGTTGAGGAATTTGAAGAGACTCTAAGGTATAGATTGTAGGTGAATCAATCTTGTTTTTCTTTAGAGTTTCTCTCTGAAAAATCTTTTACAATCGTGGGTAAAAGGGGTATTTATACTGGGGTGGGAGAGGAATGTAAAACGTCAGGTTTAACAAAACAAGGGTGGCTCACGGCTTGACCTCGCGGCTTGACTAAGTCGCGAGATCCAGTCGCGAGATAACCGTATGGCCAGTTGTCCTGTTTTGTCCTGTAGTGCTCCAGCTTGCATGACTGTTCACCTTCCAGCATGCTTGGCACGTGTGCTGCGTCTGGCGGCTTGAAGTCGCGAGGCCCAGCCGCGAGTCTCTGTTTTCTTGCACACTCTTGAGCAATCTTCACTCTATCTCACTCACTACCCTTACATCAAACCCACCTAAATACAGGGTTACTAAATGCTGAATTACAAGCAAATTTGGCACAGAATAAAGCCAATTAGATGGTTGAATAAATTTAACCTTACATACATCAACATATATAAAGAAGATAAGTACAGTGTATGTCAATAATAGTCACAAGACCCATGTACAAGAATAAATGTATCTAAAGTAGAGAAAAAAAACAGATACATGTAATCCTCACTACATCTCTCGGATATCAACACTCCCCCTAACAAAAATGTCCCATACTAACTCTCCCCTTAAGAATGACTACTCTTATATCTAAAAGTACTCCCCCTTTTTGTCACGAGCGACAAAAGGTAAATGTGCATCTCATTGGTAGAGCTAGTATCTCCATCATCATCATCATCATCATCAGAAGCATCATCGTCATCACCATCATCATCATCCTTAGCCTTAGAATCAAAAGCCACTAGAGGAGGTGGAGGAGAAGCCTTAGGAGTAAAGCCACTCAAAACTGCCTAACGCCGTGCAATACGACTGACACGAATGTTCACCTGATACAACTCTATAGAGAGTGTATCAAGGCAAGCATCCATGGACTGAGGCTAAGCCATAATGTCTCCGAGGGACACATCGCTCATAGAAGAGGAGGGAGCGGATGTGGATGGAGTAGATCGAGATGGAGCCGAACGGGAGGGAGGAGCTGTTAACCCAGACTACCTCAACCTAAACTACGCCTCGCTGCGTTTAACGGTAGCGTAGTCTGTGGCACACACGAAAGTGAAATGGTCAGACATTGGAAAGGGAACAGAAAAATGGCATAAGATCCTCATGATAGCCGAAGGAAAGATGAGCTTATCACGGGACACCGAATCCCTATAAACATCTAGAATAGACTAAATAAAGTGAGAAGGAAAATCTATGATAAGATGCTTAAGAAGGGACAACAAAAATCGAGCACGAGGCTCTGTGTTATAGTGAGATAGAGGGTGAAGAATGAATGTCATAACCATATCAAAAATCGAGAACCTTTTGTAAAGTCTAAATAGTAAGTGAATTGACACTCACCCCAATCAGAAGGGTGCTCATAAAAAGCAGACTTGAGCTCATCTTTGGACATAGTCCTTAGATGCTCACAACTAGGGTAGTCAGGAAACTCTACCCTAGGGACATGAAGCACATCTGTAACAAGTTGACGTGTGACAGCAATGTGTGTACCTTGAATGCGAGTGTGAAAGAGAGGTACTAAAAATCAAATCCACGCATGTTGGAGTAGAACTCCTAGATCATCATAAATGGACATGTGACCAGGATGTCACACAGTGACTTCCAACCCTGACTGTGAATGACATCGGGTAGGTAAGTGTCAGCGAAGTTTGCCAGAATGACTCGACATTCAAAATGAATGCCTCGTCAAGAAAATTTCTCCGAGAAGGCCTTACGAGCATCCTCATCACGGAACCAAATATGTGGAGTAGGATCAAAGGAAGTAGATACCCCAGAAAAAAAAAAAAGGGTTCTGGGACAAAGTAGACTTATGTTTAAGTGCCATAAACACGACTAACGTAATTGGGAAGAAAGGGAGAGAGAGAGAGACAATCAGAAAAGTCCCAAGCAGTTCAAATATATCAAAATATATTGAAAAGAGAGTACGAATGCATGAAAAATGCATGAACATGTGACATGCAATATAAAAGGCATCATGGGCTTAGCCCAATCCAATCCTACCAGCAAACAATCAATTTGCACACATCAAAATACATGCTAATATTGTTATAATGCTTATGTGATGCAATGTATGGGATTTTAAACTCATTTAAGCAAAAACCCATCCCAAAATTTCAACAAAAACTCATCAATTTTGAAAAACCCCAAAATTTTTCAAAAACCCCAAAACCTAGGTTTCAAAACATGAAATGCATGTAAATGAGAGATAAGAAACTTACCAAGTGAAGAGAAAAACATGAAAAAAGCTTGAAAATCTCTTGGAAAGAGGACTAGAGTGAGAGAGAGTGTTTAGGGAGGTGAAAGGACAGTTTTGTCAAGAGAAAGATCGAGACATTTGTGATGAATTAATTGATTAATTAGCCATGTTTAGTAATTAATCAAATTAACATGCAAACACATGGTAGCACAAACAAATCACCAATTAAATTAAGTGCAGCGGAAATTAAATTGACACAATGATGTGGTTACGAATGGGGAAAACCAATATGGCAAAAACCCCACTAGGTGATTTTAAGGTCACCACTCTCAAAATTCCACTATTATCACAACAAGCAGTTACAAGTAAATGAATCTTAGTACCTTATACCAACCTACAGTTGAACCCTTACCCCAATACTCAATTGGACTTGTTCTATAGTAACAATTTTTCCTTTTGATGCATGACTCCCAGTACATGACTAACCAATTGTGCAAATCCCAGTACGCAACTTCAATTACCAAATAAAGAAGGTTGTTGGCTACAAAGTTCTACACTTCACCCACGATAAAGATCCAGAATATGCTTGGTCACAAAACACTATGGTCCACAAACACAGCAACTTCTTCACAAGAACGATGAACTAGGGAAAATTCTGTCTCCAATCACAATTTGCTTGAACACACTTTGCTCAATACTTGTGCAACTTGTGTCCACTTTGACGGCCCTTAAAATAATCCTTTTATATGTCTAGGGTTGTGAGAAAAGAAAACTCAAACACATAATCACGGATTAGAATCAAAACAGAACTGAAATTCTATTTTTCATAAACCTCAACAGATGCCTGTCTGTCAAGCTGTTGTCGAGGAACTGTCGAGCCACGGGGCTGGAACAGCTCTTCAAGCTCAATAGATACTAGCTATTGAGTTTTAATGAACTTGCATTTTTTAGCTTGAATCTTAGATAGACTTGCATGACTTCAACACTTAATCTTGAAACAAAGTTTCTTGAAGTATTAAACACATCCTAGATTTACCCAAATACAAGTAAAGTGCATTTTGTCAATGGATTAACCAATTACATAAAATAGTGACATATGTTCCTAACAAGTGAATCACATATGTCCTAACATTATTATCTCAAAATAGATTTGATCTTGTATAAATCGAAAAACCATTGTTTTTAGTTTTTACAAAACAGATTTGATACTTTTTTCAATCCAAAAGACTTTATTTTATGTAATAAAAACATATCTTAATTTTTATCTCCAAAAACCTCTTTTCCTACATATTACAAAACAAATCTAGTATTTTGACAAACCAAAATCAATTTTCTTAATCACCAAAATAGATCTAAATTTTCTTAAACAAAAGAAGGGATTTCATTTATAAATAAATTTATGTGATTTAATTTTTTTTTTCACATGTTTAAACATATCATTCATGACATGCACAACATAGTACATTGGTCACTAGAGTTTAGAAGACCAGACTTTGTCTAGGCAGAATGGGTACCTAACACCTTCCCATTCTGTAACCTAGCCTCCAAATTTAGGTCTTTGGCTAAGTAGATCTTGCCTTGTTTTTGTTTGTTTTGGGTAGAATATAACTAGGACAAAATGCCATGTAAATATTTGGTACATTGTAACTAGGACCCAAAACTATGTAACTTTTCAATTTTCTAGATATGTAATTTTTTATTCAATCAATGAATGGAACTATTCAGTCATAGTATTTTTTTTCTTTTTCCTTTTTGTATAAAAAAATTAATGGCGACTTTATACCACTTACCCAAAAAGAAAGGTGTCTTAAGAAGATACCCGAATCTCTTTTTTGAGGGACGCTTTTGCCAAGGTCTCTTGCAACTACTGTCAAGCTCCATCATTAAACCACAATAGATATGAATCTATCAAGTTATCCGTCGAGCCGAAATGAACAACACTTCTTCACTTGTTTCTTGGATAGATTTGCATGACTTCAATACTAAACTTGAACTCTTATTCCATGAAATACCAAACCCATCCTAGATCTACCCAATTATAAGTAAAGGGCGTTTTGTCAAAGGATTAGCCAATTTACATAACATATGTCTCTAACAATATCCACATATGTCCTAACAATTTTCCCCTTTGGCAATCCGTGACTAAATCACAACAAACAAATGAAATATGAGAGAAGTCTTAAATCACTAAACTCACAATCACTTGTTAAATATAATAAAATCTAATCCTAACACAAACTCTTGAAAATATTTGCAAGAAGAGAGTTCATGGCATGATAGATTTTCACTGCCTGTCTTTCTGAAACACTTTAAACAAAACTCATCAAGGCATCTTAGTGTGAAAACAGAAATAAAGGATTGCATAAATAAAGAAACATGAGTATAAAGATAGAAAAGAAACAACACATGGAGAGATAGGTGAATAACAACATACATCATCATATATAGAAATGAGAAATAAATATAATGTATGTCATAAATAAATGGTCACAAGACTAGTGTACAAAAGGATAATGTAACTAAAGATAAAAGAAAAGAAAAGTACATAAAATCCTCACTATATCCCTCAAAATATAGACACTCCCCCTAACAAAAATGTCCTATGCTAATTCTCCCCTTAAATACATGACTACTCTCATCATCCCAAAACTACTCCCCATTTTTGTCATGAATGACAAAGGGTAACTCACCGAGAAGTCATTATCTCCTCATCACTAGAAGAGCTATCATACTCATTCTCATCCTCATCATCAGCACCATCATCACTATCCTTGTCCTTAAAAGTCTTAGGAGAAGGAGATGGAGAAGCAATGAAGCCACAAAGGCGAGCCTGTCGTCATGCAATACGACCGACACGAGTGTTCACCTGACACAACTCATCACTGAGAGTGTCAAGGCGAGCATCCATGCACTGAAGCTACACCATGATCACCTCGAGAGTCACACCACCCGCTGAAGAAGAAGGAGCGGAGGTGGAAGGAACATTAGGGGCTAAAGGATCAGTTGTCTCCATCCGTGGCTGCTTCAGTCAAAGCTTGGCCTCGCTCTGTCGGACAGATGCTACACTGATGGCACCCATGACAGTATAGTAGGGAGAATCAGGAATAGGGATAGAAAGCTGGCAAAGGATCTGCATGATAGCCAAAGGAAAGATGAGCTCATCACGGGTCATTGTATCCTTATAGACATATATAATGGAAGTGATAAAATGAGAAGGGAAGTCTATGGAAAGATCCTCTAAAAGGGATAACAAAAATCGAGCACGAGGCTCTATGACGGAGTTGTAGTGAGACAATGGATGGAGAAAAAATTTCATCACCATGTTAAGGAATCTTAGATATTTTGCAAAAAACCGAGTATGGGTGTTTTGGCGCTCACCCCATATGGAGGGTGTCTCATAGAAGTGAGACAGAAGCTCGTCCTTGGACATAGTCCTCAGATGTTGACAAGCGGGGTAGTTAGGATGCGCTACCCGCAGGACGTGTAGTATCTCGGATACAAGATCCGGAGTGACTACGATACGTGTACCTCTGATGTGTGTAGCAAACTAAGGTACATAGGTATTGATACCATGCATATTGGAGTAAAACTCCTATATGATCACAATGGGACACCTCAAGGGTATCTCACAAAGAGATTCTCATCCCCGAGTGTGAATGACACTGGGTAGAGAAGTATCAAAAAAGTATGATAGAATCACATAGCGCTCAGGATGAATGCCATGTTTAGAGAAGTTCTTAGAGACGTCTTGATGGGCCTTCTCATCATGGAACCAAATGTGAAGAGGGGGAAGATCAGAAGAAGATGAAGACCCAGAACGAAAAGGGTTTCGAGTCGGAGTAGATTTGCGCTTGGGTGCCATGCACAGTATATGTGAGAAAGAGAGAGAGAAGACAAAACACAAAATAACAATAGAGTACAAAGAAGGAAATGAAATGGTATGTATGCATGAAATATGTGTGAACATGTGAAGTGCCAAAAATAATTGCATCATGGGTTGAAACCCAATCCAAACCTACCAGCACACGATTTTCAATAATCAAGCACACATCTAAATTCATGAAACATCGTGAAAATGCTAATGGAATGAAATGCATGATCATATATCATCAATTAAACAATACCCAACCCAAAATTTTCTCAAAAATCTCAAAAACCCCAAAACCTAGGTCTAATGCATGAAATGCATAAAAAATGAAGGATTTTAGGACACTTACCAAGGGATTTGATCTTGGTCTAGGCCAAAAATCACATGGGTAGGGGGTTTTGAATGAGAACAAAGTGTTTGGAGGGAGAGAAAAGATTTTCTATCGAGAGAGTGGTGAGAAAAAAAAATGAATATGATTTCGCGCTAAAGATATATGTGTGTATATATATATATATATATATATATGAAAGTTCAATTAGTGTGTAAAGCACTAACGAATGTTTAGACTCCCAATTTTAACAATACCAACACAAGCTTATACACAATGGAGATAAGAATTTGGCAAAAAGTACCTCTCAAGGATATGTCAATGGAGGGGGTGAGAGTAGAGGAATTTAGATAATCAAATGATGAAGATTATGGATGAGTCAATCTAGTTTTTCTCTATGGTTTCTCTCTCAAAATTCTCTCTAGCAGCTCTCTACATTTTGTGGGTATAAGGGTATTTATAATAATGTATGTGAGGAATGTAAAAAGTTAGTTTTCATCCAAACTGGGTATTCTGGCAATTCATTCTCGTGACTGGAACGAGTTGCAAGTTTGAGTTGCAAGCTAACTGCTTGGCCAAATTGTACATTTTTGTCCTATAGTGCTCCAACTGTCATGACCCTTCAGTTCCCTACATACTTCACATGTGTGCCACTTTGGCGACTTGCCAATCGCGAGTCAGTCACGAGATCCAATCGCGAGATTCCTTTTATTGCACACATCTTAGTTTTCTTCACACTCTCTCACACACAATCCTTACATAATTCCCATCTAAATACAAGGTATCTAATTGCTAAAATACAAGCTAATTTGGCATGGAATAAAACTAACACATGATTGAATAAATTCAACCTTACAATATAGAAATTGTAGCTAAACAAATCGAGGAGCTATCGAGCACTAAATCTCGACAGATATGAATCTGTCAAGGTGCTGTCGAGAATCTGTTGATGGCAAAAGTACCTCAATGGATCGAGATTCTATCAAGATTCTATTGGCCAAATAGAAAGTTTCTCAATGGATTGAGGAGCTATCAAGACAAAATCTAGAAAGCTCGATGGATTGAGTATGCACTAACTTTTGTCGAGAAAGAAAGTCCAAGGGGCTCGATGGATAGGAATCTGTCGAGGATCTATCGAGCTTGATAAAAAGGAGTTTTTCAAAGAGAGGAAAAAAAAAAAAACATAAAGATGAATGCAAACAAGAAAGCTACTCAACCATAGATCCAATAAACATGTTAAGCTCTCAAAAACATCTTTCAATAGGAAAATGCAAAGCATTCATAGATCCAAAACACGCACATATTAAAAAAGTCTAACCAATTTTATAATTCAAAAACAAGTTAAAACAGTTTATTAAGCACTCATTAACACAAATATCCCTTATGATAGCCAAATCACATTATACCTACACATGTATCAAAATTACCAAAGAATTTGCGTGTTGTATGTGAAAACATGGCAAGAGTACATAAGTGTCTCATATTATGAAAATTTGAGATATGATAAAATCAATATCACTCACACACAATCATAACTACTTGATGGAGACTATCACCTTCAAGGTATATCTTATAACTTCCAAATCTCCTAAAAACATGCTTGCAACCATATTTAAAGGCATTTCGATTCTTTTTGTTTTTTAGTTTCTTTACAAATTTTTCTTTTGAGCATATCATGCATGGGCATATAAGAGAGAGAAAAGAAATACCCAATTATGTAAGCTTAAACATTACAATTTTGCTATGCCAAAGCACACAAATGTTATATATGATTGGTGGGCTTTAGTGGTGAGGTGGTTATTTATGTCTTTCTCTTAGGATTTTTTAGTCCTTCCCATCAAAAAGAGTGATATGAATTTTAAGTATAAGAGATTACTTAGTCGTACTCATCACAAACATGAGCCACAAAGCTCACTTGTTTAGTTGTGTATTGAGATACTCATCTAAGTTACAAAAGATACAAAGTTTAGAAAAAATTGTTTCAATGGCCTTCCAAGGTACACAAATACCAATGTACACAAAACACACACTATTTTTGTATTTTTTTGATTTTTTGATTTTTTTTATGAAAAACAAAATAAAGTAAAACTAAAAACAAATAAAGCAAAACATAAAACTAGATGCAAATGCATGAGGAAGGAGAAAGGAGGAGAAGGAGAAGAGATCACTCCATGGAGATTACACCAATGTTTTGGCATAGAAATTCAAATTGTTTGCTATCCAGAGGCTTAGTGAACAAATCAGCCTTCTGATCATTAGTGTGAATGAACTCAAGAGTGAGTGTGCCATCTTTAACAAGTTCCTGAATGAAGTGGTATTGAATCTCTATATGTTTTGTTCAAGAATGTTGAACAGGATTCTTAGAGATGTTAAGGGCATTGGTATTGTCACAATAGATGATAAGATGTTCTTGATGAATACCATAATCAATGAGGAGTTTTTGCATCCATAGAAGTTGGCTACAATAGCTATCGGCAGCGATGTATTCAGCCTTAGCAATGGATAATGAGATGGAATTCTGCTTCTTACTCATCCAGGAGACAAGATTATTACCCACATAAAAACAACCCCTCGAAATACTTTTTTTTATCAACAACATTACCAGCCCAATCTACATCAGAATACCTAGTTAAGACATCATTGGTGTCCTTGCTATACCACACACCGAAATCAACAGTGGATTTGACATATTTTATGATTATTTTCAAAGCAATCATATGAGATTTTTTGGGATTAGCCTGGTATCTAGCACACACTCTCACATGTAGCTAATGTTATGTTTACTAGCAGTAAAGTAAAGGAGACTACCTATCATGCTTCTATATAGAGAAGAATCAACACTTTTTCCTAACAAATCGACAATGAGTTTAACATTGGGCTCATGGGGTTTCTAACAGAACTAACAAATTCCAATCCAAACTTTTTCACAAGATTTTTAGCATATTTAGATTAAGACATGAATATACCTGACTCTTGCTAGTGTATCTACAATCCAAGGAAGTGATTCAACTCTCCAATCATGCTCATCTCGAACTCAGCTTGCATAAGCTAGGAAAAATGATGAGTAAGTTCATTCTTTGTAGACCCAAAGATGATATCATCAACATAGACTTAAGAAACTATCAACTCGCCATTTTCCCTTTTGATAAAAAGAGTTTGATCAACTTGTCCTCTTGTGAAACCATAGGAGACCAAATATTGTGTAAGTCGGTCATACCAAACTCTAGGTGCTTGCTTTAGTCCATAGAATGCCTTCTTGAGATACAACACATGATTCAGAAAGTATGGATCAATGAATCCTTTAGGCTGAGCCACATAGACATCTTCTTTAAGGAACTCGTTCAAGAATGCAGTCTTCACATCCATTTGGTAGAGCTTGAAATTCAAGTGACAAGCTAGGGTTAGAGAACCCTAATGGATTCCATACGGGCTACTGGAGTAAATGTCTCGTCAAAATCTACTCCTTCCATTTGAGGGTATCCTTGAGTCACAAGAAAAGCCTTGTTGCAAATCACATTTCCCTCCTTATCAGTTTTATTGCGGAATATCCACTTTGTGCCAATGATGTGCCCTCCTTTTGATCTAGTTACTAGGGTCCAAACATCATTCCTTTGAAATTGAAGCAATTCATCATGCATGGCCTTAACTCAGCTTTCATCCTAGAGAGCATCCTTAACCTTGGTGGGCACAACCTGCAACAAATAGTAAGAATTAGACACAAAATTAGCAACACATTTATCAACTGCACGCTTTCTTAATGTAAGTTCATTCATATTTCCCACAATAACTTTAGGAGGGTGATTTAGCTTGATCCTTGAGGAAGGTCCTTTCTCTTCATGAGATTTAGAATCAAGTGAGATAGGAATGTCTATTGAGACTTCTACAACACTTGGAGTTCTTGGAGAAACGAGCTCTTAATCAAATATTTCTTGAACAACCTTAGGCTCTAAAGGAAGATTTTCCTTAGGTATTTCCTCACTAATTTTCTTAGAACTAGAATCTGAAGCTTCATCAATAATAACATTGATTGTTTTCATCACCTTCTTGGTTCTTTTGTTGTACACCCGATAAGCTTTGCTAGTGGAGGAGTATCCCAAAAATATTCCTTCGTTGCTTCGAGAGTCAAATTTCACCACATTCTCTCCATCCTTAAGGATGAAGAAAGTACTTCCAAAAAATTTGAAATACTTCACATTTGGCTTTCTTCCCTTCCACAATTCATAGGGAGTCTTCTTTGTACCGGGTCTGAAATACACCCTATTAACCATATGACATGCGGTGTTGACTGCTTCTCCCCATAAGTTTCTAGCCACATCCTCATTGTGCAACATGGCTCTAGCCATCTCCTAAATAAATCTGATCTTTCTTTCTACTACATCATTTTGCTAAGGAGTAATAGGAGCAGAGAATTCTTGAGATATACCTGATCTAGTGCAAAAGGATTCCATGTATGAGTTCTCGAATTCTTTACCATGATCACTTCGAATTCAATCAATCTTCATGTTCTTCTCATTTTGCAATCTTGTACATAGGGCTTCAATGTGCTCAGGAGCATCTAACATGGATCTTAGAAGAATGACCAAAGTATACCTGGTGAAATCATCTACCACAACCATGATGTATCTCTTTCCTCCAAGAGACTTGGTTCTAGTTGGACTCATGAAATCCAAATGTAGTAGCTCAAAAGGTCTAGATGTAGCTGATGCCTGAGTGCCTGGATGCTTTGCTTTTGTCTATTTCCCAAGTTGACAAGATCCACACACAACATTGTTAACACTGCTAAGCTTTGGTATCCCAAAACTGATCCATGCTTAGTTACAATCGACAGATGATTGTAGCTAGCATGTCCCATCCTTTGATGCTATAGGTCTTCATTTGACAAGCGAATGCTATTGCACATAATATCAACATTAGGTACCAATCCATATTAGTTATCCAAAGTGCGGACACCGCTTATGAGTTTCTTCCCAGACTCATTCAATACAAGGCATTTCCCTTTGAGAACATCACCATAAAGTCTTGATCACGTATCTGACTTATACTTAACAAGTTCACTCTCAGACCTTCTACATACAACACATTTGAAATGTCTGGCAGTCTCGGTAGAGAGACGGTTCCCTTCCCATCACCAAAAGTGACATTTCCCCCTTTCTTAGACTTGAAAACCTTAAAGAAAGAGTGGTCTCTAGTCATGTGTCATGAGCATCCATTGTCAAGGTAACACAAACATGTGTCCATTACTTTAAATGCAGATTTAATCATAAAGCACACCTCATGCTTGCATGACAAATTAGTAGGAATGGTTTTCTTTCTTATTTGCCATTTAAGAAGGAAACCTTCAAGTTTCAACCTTGTCAGACGAACTCCTCTACACATTTTCATTCTAAAACAGTCTAGTTTTTTCTTTGTCATACTAAGACCTTTTTCAATAATCTTTAAGATAACTTTCAAATAACTTTTAGACTTGCATTTTCTGAAACACTCAACCAAATAGAGATTAGAAAAGCAAGATGCATTTGAAATAAAAGATCTTTTCATGTCATTTGTAGTCATAACAACAGGGGTCAATGGATCACACAGCAAAGATTAACCTTAATTAGAGTGTGCCCGCTTTGATACCACTCAATAGGCCAAGAATGTATTGACCCCTTTGGTAAAATTAATCAATTAATTAACCAAGTGAATTAATTAGATTTAATTCCATGCAATAAGCGTGGCAGCACAAACAAATCACCAATTAAGTTAAATGCAACAGAAAATAAATTTGACACAGGTGATTTGTTTACGAATGGGAAAAACCACCGAGACAAAACCCCAACGAGTGAATTTATGGTCACCACTCCCGAAAATCCACTATTATCAAAACAAGCGGTTACAATTAAAAGGAATCCCAGTACCTAATACCAACCTACAGTTGAACCTTTACCCCAATACCCAATTAGACTTGTGATGTAGTAACAATCTCTCCTTTCAATGCACCACTCCTGGTACGTGACTAACCAATTGATGCACGAATCCAAATACGTGACCAACACACTAACTTGAGGAAGATATTGACTGCAAAGTTCTACAATTCATCCAACAATGAATGTCAAGAAGCTCCTTGGTTACAAAACCCTTGGCGCAAAGACGTAGTAGCTTCTACAAGGAATATGATGTACTGGGGCAAATCCTATCTCTGGTCACAAATTGCATACACAATCAATTTGCATTGTATTGCATCACTTTGCATCACCTTTGACGGCTCTTAAAATAATCCTTATATATGTCTAGGGTTATGAGAAAAGAAACCTTACATAAATACACCTGGATATGCGTGAAATCATATCTGGAACTCTGAATTTTGTAATTCTCAACAGATACATCTTCTATCGAGCTGTTGTCGAGCTTCATCATTAAACCTCAATGGATATAAATATGTCAAGCTATCTGTGGAGCTTTAATGAACAACACTTCTTTTCACTTGTTTCTTATATAGATTTGCATGGCTTCAATACTAAACTTGAACTCTTGTTCCTTGAAGTACTAAACCCATCCTAGATCTACCCAATTACAAGTAATGTGCGTTTTGTCAAAAAATTAGCCAATTTACATAACATATGTCTCTAACAATATCCACATATGTCCTAACAAGTTTTGCAGTCAACAATTTTGCATGCTTTTCTTAATGATTTGGCTCGGAGTTGTAGCAAATCTCTCTCTCTCTCTCCCTCTCTCTCTCTCTCTCTCTCTCAAATGTAAATTGCACCCTCAAAATTTGACTGAAATTCGTTTAAATCCTTTACTTTTATTCAATTGACTTCTCTGAGTTTCAAATTTATTCAATTAAGACCTTTAGTCTAATTCGATTAAAAAAAATTCATTAACAATACAATTAACTAATTAAATAATAAATCTCACATAAAAATATAAAATCATTTTTATTAATTTTTTTTTTCATGTGATAAAAAGAAATTTTTAACGGAAATTTTTAACCTAAATGTCTAATTTGAATAAATTTGAAATTTAAAGGACTCAATTAGATAGTATAATTTGCATTTCTGCTACAAAAATAAGAATAAGAAAAAAAGAAGTTACGTCATACCATGACAGGTTGCAAAAGAGTCTTTACAAAGCCAGCTACTTGCCTCATCTCCACCTCCCAGTTAATTTCTAACTCAACAGAAGAGTCTTTCACATTATTTCCTATATATTATTTGCATTTTTCATTAACCGTCTAATATAAGCAGAAAGAAAACAGAACCACTAGGAAGAGAAGAGACCCACACGCATGCGGCATGACATAGCATTTCTGCACATGGTTAAATGTGAGACATTCTTATCCAAGACCACGCCATTTTCTGACCTTTTAATTCTCACTCATAGTCAAGCTTTAGAGCATTTGCAAAATATCTGGTAAGTTTACGAAGAATAAACTGATTTATATGATAGTAGTACGATCATGCACTTGGCAAATAAGGGTCACTACCATCTGCAACAAAACGAAGGAAATCAAGTCGAAGGCATGCTAAAGATGATTCGCTCTCTAGCTAGAGGTACTACATTGCATTGGCTACCATTTGGTAATTATTTCCATTTCATTTCTACAATTGGGTCAATTATTTTACTACCATTCACAATTAAACATGATTAAAAACCAAAATTGCAGAATTTGACAAACTTTTCGTCGGATGCGAGGAAGGTAAACCTTATATTCGTTTTTCCTCACTTTTAATTTGAAAAGGATTAATTGGCACTTTAAGTGCAACCTCGAAATATGTTTCCTCACTTCTCTAGAAAGATCCGTGCAAGCTTTTGAAGAAAATGATACAAAAAATGGTTTGGGTTTTGTCATGAAGATTGAAGCTCATCACAACAAAGTTAATATAAAACTTCTGTTGAGTGTCTTTTTTTCACGTTTTACACCTAGCCACGTGTCTTGCATCTATTAGACATCTTTTAGCCCTAGGCCTTTTTTAAGAAGGAAATAGGGCCGACACTTTCGCAAAATGGGCTTAAGGGTCCCATTTTGCTACTACCAGTCTATGCACAAACATTAAGTTCAATCCAAGGAGTGGGGGTTGTTCTCCACTTTCTGCAGAAGGAACATTATTCTGTTGTATAACGAGATTTACTCTATAAAATGAGTGTTTTTTTTTTTTTTTTAAACTTTTTACATGTTGGTTATAACATGTTAGCATACATTTTCCCATATATATATATATATATTTACACACACCTACACACACACATATATATATTTGTTTATATACTGATACGCATTCATGCATATACCTATAAAATACATTTTGCAGAACAAGTCGGGCCAAAATGAGGTCAACTCCAACTCACATAGTCAAATTGCCTAGAGTTTGCACAAAACTGTGAGATTTGGAGTATGAGTTAGATTGGCTATATTAAGATGAATATTGAGAAACTCAAGAGAGATGTATGTTATGGGAGAGAGGAAGTTTTCCTACTGGCGCATGTCAATACTACTATTCTGCAGTGATCTCTCTTTAGGTGTGTTCTACGGAAGGGTGCAAGTACATTACTAGGTACGAATTCTCCACCCTTTCTCCACTATTTTTCTCTCATTCTATCTATTATATTCTCTCATTCTTCTTCTCTCTTTTTATTTTCTCTTTTTCTCTCTTCTTCCTTCTCCGTTCTCCCCCCATGTTACCTCCCTTTTGTGATATCTCCCACTTTGAAATTGAGTGGGTCTATTACCCTTTTTTTTTCTTTTAATTTCTCGAGCCCCATGTCTGCCTATTCTTGTTGGCACTCCTTTTCTCTCTTTTGGATTACAACAACAAATGAATTTTTTGGGTTTTTTTTGGGGGGGGGGGGTGTTTATAGTTAAAACTTGGTTTCTATCTAGTGTAAATAGTGGAAGACCATTAATGCTATTTGCCTCGGTGTGAACCGACCCTATGACATGCACCTTGTGATAATCCACAACTTTTTCCTCTTTTGGTGTGGGTGTGGGTGCAAGCGCCCACAATGGTGCATTTGGGTTTCCCCAAATTTGTGGGAAGTACACCTTGGCCTAGGATGGACCATGGAAAAGGGTGTAAATGGATTTGCCACCTAGTTTAGGTCTAGGAACCATAAATGTAGCGCCCTAGTTGAAGGACTGATCTTTACCAAAGCACGTGTCCGGAGTTTACATATGGAGATGGGAAGGTATTAGGCTCCCAACCCCACCCAACCCGTAGATCAGCCTCCACTCATTGTATTCCAAATTCTAATCCCATCAAAGGGTCCTCTAATACGTTACTCTAAACTCACATACACTAACATGCATCTAACATCCAAACATGGAAAATATCCCACACTCATCCATAGCATAAAAACCTTACCATTCATCTAATGAAATATATCCACTGGTAACAAGAACATCACAAAAGAGAAACATCAACAAGGCATTATCTCCAAGAATATCCAAAACATCCAAGCATAGCATCATGGCATTAACCGAGCATATTCATCATGTTCATAAACCATATCATGCTCATCGTCCAAATCAAATGCATGCTCAAGTAATTATACATGACTTACCTCACTTACCTCACAACACCACAGTACCTATGCATCAATGCATGTCATGTTCATATTGTTCATGCAAGATATAAACCCTAATTATCAAATCAACAAATAAAGCTTGTGAAACATGTTATTCTACTAACCTTGATGCTAACTGATGAGAATGCAAATTGTCATATTTTTCTCCCTTAATGTTTAGTCTTTTATATTTATTTGGTGCCTAAATGTACTCATTATTCTTATATTTTGATTTAGGATGCAAATGGAGGCATTAAGTGCAAAACGTAGCTAATTGGTTGATTCTAGACAGCTTTGACATTGCTTTGTAATCCGGGCATAACTCTCTTATACAAGCTCTGATTGAGATGATTCAAGATGCTGTGGAACGCCAAGACAAAACTCTACAACTTTCTTGATTTGATTTTTGAAAGATATGGGCTTCATCAAGGTCAAAATCGGGCTTGAATTTGCTGCACCTGCACTGTTGACGTTCTGGAATGTTCCTTTGCCTGAAATTCTAATAAGCGCATCTGATGTGGTTTATTTTTGGAAGCCTCCAGATCTGATGCACAAAATTTCCAGCTAAAAAATACCACTTTCCTAGTTGTATTAGGACTTTGTTTTATTTTTAATATTTTTACTTAATTAGTTAGATTTGGATATTATTATTGAGAATATTTTTAGGTGGTTTTGTAGGCTTGGGAAAGGGGGAATTAACGTGTAAAAGGGGGAGGAAAAATCAGAATTACACGCAGGCCTCTCTCTCCCCTCTTCTCTAATTTTCTCCTTTGAGTTTTAATCATGGCCTTGCATGGCTAAACTTTTATACTTGGTCGAAGGAAACTGAAGCCTCGGAATCAATAAAACTATGAGATCTAATTTGTTTTTATTGTTCGATTTATGCTTTGAATATCAGATGTTCTTTTGTGTTTATTTTCATGATTGTCTCGTTTAATTATTAGGAGGCCTACTAGTCTATTATTCGTTGCAATCTATTGATAAGTTAGATATCAAATCCGTAATTGTTTGATTTCTCTAACTTGAGAAGCAACCAAGATTTAATGATTTGCTGCGTCAGAAATTATTAGATGTTAGGAAGAACACTAGACTAAATTAAATGCAACCGCTTGTGTTTGTGTTGTTTAGTTTCATCGATCTCTCAAATTCTTAAGGCTGCTACCAGATTAAACCTTTAGCGCTTGTCTTGGGTTGTTTAGTAGTTAGGGTTTATTAGATCGCTTGTTTTCTAATTAACTACGACTAAGGAGAGATAGGAAAATAGTTCGAACGATGAATATTCAAAGTGTGAATTGATATATACTTGCATCGATGATCAGTTGTAAAATTTCGATGGTGGATGTTGACTTGGACCAAGGTTTGTTCTCTTGATTGATTTTGATATTTTAATTTGAATTGTTCCTTAATTGTTTTTCTTAAAATTGCTTTCATTATACTCAAACCTCCCCCCTCCTTGTCCATGTGGCATAAAACTAGGCTAGATACTCTCCGTGGGAATGATCCTTACTCGCACTACTACATATATTTTTAGGAGTATAGGTTTTATTTTTGGTTGCCTATGATAGCACACCACTAACCATGGGTAAACTAGACTCAACAAGACCTAAACATGTGATTAAAACTAATAAATGCCTCGAGTATGCGTACGCATGCTTGAAGCATGCGCACTTATACACACCTAGAAAAATAGTTTTAAAGCATCAACAAAACAACATTCAAACAAAACCTAGCATGCTTCTAATACAAAACTAAACAACCTAAACTAACAACAAAGAAAGCAAAACAAAATCTATTCCTAAACATGCATTGGATCTAACAACAAAAAAGAGCAACTCTTAGCACATCAAAATATGTTCATAAATAAATCCAATTATTCAACTCTTCAATCAAAATATGGTGACATAGAACAAATCAAAACCAAAAAAATCAAACCATATTTCTAAGCATGTATAACACAAAAATAAAATTAAGAACAACAAGAACACAAGTTATAAAAACCCAAATTAAGGAAGAGTCATGGGGAGAGACTCACCTTGCTTGTGGATCACAACTTGGTAGAGATTTAACTAGCCCCTCAGTGCCTACACAATAAGATTTAATGAGATTCAAAGGAAAACAGAAGTTTTCGATAGTTCTTAGTCATCACAACTCAAAATAAAAATGATTCTTGAAAAGGTTTTGATTCAATGATTTGAAAAACTTAGTTTCTACTTGAATGAATACTAGAGAGAGGCTTTAAAAACGTGCTAATGGATGTGTGTTTATAGCGTTAAAAGAAAGAATGAGTTTTTGGAAGAATGTAGTTGAAAAATCAACCGTCTCTAGCTAGAGTTTGAGTTTGGAGGCATAAGGTTGATTTATGATCATTTGATTCAAGAGACTCAACATCACACATCAAAGAATTTATCACTCAAGACACACATCATTTTTTCCCGAAAAAATTCATTATTTAAGAAATCAACATCATATAAGAAATTTGTCATACAATCCATCCATTTTTTTTAAAAAAAAAAATTCTTAATTTTCCTTTGAAATCTCTCTTGAATTTTTGAAATTCTTGATTTTCTTCTTAAGTGTCATCCTCTCTCTTGAATTTTGAATTTCTCTTTTAAACTTTGAATTTTTTTAAAGAGACATCTTTTCTTGAAGTTTTGGATTTTTCTTTGGAACTTTGATTTTTTTTTTTTTTTTAAATTTAAAAATTTTCACGACAACTAAGTCACATCAACATAATGGATCACATTAGATTTGGTCCAAACATAATAGGACAGAACCAAAGCACAACGAGTCACATTAGGTTTAGTCCAAACACATCAAGATAGAATCAATCACAACGAGTCACATCAAGTTAGGTCCAAATACATCAGGACTGTACCAAAGTCACATGTCACATCATTCCTCTTAATCTTCTCTTCATTTTTTGTTCATCTCTCTCTCTCTCTCCTTTTAAATCTTATCATCATCTTTTTTTCATCTCTTCTTTTTTACTCATCTTCTCATATATATTTTTTAATATCTTTCTCTCTCATCTTCATCTTTATCCTCTCTTTCTCATCTTCCCATCATTTCTTTCTCTTCCCATCTTTTTTTTCTTTCTTTCTTTCTCTCTCTATCTCTCTCTCTCTACCATCTTCTTTTCTTTCATCCTATCTTTTTCTTCTTTCATTTTCTAATTCCTCAATTTCTTTGTGAATATTCATCCTTCATTTATTTATTTTTTTCTTTTTCTTAATTTTCAAAATCTCACTTTTTTTTTTTTTTTTTTTTTTTTATAATTTTCAACATCATTCCTCTTAGGATTTGTGAATTAATTTTGAAAAATATTGTGATTTGTGAAATATCCATACACTTGATGAGTTTGATTAGTTTTATCTTTATCTGGCCAATTTTTTTTTTTTTTTTTTAAAGTAGAGTGAGACTTGCAATAAGAAAAAAAAATACTTGGGATATTGAGAAAATTCATAACATGGGACCTACATTAATTAATTGTATTGAATTTTTGACGAAAAACAAAATAGCGGGACCCGCAAAATATAATCTAATACAACCAAAAAAAAAAACTCATTTTGTTGTGTCTCTAAATTTTCCCAATAAAAGAGTTTTTTTTTTTTTTTTTTTGGGTAGCTTATTTTTATGGGTTTCACTATTATTTTTTTGGCCAAAAAGTCAAAACATTAAATTTAATGCAGGTTCCATGTTATGGTTTTTCTCAAAAAGCCAAGTATGAATCACAAACTCTCTCTTTCATCCCAGGATCACACAACACACACTCTCTCTCAACTCAAAATCTAAACAACAAATTTTCTCTCTCAACCCAAAATCACAACAACTATCATGCATGGCTCAGTCGAAGATCTCAAATCTTAGATTTTGAAATGACATGTGAAGGACAATTTCAATCTCTCTCTCTCTCTCTCTCCCTCTCTCTCTCTCTCCATTAAAGAAACAATTATGTTTTGGACTTTTAGATTAATAGCTCAATTGAAGATCTCTAATCCCAAATTCTAAAACAACATGAAGAACGATTCCAATCTCTATCTCTCTTTGTCAAAGCATCAAAGAAACAATTGGGTTTTGGACCTTTGGATCCAAAAGAAGAGGAATGGAAGGGAAATAAGGAGATGAAAAAATAAAAATAAAAAAGAATAGAGCTTGGGTAACGTTTTTGGAGAGAAGCAATGCTTTGAAAAATAAATGCAACTTCCACAACATTTTCATTATAATTTCAAAAAAATTTATATGTGCTAAGTTGTTACTAGCTTTAATTTATGGTCATTATTAACATCATTGTTTTTACATAACAGTGACAATTTGTAATGAAAATGTTGTAAATATGGATTTCTTAATATATATATATATATATATATATATCCTCTTTTTCTTCTTCACAATACATTAACAATTTGATATATTTGTTGTGAAATTTGTTTGGTCCATAAACATTCTCTTCTGGAGAGAGGAAGAAGGTGCAAAGATAAGAGGAAAATTTTAGAAAGGGAGTGGTGAACGTGTGGTGACTAAGATAAGAAGGAAACAAGACATGAAAGGGATTAGGGTTATGGGGTAGTATGTGAGGATGATAAAATTTGGGGAGAAAGAAAGATGATAATTAAAGGGAGACAAAAATAGAAATAAAAAAGATAAAAATTGAAAGAAATTGAAAGAAATTTTTTTTAAAGGTTTATATTAGTGTCTTAAAAAATTTAACTATTTAAGTGGGAAGAAAAAATCATCTCAAAAAAAAAAAAAGTGAGAAGAAAAAATGTAATTTTTTTTTTTTATGAACTATGTTTCACTACAAACTAGTCTATATGTATATAACTGCCAAATCCTCTAAACCTCTCACAATTTTCCACGTCAGCATAATATTTAAACAAAATTATTTTTGTTTAGTCCAAACTTAACAATGAGTGAAACTCTCTCTCTCTCTCTCTCTCTCTCTCTCTCTCTCTCTCTATATATATATATATATATATAACTAAAGCCTTTTAAACTCTCATAATTTTCCACTTCAGCATAATATTTAAATAAAATAATCATTTTATTTAATAAAGTTATTTTTGTTGAGACCAAACTTAACAAGGAATGAAACTGTATCTTTTTAACAAGTCCAACTTAAAATCAAACTCATCATTTTTTTTAACAAAATTATTTTTATTTAATCCAAACTTAACAATTTGTGAAATTCTATCTCTCTAATAAGTCCAACTTCAACTCAAACTCATTATTATCTCTCTAATAAGTCCAACTTAAAGTCAAACTCATCATCATCATCATCTCTCTACTTCACTAATGTGATATTTTATGAGGGCGCAAACTTATAGCCATGGATTATTCTTTTGAATGTAACCCAATCTTTTTCTTACATTTTTCTATTATTTAGTCATATATATTTCATTTTGTTTAAATAATTTCTAAACAGTGTGAATGTTTAAATAGTGTGTAAAACTCCTTGAATGTTTAGACCCTCAAATTACAAATTACCAATTCAAACTTATTATCAAACAATGTATGTGTGGAATATGAACATAAGCTTAAAACAGAATTGATAAAACAATCTAAACCAAATAAAATCACAATCACAGTAGAAATTAAATAGCAAAGATTAAGAGAAGAGAGCTGCAAACACAAAGACAACACAAGGATGTGTTATTGAAGAGGAAACCGAAGTCCTTGACATAAAACCTCTCCGCCGCCCTCCAAGTGGTCAATAATCCACTAGAGAATGAAGTTGGGATACATGAACAGCAGAAGACCCTCCAAACCTAATCTACCCAGTGTACCTAAGCCCTTCAAGCTTCTTGGTCCAACGAGATTACACTGAACCTTTGTCTTCTCTAGCTTACCAGATTCTGCTATATCCAATAGCATCAACCAATATCAATTGGTCTCTTCTTAACTACTTCCCAAGCACTAAACAGCCTCCTCACAGATATGGGTATGGTGTGAAAAAGTTTTGGCTAATGTACCTCTCAAGGATGTAACAATAGAGAGGGTGACAATAGAGGAATTTGTAGAATCAAATGATAAAGATTATGGATGAGTCGATCTTGTTTTTCTCTAGGGTTTCTCTCACAAAATTATCTCTAGAAGCTCTCTACAATACATTGGTATACGGGGTTTGTATACTGGTCTGGCGACTCCCAAACAGAGTGGTCTAGCGACTTGGCCTCGCAACTGGATTGAGTTACAAGTTCAAGTCGCGAGCTAACTGCTTGGCCAACTTGGGACTTTTGTCCTATAGTGCAACAGTTGGCATGACTTTTCAGCTCCTCTGCATGCTTCACACGTGTGCCTATTTTGGCGACTTGTTAGCCGCGAGCCACTTGCGAGATCCAGTCGCAAGTCCCTACAGAATGCACACTTCTGAGCTTTTCTTCACATTCTTTCGCACATTACCATTACATGATTCCTAACAAAATACAAGGTTTCTAAATGCTGAATTACAAGCAAATTTGCGACGGAATAAAGCCAACAAAATGGTTGATTAAATTCAACCTTACGATCTCTCAATTTGGCTATTCCATGACAAAACCCTAAAACAAACTCTAGACTTAACATGTGAGTTGGGAATAGTTGAAGAAAACTCACTCACACCTAACTCTAGAATCTATGTAGCTCTTGAACCATAAAAATAAGTATCTCCTGAAAAACAACAACACAATATGATCATTGTCTGCAGAAAACTTGTAATGCATATGGAGCAAGCACAATGTGATCAAGCAAAATGGAATTAAGGAATAAACCATGACTTGACCAAAAATGAACAATCACTATAAATAGTGACCATAATGCTCATTCACACAAGGAATGAACATCCGAACATGCAAGCTAATAAGCTCAATGCAAAGTATCATTTGCATGTCAAACACTCAACCAATGCAACAACTCAAGGTAATTGCATTAAGGATATAAAATCCAACGAAGGGCACAAGAGTGATGTACTTAAAAAAATGCATAACATTAATCAACAAGTACTACGCTACAAAGCATGGGTACAAATCACAGTAAATTTAAACTTAAAATATCATCTTATATATATACATATAAACCAATGTATCAACAGCTTTTAAAACATAATCACAAAAGCACTGTAACCATGACCAGGAGTATATATAAACTATAAGCAGATAACTATACTGAAAAAAAATAATAAAAAAAAATTAAATTAAAAAAAAAACTAAACTAGCCAAAAGTTAGGCTACCCAAAAGTATGTGTGGGTGTATGTTTCAGCTTCCTCCTCTTGAGCACACAACTCCCCCTTTCACTATGCACACTTCCCTTTGTGTTGCTCTCCCCCATTCACTATGTTCTCCCCCTTTTTGGCACAAATAGCTAAAGGTTGTCCTCTAGATTTTGCTAAATAGCATCTAGCTATGTCTCTATTGTCGTAAGACGCATTTGGACCCAATTGTTTGTAAAGTGGAGAACTTTTTCAAGTTTGGCAATACGCAGATGCAAACTCTCAAACAAATTACCCAACCTGTTAGCTTGAGGACCAGATTGTTCTTGCAAAGTGCTGGGTGTTTGTAACTCAGGAGTGAAGGGAGGAATGACTCACTCTTAGGTGCTTTAGAGGAATGACTCTTGCTTGTTTGGAGAGTTATTGTGGATTTTGGTTGAGGACGTGGCACAATTTTTCCATCTGTTGGTGGACGGACACCTTCAAGAAGCATGATCTTCATGATGAGACTACAAAAAGGAATACATGTTCGTGCTGTTGATTAAGCCACTGGTTTCCCAATGGTCTGAAAGATATGGGCACAAATGTCAATCGAAACTCCAGTAATGGGATCACATCAAAATTGTGCTCTTCCAAGATTGATGAAAGCTATGTTAGACAATGGGTAGAGGTTGGAGAACATGATCAATTTTAGAGTCGTCAATTCAGGCGTAAATTGTACAGTACTTATAGATGAGCCTATGCTTCTAACCTCATGATCAAGCCTAAGAATTTGAAGAATGTCTTGTACTTGAAGTAGTCTATCATCATATGGAATGAGGTCCACATTTTCTGGTCTGGTGATGCGAAGAACCTTTGCAATGTATTCTGGATTGATGGAGAATTCTATTCCTCTTACCCAACATTTCAACTCTACTCCGATGCATTTGGCATTATAGTAGAATTCCTTAACCAATTCATCAATCGAGTCTTCGAAATTCCTGAACAGGTCAGCCTAATCTCTTGCTTCAAAAATCCTAAGGATAAATGTTGTTCCCAAGGTATCAAATTGTACTACACATTCCACAATAGTAGGAGCATCTACAAAAATGCTTGAGTAAGTTTGTGAATCAAGAGGAGTCCTGAATCTCTCACTGTTTGAGTCTTGAGACGACTAAGATGAGCGTCGAGTCCGCATAGCAACAGGGGATGGAACATCAATTACAATCTCTTTTCCTTTAGAGGAATGGCATGACATCTGCAAAAGAGGAAACACACAGCAGAAAACCAAGAGCAAAAGACACAAGACATAAACATCAACTTGATTAGATTCAAGTTAGTCAAAGAAATGAATACACATTGATATTTAGAGAAATATATCACTCAACCACAGAGCAAGAACCAAGTCAACAACATGTAAACATGAGAAACATTATTGCATTGTGTATAACTAGTGACAAAATATGATAAATGTGCAGGCACAGCAGAGAACAGTGTAATCTATGAACACCACAAAGTTTCAAGTAACTGTCATTGTGACAATCTCCTATGAACATGGCATGCACAAAATAGCATAGGCAAGATACACAACCCAACAATGGGAATCAACCATGAAAATAAGCAAATCAGGAATTAGATTAACAACTCCAACAAAACCCATATAAACAAACTCAACACAGTAGACCCAACCTATATCCAAAACAACACATAACTCAAAACCCAACAATCAACAAAAAATCCAAGAAAACAAGGTTATAGGCATGAAATACTTAGTGAAAATAAGAAAACCCATACCTTTTCTTGAAGGTTAAAGTTGAGATGTTGAAGAAAAATGGAATTTTTTGAGAGGAACACGGTGAGGTTGAGAAGGGGTTGAAAGGACAAGACAATGAACTATTAAAAATGTTCAAGGGAAAACTGAAAAGGTTTAAAAACTGACCAAGAAATGCAAAACACGCATTTTTCACGATTGAGTTAAGTCGTAGACAAGTTGCCAGGTCAAGCC
The DNA here is from genome assembly GCF_001633185.2 of Quercus lobata. Classification (NCBI taxonomy): domain Eukaryota; kingdom Viridiplantae; phylum Streptophyta; class Magnoliopsida; order Fagales; family Fagaceae; genus Quercus; species Quercus lobata. Next base: position 76,444,175 of record NC_044907.1, read on the forward strand.
GCGAGACACTTGAGATGAAATTTTTAAAAAAAATTGTCTAAGTGTTTTTCACGATTGGAAGTTCCACCTGCGAGAAAGTCACGAAGGAAGCCGTGAAAATTTCTGTGTAACCCTCACGACTAGAGCTTCCACCCGCAAACAAGTCACCATTGTAAGTCGCGAGAAACCTTAAAACCCAGATTTTGAGAAATTTTCTAAGTATTTTTTGCGACTAGACTAACTCGCAACCAAGTCGCCAGAGCAGGGCAACACTATTTTTGAAATTTTTGACAATTTTTTTTTTTGCAAAAACAAAATTCTTTCCAAAAACAACTAAAACACTCAAAAATCTTTTTTTGTTTGATCAACAAAAATTGAGCATGTGAAAACACATTTAATCAAGTACAATCACATAAATGAATATGACATTTGTTGAACATAGACATATGTGATGTGTGTGGATATCAATAATGAGATAGTCCTTAGTCTAATGTGAAGCTTCAATGATCAATTCAACCAAGCCATACACAATTAGCACTAGATAAAGTGACTTATCTTAATTATAGAAATATGCATATATGACCTCCCACATAACTTGATAATATAACTTTGAAGCTTTTCATTTGGCTCCATATACTTCAAATCGTTTGATCTTTTTGAATCATCACATCTTATTGTGAGATTGATGCTTGAAATTTTTGATATTTCAATTGAAGAGAAAGCCTTTGGCTTTTTGGGCATCACTCATTTAATTTTAATTCGCTTTCCCTTTTTCGTAGTCAAATACTAGTATGTGCGATAGGCTTTTGCAGCTCATTATCTCTTTTGATTTGGAGATTTACATTTGTTGAGCTCTTTAAGCAAAAACAATAAAATAAAAGAGTGGGAAGATATATAGGCACAAGTCTATGCATGTCTCAAGATCAACAAAACCATTGACTAATCACTCATAACAAGTTTGAAGATCTATTTACAACAATCACGTAGAAGTCAAGATTTCTCCCACATTGATATGAGTGCATAGGGAACATGCTACGCTCGTAAATGCACAAAACCATTAGTACAAAGGTACAAGGCAAAATATGTTTATGACAAAACACAATAATGTTGATCAAACTTTTTGGATTTTTTTATGTGTTTTTAGATTTTTGACACAAAAGCAAGAAAAGATTGATCAAAAGCAACAATGTAAAAACATTTAAAACAAATGCAAACAAACAAACAATTTTCAACTCAAGCTAGCAAAATCACACAACCAAGCATAGTCATAAAACATAGGAAGTATTGATGCATAGACATGTTGTAATGCTTATGCATAAGTACCCCTCTTCACCCACACGTCACATGCGTTCGGGGTGATATCCCTATAGGATTGGGTACAAGTGTTAGGGCTTTCAAACCTTTTGATGAAGCTTGCCAAGCAGGTGGTGAATGCATCAATCATCTTCATCACATCCATCACTCCGAAATTAGCATCTCGACCTTTGGAATGCCGAATAGCCGAATTCCTTTTGTCATCACTTGGTCCTCTTAACCTTTGATCCCTTGCATTCTTCAATGCACTAAGCTTATGACAATTTGGTATGGTGTGCCCTTGAAGTCCACAGTGATGGCAGAAATGGTTTGTTCTTGAACCTCTTTATGATTTTGGAAGTGATTTTCCTTTAGCTTCAAGTCTGACAACTGATTGATTACAGGGCTTATTCAACACCTATTGGTCAGCCACATTCTTCTTCTTCTTCTCCACATTTACTTTCTCAACAATAGGCGCAACTACAACCATTTCTTTTGCTTTCACAAACTTTACTTCCTTGGAGATATTCATAGCTGAACTACTCTCTCTACTTTGGCATTTGCTTGACCCACCTCAATCTCAAGAAATTTTATCTTTGAGTAAGCTGTAGTTAGCTCTCCATTCAGCATCTCTATTTCACATTTGGCCTCGTTATATCGCACTAGGAGACTTCTATAGTCCTCTGCCTTTTTCATCTTTTTAGCAGCTGCCTTAGCCACCCTTGCATATTCTCCTGACTTCTCAATGAGGGAATTGTAGTTTTCTTGAAGGCCCACATTACTTTCATCTTCTTCAACATCCAATTCTTCTACAACTCACTATGCTCCCCAAGCTCTGCTACAAGCAAACTCAAGTCCTCCTAAAACTCAACATGATCAGTAGTCATAAAAGAGAAGTAATTCCCTTCTCTGTCACAGCTTTCCACCGAATCAAAATTGAAAGAGTCTAAGTCACTAAGAGTGGTGGCATACACCTTGCCCTTCATTATCAAATAATTAGGACATTCTTTCTTGAAGTGTCCATGCCCATTGCACTCAAAGCAAGTGATTCCTCGAGTAGATTGGGACTCCTTTCCATCTTTCCTTTTGAATTCTTTTTTCTCCTTTCCAGCACTTTGGAATTTCCCTTTATCACCAAATTTTCCATTGTTCTTGAATTTCGAGAATTTCCAGAAATTTTTCACAAGGTAAGCAACATCTTTTTCTACAACATCCTCATTCGATGAGTCGTGAGTCTCTACCCTTTCATTAATATCTTAAGTGCAAGAGATTTGCTCTTCCTTTGTGTGGGCAATGACAACTCATAAGTCTGAATCGAGCCAATTAGCTCTTCGACTTTGATACCATCAAGGTCCTTACTCTCTTCAATCGCTCTAACCTTGGCACGGAAGCTTTCTAGCAATGACCAAAGGATCTTCCTCACTATCTTGGAATCCTCTGTTTTCTCGCCCAAATTAAACTTGCTAATGACCACTTTATTCAGCTTACTATAGAAGGAGTCAAAAGACTCGTTCTCACTCATTTTCAACTCCTCAAACCGGGTGGTCAGCATCTGCAACTTACTGTCTTTCACTTTCTTCGTTCCTTCATAAGTGGTCTCCAATATCTGCCATGCCTTCTTGGCAATAGTGATGTGAGATATCCTGTGGAACTCATCTAGAGATACATGACAAAAAATAGTGTTTAGTTCTTTACTATTCGCATTAGACATTGCGAGAGATACCTTATCCCACATGGATTTGACAGCCTCTGGCCTAGTCCATCCAATATGAATGGCATCCCAAACAATTTCATCTATTGAACATAAAAATGCCCTCATTTAGATTTTCCAAAAGGTATAATTGCTACCATCAAAATATGGTAGTGCATTAAAAGATTGAGACCGGTCCATCTCATAGAGGGGTTAAGAATTGCACTAAGGTATTTAAACCAAAATGAGTGCACCCGTTCTGATACCCATTGAATGTTCAATTAGTGTATAAAACGACTTGAACATTAAGAACGCCAATTCACAAATTACTAATTCAAGCTTATCAAACAATATATGTGCGGAACATGAACATAAGCTAAAATAGAATTGACAAAACAATCTAAACCAAATAAAATCACAACGACAGCAAAAATTAAATGGCAAAGATTAAGGGAAGAGAGATTCAAACACAAGGACAACACGACGATGTGTTATCGAAGAGGAAACCAAAGTTCTCAGTGTAAAACCTCTCTGATGTGAACCCCGTCAAGAATAACGAGACCCAACAACGAAAGGGAACCCAAGATCGTTCTCTAGACATATTCAAATGGGAGACCTCAACCCGTTGTTTATAACAAACAAGAACCTCAATATAAGGAAGACGCCACAAACGGTGGTGGAAACTCCGTTTGATAAGTCGAGATGAACGCCTCGGGAATTCCCGATAAGTTCGAGTAGTTTTTCAAAGAACCAAAGAGAATAAACCTCATAAGTTTTACCAATAATCTCTGAAAAACGTTTACAGGCTTAGATGACTATTTAAGGGCTCCTTAAAACTTGACAAACAAGAAAATATATTCTAAAAAACTCCTAATTGATACCTAACCATATTAGGAATAAAGTTTGACCTAAAAAGTATTAAATGCACCTAAAAACAATGAAATAAATAACCTAAACCTCGAATAACGTTTTTTACATAGACCCAAAATATTTCATGCCAATTCTTAGCCTTGACCGATCCTTCTAGAACTTGAATCAAGGTGATGATTTTTTGTTGCCCACGTGGATCATGCTCAATGGGCCTCCACGAGTTTGCTTGAGCCCATAACTCTTGGATAAGTCCGTTAAGTACATCCTTGAACTTCTTTGCTCGTGCTCTTTTAACTGGCTCAATTGGTACCTGAACGAGATCCTTCGAAGCGGTGCCTTGATCTCCATCATCTCCATCTTGATAGAAAACCCTGATCCAACATTTATAAGTGAAACACAAACCAAAGGTATAAGTAACACCTTGACCCCATGATTATAATTGAATCACGAACCAAAGGTATAAAGTTTGAATGCTACAAGGAAGAATCTTGATAAGTTCACAGTTCTTGAAGAACCAAAAGAAGAGCAAAGCCTCACCTTTTTTTATTTTATTCAATAATTTATAAAAAAAAGCATTTATAGACTTAGATGACTATTTAAGGGCTCCTTAAAACTTGACAGACAAAAAAATATATTCTAAAATAACTCCTAATTGATACCTAACCATATTAGGAATAAATTTTGACCTAAAAAGCATTAAATGCACCTAAATACAATGAAATAAATCACCTAAACCTAGAATAACGTTTTTTACATAGATCCAAAATATTTTATGTGAATTCTTAGTCTTGACCGGATCCTTCTAAAACTTGAATCAAGGTTGAAAGTTCAAATATGTGTATAAACACCCTTGAACGTTTAAACCCCCAAATTACAACTTAACCAATTCAAGCATTATGTCAAACAACAAGTGTGCGGAAAATTAACATAAGCTATAATATAGAATCGGTAAAACTATCTAAGCCCAATTAAAATCACAACCCATAGCAGATAATAAAAAGGTAAAGATAAAGAGGAAGGAAGATGCAAACACAAAGACAACACGCGATGTGTTATCGAAGAGGAAATCGAAGCCCTCAATGAAAAACCTCTCCGCCGCCCTCCAAGCGGTAAACAATCCACTAGAAAATATAGTTGGGATACATAGACAGCAATAGACCCTCCAAGCCTAATCTACCTAGTGCACCTAAGCCCTCTAAGCTTCTTGCTCCAACGAGGTTGCGCCGAACCTTTTTCTTTTCTAGCTTCCCGGATTCCGCTACTAGATCGTAGCATTCGCCATCCTTGGCATCTTCCAATACTTCCCAGAGCTCCAAAAACACTCAACACTCTAAATTGGTGTGGGTAGTGTTTAGATAGAAATCTCCTCTCAATAGGTATGACAATGAGAGAGGGAATGAGAAGAGACTACAAAGGTTTCTCTCTAAGAATGAGTAGCTCTCTCTATCTGGGTGGGTGTTTTGAAGAAACCTCTCTTAGGGTTTTTCTTTCTGAATAGCCACACCTATTTTGTGGGAATGAGGGGTATTTATACTAGTGTGATAGTGGAATGTGAAAAGTCAGTTTTTCCCAAAATAGGGTTGGCTGGCGACTTGACCTCGCGACTTGACTGAGTCGCGAGTTCAAGCCGCGAGCTAACTTAATGGCCAGTCTGGATTTTTGTCCTGTAGTGCTCCAGGTGGCATAACTATTCAGCTCCCCTGCATGCTCTGCGCATGTGCAACTTTTGGCGGCTTGCAAGCCGCGTGTCCTAGCCACGAGTCTCTGCTTCACTGCACTATCTTGAGCATTTCTTCACACTCTCTCACACACTACCCTTACATGATTCCCACCTAAATACAGGGTTTCTAAGTGCTGTATTACAAGTAAATTTGTCACGGAATAAAACCAACACATGGTTGATTAAATTCAACCTTACAATCTCCCACTGTGGCTATTCCGTGACAAAACACCCTAAAACAGACTCTAGACTTAAACATGAGTTTGGGAACAATGGCAAAACTCACTCACACCTAAATTTAGAAGCTGTGAAGCTCTTGAATCATATGACCATAAATCTCCTGAAACACAACAATACACCATGATCATTGTAAGCAGAAAATCGTGAAATGCATATGAAACAGGCAATATGTGATCAAGCAAAGATGAAGTTAAGAAACAAACCATGGTTTAATCAACCAAGTAATCACTACAAGGTAGTAACCACAATGTTCATTCACACTTGGAATGAACACAAGGACATACAAGCTAACAAGCACAAGGAAAGATACTTGTATGCTCAACACTCAACCAATGCATAATACACAAAGTATATGCATCTAGGAACAATCCTACAAGGGCACAAGAGTGACAGTACTTAACAAGAAAATGCATGACATTTAGTTAAAAGTACTGATTTAACAAAGTATAAAGGGCTGCATACAAGCATGGTACAGACCATAAAGCCTACAAATATAAACCCTAAAAGCTTACAAAAGCAACATGGGTACAAACCACAAAATACAAAATATAAACTTAAACAATATAAACTAAAAGTGCTTAAAGTTTCTCCCCTTCAAAGTGATGAGAGGTTGTGATGCACTTGGAACATATATACTTGTAACCTGAAACACTTGCACAAAACACATTAGACCCTCAAGGTAAAGCAAGTAATAAAATGACAAGTATAATGTAACAAGTAAATTGCGATCAATTAAACATGATATGAAACATGTGAGCAACTTGATCATACACCAAAACAGTCATATAGAAATGACTACAATGATCACATAGCAAAGCAAATGATCATCCGAACATGCATTCAATGAAGCACAATAGCATAGGGATATATGCATGTCCAAAGCACAAACATGATGCAATGAGAACAACAAAGCATAACTCAAAGCACCACAAAGCCAACAAGAAAACAAATAGAACAAAGTTTTCTAGTTAACACAATGTCTTCTCCCCCTTGGTATATGCATCTCCACTATGGAAAATCTCTTCCCCTACAAATGTGCATGAGAAATAGAATTTCTCCCCCTAAGGATGTGCACAAGAGTCATATAGAAATGACAAAACACTCCGATATATACTCTCTAGAGTATACTCTCCCCTTTTTTATCAGGAATAGACAAAGGGTCAAGAAGAAATGAGGGCAAGAGATGAAGGAACGAACAATGATAATGATGCATGAGGAGTGCAAGATAAATTTTTGCGAGTCGCGAGTGAGTCGCGAGCAAGCCGCGAGTCGCGAGTTTCAGTCTTAAGTACATCCTTGAACTTCTTTGCTTGTGCTCTTGTAACCGGCCCAATTGGTACTTGAACAATATCCTTCAAAGCGGTGCCTGTACTTGAACAAGATCCTTCGAAGCAGTGCCTTGATCTCCATCATCTCCATCACTCTCCACCGCCCTCCAAGCGATCAATAATCCACTAAAGAATGAAGTTAGGATACATGAACAGCAAAAGACCATCCAAGCCTAATCTACCTAGTGTACCTAAACCCTCCAAGCTTCTTGCTCCAATAAGGTTATGTCGAACCTTTGTCTTCTTTAGCTTATCGGATTTCGCTATAACCTATAGTATCAACCAATATCAATTGGTCCCTTCCTAACTGCTTCCCAAACACCAAATAGCCTCCTCATAGATATGGGTATGGTAAGAAAAGGTTTTGGCTAATGTACCTCTCAAGGATTTAACAATGGAGAAGGTGAAAGTAGAGGAATTTAGAGAATCAAAGGATGAAGATTGTGGATGAGTCAATCTTATTTTTCTCTAGTTCTCTTTCAAAATTCTCTCTAGAAGCTCTCTACATTTCATGGGTATAAGGGATATTTATATTGGTGTGTGTATAAAATACGAAGAGTCAATTTTTCCCAAACTGAGAAGATTGGCGACTTGGCCTCGCAACTTGACTGAGTCGCGAAAGACTGGACTTTTTGTTCTATAGTGCTCTAGCTAACTTGACTGTTCAGCTCCTCTGCATGCTTCACTTGTGGGCATCCTTTGGCGACTTGCAAGCCGCGAGATCCAGTCGCGAGTCCCTTACTGAGTGCACAATCTTAAACTTTTCTTTGCACTCTCTCACACACTACCCTTACATGATTCCCACCTAAATATAGGGTTTCTAAGTGCTGAATTACAAGTAAATTGGCACAGAATAAAGCCAACAAAATGGTTGATTAAATTCAACCTTACAACCCTCATACCCATGAAATGTAGAGAGCTTCTAGAGAGAATTTTAAGAGAGAAACCCTAGAGAAAAACAAGATTGATTCATCCACAATCTTCATCTTTTGATTCTCCAAATTCCTCTACTCTCGCCCTCTCCATTGACATATCCTTGAGAGGTATGTTTAGCCAAATCCTTATCTCACCATACCTATATCAGTGAAGAGATATTTTGGTACTAGGGAAGCAGTTCAGAATGGACCAATTCATTTTGGTTGATGCAATGGGCGATTATGGGATCTAGTGAGCTAGAGAAGACAAGGTTCCGTGTAACCCTGTTGGAGCAAGAAGCTTGGAGGGCTTAGGTGCACTAGGTAGATTAGGCTTGGAGGGTCTTCAGCTATTCATATATCCCAACTTTATTCTCTAGTGGATTATTGACCACTTGGAGGGTGGCGAAGAGGTTTTTCACTGAGTACTTCGGTTTCCACTTCGATAACACATTGCCGTGTTATCTCTGTGTTTGCATCCTTCTTCCCTTGCTCTTTACCATTTAATTGCTGTTCTGATTATGTTTAATTATGGTTTAGAGTGTTTTACCAATTTGGATATAGCTTACATTTCATATTCCGCACATATATTGTTTGATTATAAGCTTATGTTGGTAATTTTATATTTGGGGGTCTAAACGTTCATAGGTGTTTTACACACTATTTGAACTTTCAACATAAAACAACAATATCAAAGATTTGGTTTTATGCTGGGACAGTCTACCATGAAAGTTATTTTCTTACTTAGATGTCTAATGAAAAAATATAGAGGTTCTAAAGATCTTCATATGGTCTTTATTGACCTAGAGAAAACATATAATTAATATTGTCCCTAGATAGGTTATGCAGTGGGTTTTGGAAAAGAAAGCATTTTTAAAAGTATATTAAGTTGACTAAGTATTTGATAAAGCTATAACTAGTATGAGAACAAGTGGAAATTTCACAAGTGAGATTCTATCGCTATAGATTTGCATCAAGGATCAATATTTAGTACATATCTCTTTGCACTAATGAATGAAGAGCTCACTAAACCAATAGCCAACCTTGACTAATTAATTTAGTAAGGATCTATAGTCGAGCACAAAAAGTGTTAGGACTAAGGTCTTTTTGTTGTCATTGTTGTTGTTATATTCCTATTGTATACATCCCATGTACCAGGGTTGTGCTATTATTTGTGACCTTTTAAAGGGAATCATTAACATACAATGGATGAGAAGATGACCAGCCATTTCCTTGTTGGCCTTAAAATGGTAGGCTAGTTTGCAATGTTGTTCATAATAACTTCGTATTTTATTAAATAGTAAATACATGGCATTATCATTAATTGTTTCCTTCCACCTATCTACATGTAATCTTGAAATGGAAATTTTCTTCAATACATTTCTAACAACTACAAATACTCCTTATGCTTTGGATCGAGTGAGAAAAAAATACCATCCTTCTAACCTATGGCCATGGAAGAAAAGAATCATGTTTAATGGACCAAAAAACATGATTAGAAACTTTTATTAAACACAAAAAAATCATGATTTGAAAATTGGAATCGTGATTTTTGACCCTAAACATGCTAGCTTTAAACATAATTGCCACGTAACAATCTCACTAATGATGTGTAACCTTAAGGGTCACAATCTAAAAAATTTAATTTTGAAAGATGGAAAATCAAAATTTCCAAAATTTTAAGATGTCTAACAAATTGTTAACTAGTCTAATTTGGAGGTTTAGAAACTCTTAAAGTATCCCATGAATCACCCAATACAAAATTGGGTCTATTACATAATCATTTTGTTAAATTATGTTAGACTAAGACCGCTAACCCCCCATTTTAAGCTAATTTTTCATTTAAAAATTCACCAAAAAAAAAAAACTTGGCTATCAACCAAATCCCAAATCAAATGATAGAACCAAAAATAATTAGGGCTTACTTGAGTTCAGTACGTGGTGGTTACCATTGATTGGCAATCTTGGGCGGCATGCTTAAAAAAAAAAGGCAACTTCAAAATAAAGTTGTCCACGTAACTGGTTTTTTTTATATAATTTCTAATAACTCATAAAAATGAAAAGAAAATTATTAATTTACATTATACTATCAAAGTAAAACAATAATTTTTAAAAGGAAAAAGCCAACATTTTATCTAGAAAGAGATAAAAAAAAAAAAAAAAAATGTTGAGTTTTACAAGAGCTTATTCATTTACAACACAAACTAACTTTAATTCCCAAATGCCAAAAAGATATCTTATGCACCGAGCGCATACAAGAGTTTTGCCCGATCCCATATTCAATACAATCCATTTTATTAAATGAGAGAGTCACTTTTCGAATATAGCTAAGGATATGGCCAAGTACAACAAACTAACTTGTTAAAAGCATTTTTTCAGGCAACACATGCCATTGACAAGCTTTTTCCTATTTTTTTGATTTATTATCAAAACAAGGGAAATATACAATGAAATCCAAGCACCTATTCCTGAAACGTGAATCATTTGCAAATACTAACCTCCAAACTTCCACAAATACCACTAACCTTATTTATAAGCCAAAATATTACAATTCCAAATTAAATCAACTATTCCAAACCACACAAGTACATCACATCAAAACCAATGTTCAAAGCTCACAACAAACCCACGACCCAATATAACATTTGCAATATTCAATTCAAAACTTTGACATCAATCTTTGCTATTAGATGATAGCTGATTCCACAATATTTGCACATGCACATCAGTTACCATGGCCACTATTAATGTAAAAATAAATTCAAAAAGAAAATCAATGGTTAAATAGTTATTTGGGAAAAAAAGCTATAAGGTTGAATTTATTCAACCATGTTTTGACTTTATTACGTACCAAATTTGCTTGTAGTTCAGCATTTAGAAACCCTGTATTTCAGTGGGAATTATGTAAGGGTTGTGTGTGAAAGAGTATGAAGAATTGATCAAGAGTGTGCATCAAAGAGGCTACTCACGACTAGAGCTCACGACTGGCGTTTCGCTAGAATGAGGCACACATGTGGAGCATGCAAGAATTTAAAGGATTAGGATAGCTGGATCACTACAGGACAAAAAGTATAGTCTGACCATTCTGTTTTCTAGCTATTGGAACTCACAACTCATCCTAGTCGTGAGTGACTCACCAGAAGACCCTATTTTGTAGAAAAATGACTTTCACATTCCTCTCATACCTTACTATAAATATCCTTACACCCACGACATGTAGAGAGCTTCTAGCGAGAATTTTGAGAGAGAAACCCTAGGGAAAAACAAAATTGACTCATCCACAATCTTACACATTTGTTTCTCCAAATTCCTTTACTCTCAGCCTCTCCTTTGTCATACCCTTAAGATGATCTTTAGCTAAATCCTTACCTCACCACATTCATAGTTGTGAGAAGGTTCTTAGTGTTTGGGAAGTAGTTCAAGAGAGAATCAATTCATTTTGGTTGATGCAATGGGCTAATTAGGCGTAACCCTGTTGGAGCAAAAAGCTTGGAGGGCTTAGATGCATCGAGTATATTAGGCTTGGAGGGTCTATTGCTATTCATGTATCCCAACTGATTTTCTAGTGGATCATTTTACTGCTTAGAAGGTGGCGAAAAGATTTTTTGCCGAGTTCTTTGATTTTCTCTTCGATAACATGTCTTGATGTTATCATTGTGTTTGCTTCTCTCTTCCACACTCTATTCCTTTTAATTGTTGCTATGTTTGTGTTTTGCCAATTTGGGTATTGCTTATATTTATCATTCCACACATCAATTGTTTGAATACAAGTTTGTATTGGAAAATTTGTTTTTAGGGGTCTAAACATTCACAAGTGTTTTATACACTAAGCGAGCTTTCAAAAACAATACATATAAGAATAAAATCTTGATGAAAAAGAAAACAATTGCTCTACAACTTTGTCGAGAATTCATCATGCCTTCATTTTCATAATTCTTTTAAAATACATGTCTATGGATCACATAAGCACCTGTACTCGTTAGCCATATTCTTTGCCATAAAAGTTTGAGATAGATCAGTGATGGTTGTGGAGTGGAAGAAGGAAACTAATCTAGAGTTTTGAGAGAAAAATAACACTATGGAGAAACTTAAGGTCGCTAAAACTAAATACAAATTGATGAGATTGAGCTTTTGGATTTCAAATTTATTTCATGTTTTTGAATCTTGACTATATATAAATTAAATTTATTTGTGTTTTTCCAATTAATTCCTTTTTTTTTTTTTTTCAACTAGAGTTAAATTTATGTGGGTTTTTTCGTTTTTTAATTTAGGAAGTTGAATCAAAGTTGTTTTAAATGTGTCACCTTTTATTATTGGTTGGGACTACTCGAGACCTAGGTCTTAATAATTTCTTTTTAAAAGGACCTAACAGCATATAAAATTGGAAAGAAATTCTCAAGAAAGAACTTACTTAACTACACAAAAAATCATCCAACTTCTACACACCTTATCTAACCCATATAATGGTTTTGAAATCTAGACCGTTTAAAGAACTGGCAAACAAAGGGGTTTAAAATTTTTGACATGGAACCGAGGTTGAACTGTGATGATGTCATAATTAATTTAAAAATTATTTGAAATATAAATTAATAAAATAAATTAGTATAAGTAGAAAAAATGACTAAAATAGTCAAGAAAATAAAAATAAAAGCCATCTTTCAAATGTATTTTTATATCAACGGAATATTATCAATTGTTAAAAAAACAATAATAAAAAAATTATTAATTTACATTATACTATCAAGACAAGATAGAATTATCTTATAGACAAAAAATATTTTTATGCAAATGTGTATAATATTTGCACTTGTTTAATCTATAATATAAATTTTAATTTACAATAACACATGAATTTAACATATGAATACGTGGAAACATGGCTACATGTCCAACCTTTTCATTGGGAAGGGGTAGTGTTTGCCATATTGGTAGACAACTTTATTAGAAAAAGAAAAAAAAAATCTTATATTTTTTTATTTCTTTTGGTTTTGCCACTTCGGGTACCAATGAAAGAAGAAGAAAGGAAACCCCAAACAAGCAAGAAGAATAAACGCAGAAAGAAAACACAGAAGATTGGAGAAGAAGGAAAACTGGAAAACGCAGAAGAAGAAGGGTAAAGATAAGGTTTGTGCTTTTCATTTCTATTTTATTTTGTGGACTTGGTGTGTTTTGGGATTGCATTTTTGGATTTGTGGCAAGGATGAGAGATAAAAAGCTAGAGTTCAACGGAGAAAATGGCATAACGTCAATGGCCCATCTTTTTTTTTTTTTTTTTTTTTCTCTCTAGCTTCACCCTAACCCATGAGACCAGCCATGGTTCTCAAATCTGGGTTCACACGGTTCATTGTATTTTTTGTACAGAGTGGGTTTTGGGTTTAAAAAACCGTTTCAAGAGGTAGTTCTTCATTAACCAAGTCAGACCATACTGTCCAGTCCAGATTTTGATACCATTAATAGAACTATGATAAAAAAAAAAAATAAAAAAAAATAAAAAAAAAAACTCCAACACTCAAATACTCAGACCGAACCAAATGGTAAAAACCGGGGGAAAAAATATAAAAATCCAAACAAATAGGGAGAAAAATTATTGTTATCTTTTCCTAGCACCTAACATGCCACTGGCAGCCCTGGCGACCCGGGTAGCACTGGTAGGCTGGTAGCCCTTGTGGCCCTGGTGGCCCTGGCAGCCCTGGCCTTGGTGGCCCTGGTGGCCCTAGCGGCCCTAGATCCCCTTTGTCCCCTTTAGCCCTAGCGGCCCTAGTGGCCCTAGCGGCAATAGATGGAATATTAGATCAATTAGCAACAACGATTCTAGAATTGATCTAAGATTCAAGCTATTGTCCCCCATTACTAGGTTCTTGAAAGATTATATACAAATCTTTCTTTCTCCCTAGTGGAACTGCTTTTAATATGTATCTTTAACCTTTTCGAGATTTACATGAGCTAAATAAGTGACGAATTATATATGTTTGTCTATATGTTCTTGTGCCTTATATATAGTATAGTATATATACTACAATAATTTGGTTCTATTCGTACAATTATTCTTAAGAGTAGATACTAAACCTTTGATTTGACAAGAACGGTGGACACATTTAGCGTGTCAAATATTCTATAGAACTAAAATCTGCAATAGTGTAATATAAGGATAAACTAAAAGGGGTATCAAATTCTGAGTAGATTGAAGAGCTGGCCCTTTTTTATGATACAATTACTTAACATCATTCCATCTTCTCGGATGCTTTTAAGATTTTTCTAGGGAGCCAGCGGAAAGATTAATCAGCATCACATGACAAAAAATAACAACCTCTAATTATACAATTGTTAAATTGTATACCCAACTAATACATCTAAGGGCAAATCACTTTAGAACATGAAACACAAATTTGTCGAGCTAATCCCAAATTTCTTTACATTAACTGTGATGATGCAAAAAATAAACAGTTGAGCTCCTCGTCATAGTGGATGGACGATGTTGTGAATGGGGTTGCCTTTGTGGATGAGAAACCTACGAAATGAATTGAGTGAAAGAGTAACACACCGGTGTGGTGCCAGCCAAACCGCCACCAATGCTTAAGTCAATAAGGGAGAAAGATTCTAGAGAGAAAATGAGTAGAGAATGATTTCATAGAGTATTTGTGTGTACCTTTAGCTTCTATTATCTTCTCTTTTATAGTTGTATGCCTTATTAGTGGGCAATGATGTGTCGCAATTATGCTCAATGGCTAGTGTGTTACAAAATCTTTTTCTAGAGGCCACAGCATATTTTTTAACCGTTGGTCCATCAGTTACATTTTGCCATCAATGATCGTAATAAATGCGTAACGTCTTCTCTGGGTGAATGACGATCTTTGTATAATGATGACCATAAATTTCTAGTTCATCAGCTACCACCTTGTTCGTTATCTCTTCTTTTAGACGAGATAAAAACAAATTCGTTTGACGCTTCGCATTCTGTGTGTTGCGCATTTATGATGATTTGATGTTTGGGTGGTTGGGCACCACGGATACGGCTAGAATGTGTTTCATGTGCGAACATGTCTCGGTTTTCCCACATGAGTTTTGGCCACTTGTTTTACGTTTTTTCCTCCTCTTTACTTTCTTCTGTATTTTTCCTTATTCAGTTCTCTGTTTTAGGGTTTGTTTCTCCTTCAAGCTTCCTTTCTCTGTTCTACATTTCCTGGTAAGTCCTTCATGCTTCTTCTTCTTTTCTGGTTCTTCCATGGTAGATTATTCTGCTATTAGAACGGATTGTCCTTCCATAACCTTCTTTTTTGCTCATATAGGTAGTTTACTTGAGTCTATAGAGGGGAAGCGTCTTAAGGGGATCAGTTCCTTCACAAGGAAGGATTGTCCGTATACTTCTATCCTTTCTTCCTTGTTTCCTTTAGTTTCTCATTCTGCTGAGGTAGCTAGGTTGTTGAGGATGTCTGAGGTAAGGTCAAGCGACCTAGAGATAAGGTTATCCTCGTCTGATGATCATGTGGTCTCAAAGGCCACTTCTGTTTCTACCCTCTATAAGGCCGAAACATCTCATGTTCTCTCTCCGAAAAGGAAGAGAAGTGTATTAGGAATAGATTTCAGTTCCTTGATTTTGTAAAAATTAGGATCTTAAGTGACAAAGAAAGAGCTTGTCGCTTGTATGCTGATGATGTTTGTTTCTACGAGGCCGATTTTACTAATGGCCTTTGTTTTCCTGTCCATCCCTTTGTTAGGGAGCCTTTTTCCTATTTGCATCTTGCTCCGGCGTAGTTGGCGCCTAACTCTTGGCGAATCCTTGTTTCTTGCATGGTGGTATGGATGTCTGCCAATGAGGGTGATGTCATAATGAGGGGTGAATTCCTCCATTTTTATTTTCAGAGGAAGTTTAAGGACCCTGGCTACTATGAATTTAAGCTATGGGATAGGGCTTCTAGGTTAATTCTTGATTACCCCTCGTCTCTCCGAAACTGGAAGCCAAATTTCCTTTTTATCTCTGGAAGTGGTTGGGAGTTCGTCCCTGGTGAGGACTTGGGCAAAGCCCCCAAGTTTTTTCATAGTTGGGGAGTTCCCGTGTCTGGTGCATCTTCCTTGTCTTTTTAACTATTTTTCCCTTTTTCTAGGAGTGACAGTGACAGGTGACTTACTCGTATTCTTGTTTTGCAGTTGCCTAGCACCCTCGTCTAAAGAAGAGGTACCAGCTTTATGTTTAAAAAGTAAGGGAATATTTGGAGAGCGTCAAGGATTTTGACGAGATCGTCTCTCCTCAATCTTTATTTCTTCATTTCTTGGGCCCAAAACCGCCTACTAAGGTTCAGAAAGACTTGGAAGTTGTGAACAAGAGTAAGTGCTTCTTTTGCTTTTGTCTTCTTCTTATCTCTCATTCTCTCTCTCTCTTTTTGTTTTTTTGTTTTTTTTTTTTTTACGTTTTTTTCATCTTTTCAGGAATGAAAACTAGGTTTAGTAAGAAAAAATTAGCCGAAGTTCAAGAGAAGAAGGCCAAGGGCGAGACCGTTAGTGGCCTTTTGTCCAAGAAGAAAGCTGGTGATGTCTTAAGAAAGATCCCACGAAAACGGCTCCTCCTGCCAAGCGCCCTGCCTCTCCCACTTCCTCACTGGAGATGATTGCCTCTGGTGGAGAGGAGATTAGGAAAAGGAGGAAATCTGGTGGTAAATCTTTCCTTCCTACCTTCTAAGATGATGCTAACGCAACAGCTTTGAAGGCCCACGAGGCACTTTCTATGGACAATCCTGAGTCCTCTGATGGTAAAGTCATCCAGTGAGGTGATGTCATCTCACACTCAGAAGCTTGTGCAGGTAAGCTTTGTAGGCTGCCTTTACTTCTTCTTTTCCTTTGCTTTATTTCTGCTAAGGAAGGTTCTTTGTAGGCTTTGGGAGAGTCTCTATTCATCTCTAGGAAATTCGTGGACTTGGAAAAGAAGGTGGCGACATCTGAGCCTCTAATCAAGTCTTTATCCACTGAGAGTGAGACATTCAAGAATAAGGATGCCATCCTCGTTGCCGAAGCTAAGAATGACAAGGGGCGTGTGGCAACCTTGGAGAAAAGCCTACAAGTGGAGAAGGACTTCTGCAAGCTGAAGGACAAGCAGATTGGTGACCTGGAGTTGAAGCTACAGAAATTTGGGGCCACGGTGGTACAAGATTTTAAAGACTTTGACAAGTACTCTGACAAATTATACAAGTACTATTTGGAGGGCTTTGATCTTCTCGTAAAGTGGATGGCAAAGCATTAATCTGGCTTGGATCTTTCTGGCTTGGCTATTGAGGACATTGAAAAAGAGCTTATGTCTGATAATCCTTTTGAGGCTACAGCGGAGAATGTGACAAAGGAAGCCATAGACATTGTCGAAGGAATTAAGGAGGCCACTGTTGTAACCCCTGAAAACCCTGTCCCTAATGAGCAGTAATCTTTTATCTTTTCTACTTTCTTGTATTTTTTTTCCTTGAAAGTAAGAACAATATTTCTCTTTGGAGGCCGTTGTTTTGGGCAACTAAACAATTCCTTTGATGATGATAGATAGGTTTATGAATTTCCTGCTTTATTTGTAGTAAACAACTCTTTTATGCTAGGACAACCCTTTACGACGATGTTAGTTGTGTTGAGACAAATTTTATGTTTAGCCTATATTTGAGCAATTTTTTACCTTCAATCACGATGGGATGATTGAGTCATATTTGACTAGCTTAGCAATGATCTTTTGTTGTGTTTGAGCAATTTAGTGTTTTTAGTTGTGTTTGAACAGTTTTTGTTGAGTCATGTTTGAATGATGACCTTAGTTGTATTCTTTAGCTATGTTTGAACAGCTTTACATTAAGTCATGTTTAAATGATGATCTTAGTTGTAATTAAACAACTTAGTATTTTTAGCTGTGTTTGAACAGCTTTTTATTGAGTCATGTTTAAATGACGATGTTAGTTGTGTTTGAACAACTTAGTATTTTTAACGGTGTTTGAATAGCTTTTGATTGAGTCATGTTTGAATGACGATGTTAGTCATGTTTGAACAACTTAGTATTTTTAGCTATGTTTGAACAGCTTTTTATTGAGTCATGTTTGAATGACGATGCTAGATGTGTTTGAACAACTTAGTATTTTTAGCTATGTTTGAACAACTTTTCATTGAGTCATATTTGAATGATGGTGTTGTGCTTTACTCGTGATTTAGGGTTGTGGTATTGGAGTGTCTTTTAGGTTAACCATTTTTTGTTTTGTATTGAATGACGATTATGTTGGTTATGTCTAAACAAATCTAATTTAGTCGACTTTGGTAGTTGTATATGAATAACTTCAATGGCTATGATGCCATTGGTTGTGTGTGAATAGCTTCTAATTTGATATTTTAATGATAGAGATCCTTGAGACGTCTCCCAAGGATGACTCCTAAGCGTTGCACACATTTTGATAGTGACAAATCATGGATAATCATTGCTCAATACATATTGACAAGTCGTGGATAATCATTGATAAATATGCATGGATAATACTTTCATGTATTATTGATCTTATGAATGACGAAAGTAATGGTTGTCATACATACTGATATGAAGATTAAGCAACTTGAAAATGTTAAGCGTTCCTTAATGGTAGTATTTCTTCAAGTGTTCTATGTTCTTGGCCATCTAAAGACTTCAAGTAGTAGGAGCCATCTTTGGAATGACAGATTACTTCGTAGAGGCCTTCCCAGGCTGGTCCTAATTTTCCTTGAGAGGTCCTTTGTTGCCTGTGACACCTTCCTAAGGACGAGGTCTCCTGTGTTGAACCTTCTTACCCTAACCTTTCTATTGTAGTACCTGGCCATTGCTTCTTTGTGTTTGGCCATTCGCTTCATAGCTTCTTCTTTGACCTCATCAATTTGGTCCAGATTGCTGTGAAGCTCCTGTTGATCCTTCTGGTCTTCATATGTTTTGACTCAGAAGCTCGTCAGTCCTACTTCCACTAGTACGACGGCCACAATGCCATCTAAATGGTGTTTCTCTTGTTGGGACTCTTATGGTCATCCTATACACCCAAAGGACATTTTGTAGCTCTTTTGGCCATGCCTCCTTTGCCCCCTTAAGCCTAGTTTTGTTAATTTTGAGCAAGCTTCTATTCGTCACTTCTGTCTGGCCATTGGCCTGAGGGTGTCTTGGAGAAGAGTAGTGACTCTTGATTCCTAAATCTTGGCAAAATTTTCGAAACTTGGGGTCGTTGAACTGCTTTCCATTATTTGACATTATGACGTGTGGGACTCCAAACTTGCAAATGATGTCTTTCCATACAAAGCTTGTGACTTTAACCTCTGTTATCTTCGTCACTAGCTTTGCTTTTACCCATTTTGTGAAATAGTCAATTGCGACAATCAGAAACCTGAGTTGCTTCTTCCCTAGAGGGAAGGGACCCATGATATCAATTCCTTATGGGACAAAGGGCCATGGTGAGGATATGGGTATCATCATCTCTCTTGGTCTCATCTGGACATTTGCAAAGCGTTGACACTTGTTGCATGCTCTAATAATGTTGTATACATCTTTCTATAGGGTTGGCCAGTAATATCTTGCTTTGAGTGCCTTTCCTACTAAAGATCTTGCCCCAATGTGATTTCCATAGATTCCCTCGTGTATCTCATGGAGCACATAATCTGCTTCTTCAACACTGGCATATCTTAGATATAGGAGTGAATATCTTAGTCTGTAGAGCACGTCGTCAATAATGATGAAGCAAGCTACTCTGATCTGTATCTTCCTTGCTTCCATCTTATCTTTAGGGAGACATCCTTTTTTCAAATAACGGATGATGGGAGTCATCCACTTGTCTTGTTTTTTTATCTTCAAAACTTGCCCACGTTTTGTGCTTGGCTGCCCCCTTATCTTTACACATAGTTCAGAGGTTGCATTGTAGTCATCTGACAAGGCCAATCTTGCTAGGAAATCAGCTTCTATGTTTTTGGTTCTTAGGATTTGCACAAAGTCTAGGCTGTTAAAGTTCTTTAAGAGTTGTTGGACGATCTTTAAGTACTTTTGCATCCTTTCCTCTTTGGCTACGTAATCTCCCTTCACTTGTCCAATTATTAGCTGAGAATCAGCTTGGACGGTAAGATTCTTTGCTCCTAGAGCTTTTACTAGGCTTAGCCCTATTAGTAATGCTTTGTATTTTGGCTCGTTATTCATTGCTGGGAACTGTAATCTGACAGCATACTTCAATGTTTCTTTTTCTAGAGATATAAGCACTACTCCTGCTCCTCCTACTTTCCTCATTGTAGACCCATTCATTTGGACCGTCCATGTTTCCATAGGAGGTTCTTCTTCCTTATAGGGGTAAGTGAATTCAGCAATGAAGTCTACGAGCACTTAGGCTTTGATTACTACTCGGGGCCGATATTTAATATCAAATTGACCCAACTTAATTGTCTATTGGATGAGTCATCCTATTGCATCCATCTTGTTCATCGTCTTTCTTATGGGCTGATCTGTCATGACAGCGATAGAGTGTGCTTGGAAATAAGGACGGAGCTTTCTAGAGGCGACCAACAACGCGAAAGCTATCTTTTCCATCCTTGGGTAACTCACCTTTGCACTTTGAAATTCCTGGTTGGTGTAATAGACGGGCTTCTGCACGTTCCCTTCTTCTCAAATCAGTGCTGAACTTACCATAGTATTGGATACTACCAAGTAGAGGTACAGCTTCTCTCCCATCACCAAGGGACTTAGTAGAGGTGGTTTCATCAGGTATTCCTTTAACTTGGCAAGGGATTCCTCGCATTCGTCAATCCACTGAAAAGCATTTTTCAATACCTTGAAGAATGTCATGCACTTTTCCGTTGCCCTAAAGATGAATCTGTTTAAGGCTACAACCTTTCCTGTCAGGCTCTACACCTCCTTCATTATCTTTGGTGATTTGACCTTGATTATTGCTTTTACTTGTCTGGATTTGACTCTATACCTCATTGGGACACTATAAATCCCAAGAATTTTTCTGAAGCAACAAAAAAAATACACTTTGCAAGATTTAATTTCATATTGTATTTACGTAGTGTGCTGAAGGTTTCTTTGAGATCGTCCAAGTGGTTGGATTTATCCTTGCCTTTTACCAACATATCATCTACGTACACCTCCACATTCCTTCCAATCTAATGAGAGAATATGCAGTTCACCAACCTTTGGTAAGTGGGTCCTATGTTCTTTAGTCCAAATGGCATAACTTTGTAGAAGTACAACCCTTGGCTAGTAACGAATGAGGTCTTCTCTTGATCGTCTTTGTCCATGAAAATCTAGTTGTATCTAGAAAATGCATCCATGAAACTCAAGAGCTTGTGTCCAACAGTCAAGTCTACTAGTTGATCAATCCTTGGCAAGGGGAAGCTATCCTTTGGACAAGCCTTATTCAAGTCTGTGAAGTCGACGCACATCCTCCACTTACCATTGCTCTTCTTTATCATAACCATGTTTTGCAAGCCAATCTAGATAGAAGAATTCCCTGATGAAATCAGCTTCTAGTAGTTTCTCTACTTCTTCAGTTATAACTTTGTTGTGTTCTGGTACAAACACTCTCTACTTCTACTGTACAGGTTTATATTCTAGGTTGACATTAAGATGATGTTGTATGATCTTCCTATCAATACCAGGCATATCTTCGTGTTTCTAAGTGAAAACATCTTGGTTTGCCCTTAAAAAGGAGATCATTTTCTCTTTCTCAAGGGCTGGAAATGTCGTTCCGATCTTCAATATCTTCGTCGAGTCTCCTGGGACGATCTCCACTTCTTGTGGTGTTTCTAATGGTTCAAGAAAGGGATCTAGTTTGTTGATCACCCATGTGTGATTCTCTCCAAATGCTAAGGTAACATGATAGCACTCTCTTGCCAAAACTTGGTCTCCTTTGATTTCTCCTACACCATGGGTTATTGGAAACTTCACTTTCAAGTAATATGTTGATGTTGCTGCTCTTAGTCTGTTGAGTGCAGGACTTCCTAAGATGATGTTGTATGTTGAAGGACAATCAACTATAAGGAAATCAATTTCCTTAGTGACCTATGCCAAATAAGTTCCTGCAATCATAGTTAGAGTGACGATGCCTCTAGGGACAATCTTATCTCCCATGAAGCTTACCAAAGGCGAGGTGAAAGGCTTGATCTTCTTCTTATCCCACTTCATTTGTTGAAATACGGGCAAGTAGATGATATCTGCAAAGCTTCCATTATTAATTAGCACCCTATGGATGTTGAACTCCTCTACTTCGAGCTTAATTACAAGTGGATCGTCATGAGGTTGCTTGATGCCACGACTGTCTCTCTCTGAGAAGAAAATATCGGGTTCGTCATTCCTTGGCATCTTCATTGGAAGGAACTGTGAATGGACGTTATTTATCTCCCTTCCCTGTGCCTTTTTAAGGGATTTCAACATTTCGCCTGCTGTTATTCCTCCCGAGATTGTCTATATATTTCCTGCAGGTGGTTTGGCATCCCCTATCTGTGGAGTTTTGTCCTAGTTGTCCTTCCCTTGTCGGATTAAAGTTTCCACCTGGTCTTTCAAGCACCTACACTCATCAGTATGATGCCCATGGTCCTGGTGGAATCCATAGTACTTGCTTTTATCTCTTCATTCTATTGGACTACTAATTGGCTTCGGCCATTGCAGGGAAGGATCATCTCTTATTTGCATAAGGACTTGCTCAATTGGCATTATTAAAGGAGTGAAGTTAGTAAACTTGGGTTTCCTATCCATAAGCTCCTTCTTTTTCCCTACGGTCTATCCACCGCTTCGTGTCTCTTCTTCTTATCCCGATTGTTGTTTGTTCCTTCGCCTCTCTTCCTTTTCCCTTCATCTCCTTTGCAAGCACTACATCCTCTATATTTATGTACTTCTGGGCTTTACAGAGCAACTCCTCTACTGTTTTTGGTGGACTTTTAGTAATTGAGAAGAAGAAATCTATTGGTAGTAATCCTGCTTGGAAGGTTGTTAGGATGACTTGATCTTCAGTTTCGTCTACTTGCAGTAGTTCCTTATTGAACTGAGTGACGTACTACCTTAGTGATTCTCATTCTGCTTGTTGAATGTTGAGAAGATGGCCAATTTTTTTTTGTGCCTTTGCCCCCTAATGAAATGATGAACAAAACCCTTGCTGAGTTGTTCAAAGTCTGCAATGGTTCCTGGGGGTATCTTGCTAAACCATACTCTAGCTACTCCCTTCAGTGTTGTTGGGAATGCCCTACACATCACTTCATTTGGGGTCATCTGCAATAGCATTAGCATCTTGAATGATTCAATTTGATCCAAGGGATCTTTGGAATCGTCATATGACTCCAACTATTGGAGACAGAATTTTGGTGGGAGGGGATGGTTCAATACTTCAGTAGTGAAGGGTGAGTCCATCTTTTGAGTCATCCTATCCAGATTCTCTCCACCTTTATCCTTCATAGCACTTTTTAATTCGTCCACCTCCTTCCTCATGTTACGAAACTCATTCTCCACCCTAGTGGAATCTTCTCCTGAGGTTCTGTCTCGTCTATTGGCTTGAGAATTTCGGACCTCAAAGGTATCTCATAAACAGATTCCCATCCCTAAGTGTGAATGACATTGGGTAAAGAAGTTTTAAAGAAGTCCAACAGAATCACATGATATTTTGGATGAACGCCACATTTAGAAAAGT